>NW_005370991.1:64684-77450 GCF_000412655.1 Myotis brandtii
CAGTGGAAGTCCTTCCTCTTGAGTTGGACTTGCCCGCCTGGTCCCCCAATATTTCCAAATTATTATTTCTTGTCTTGTCTCTTTCATTTGCTTGCGGACCTCTTCCAGATCCTGAACCCTGAACCACGCGGGATGTGGGGGGAAATATAAACAAACGAACAAATATAAAACCATACACAGTCGCCTAAGACCATCCTGCATATCAGATATTTACATGACGATTCATAACAGTAGCAACATTACAGTTATGAAGTAGCAACGAAAATAATTTTATGGTTGGGTCACAACATGAGGAACTGTATTTAAAGGGCCAGAAGGTTGAGAACCACTGCAGTGTAGTAGAATCCCAAAACATCAACTGTAAGTTAATTCATTCCTTTTTAAAATACATTTTAATTGATTTCAGAGAGGCAGGGAGAGGGAGAGAGAGATAGAAACATCAATGATGAGAGAGAATCATTGATCAGCTGCCTCCTACAACCCGAGCATGTGCCCTGACTGGGAATCGAACTGTGACCTCCTGGTTCATAGGTCGGTTGATGCTCAACCACTGAGCCATGCTGCCCGGGCCACTCTTATGCCTTCGTAATGGAAGGAGTCAGAAAAGATTATTGTCCTTGGTGTTCAGGTGGGAGACTGGAGGAATGGAATCATTTGGTCATTTCCCCCAGGTTGCTCTGTGAGTCTCTGTTGAAAACAGAATTTTAGTAACAACAGCAATTAGCACTTCTTAAATACCTGGCAGCCCTTGACATTGAGCCAACCTTCAGTCTCTGGGGATGGACTCCACTTCTTATGAGAAATAACTCTCTCTGTTTCTCTCTCTGCCTCTCTCACACACATAGGCACACACGGCTGCATAGAAACAGGAACCTTCCCTCTCCTTAGACTCCGCCTTTGCACACTAAGTGTATTTTGATAACACACCTCAGAGACACACTTATTGGAATGAAGACAATCTGGCGATGTGAATGAAAACATATTCAAAACACCAACTGTAAACGAATTTATTCTTTTTAAAATATGTTTTTATTGATTTCAGAGAGGAAGGGAAAGGGAGCGAGAGATAGAAGCATCTGTGAGAGAGACCCATTGATCGGCTGCCTCCTGCAACCTGCGCATACGCCCTGACGGGGAATCGAACTGTGACCCTCTCTATGGGAAGAAGACTGCCCCTGACCTGAATGTGGTGCATGTTGCTTGGAAGTAAAATAAAAACTGAGTCTTAGTAAGGTTAATACAGTGACTATGCAGTAATGAAGATAGACGGTAAGGTAAAAAGAATTAATATTTACAGAAAACCAAAAGTAATATGTAAAAAACATGAGACTCAAATGAATATCTGGACCAGGTATTGAGGGAATTAAGACTGAACATGTCTCCTCTAAGAAACTAAATTTAGGCAGTAATTAGTGCCAGCTAGCATTAACTGTTTTTCCAACTGCTTGGGATTTTAGTCAATTAAAAAAATTACTAGAGGCCCGGTGCACAAAATTCGTGCACTTGGGGTCGGGGGAGGGGGTCCCCTCAGCCCGGCCTGCACCCTCTCACAGTCCAGGAGCCCTTGGACACCCTTAGCACTGCTGCAGAGGCAGGAGAGGCTCCCGCCACCGCCACTGTGCTCGCCAGCCATGAGCCCAGCTTCTGGCTGAGTGACGCTCCCCCTGTGGGAGTGTACTGACCACCAGGGGGCAGCTCCTGCATTGAGCATCTGCCCCTTGGTGGTCAGTGTTCGTCATAGCAACCGGTTGTTCCGCCGTTCAGTCGATTTGCATATTAGCCTTTTATTATATAGGAATAACAGTTCTGCGTGTGGACATTGGAACTTCGCTGGTTTGAGCAGCCAAGGCTCAGGGCCAAGGTCGGAGTGTAGCCCAGTCTTTGAGATCCTCCTCAGAACTTCCCAAGAAAAAAAGGGGAAATATGTGTTGGATAGTGTTTAAGGAGCACCTCTCCTGGGGTTCTCACTCTTTAACTAAAAAAAAAATCCTTAAGCCAAAGGGCTGAGGCCCTCAGCAGGGGAGTTTAGGTATCATCTAGGAGGTGAAAAAAGACATTCAACTCTCAAAGGTGCATGGTGTGGACACACATTTAGTAACGAGGATGACCCTCCAGCCAGCACTAGTGAGAGATATAGAAATATCCCACAAAAGAAGAATAGGAAGTATGGTATGGACATACAGTCATATAAAAATGATGTAGGTAAGTATTTATTTACATGAAAAGTGAAAAAAATGTTAAGGGAAAAAGTAAATTGCACACATTATTTTCAATATGATCCTGTTTCTGATAAACATTATCTATCTATCTATCTATCTATCTATCTATCTATCTATATCTATATATATATGTATATAGATATAGATAGATAGATAGATAGATAGATATATACATGTACCAAAATATTGACTATCTCCAAATTATAGGATTGATTTTTCTAGTTTGCTGCCATTTCTAATTTTTAACAATGAGCTTGTATTGTTTTAACCATCTTTATTCTTTTTTTTCAAAGATAGAACACTGCATAATGCCTCTGAATAAAAATAACACTTGTGTTTAAAATAAGCACAAAGGGCCATAGTCCCTTCCACCTCCTACAGTAAGGAGAGATTCATGAGCAACTTAGGAATTCATCAATCATTCATGTCTCCCATGCTGCAGGTGTCGAGTATAGGAATCCAGGCTAAATAAAGCTGTGCTGCATCCCGGTTCCTCCACAGAGAAGACAGGAAATTTCCACGGTGCCTGGCTACCAGGCAGAGTATCCAATTGCATTTAGCTACTGTCATCTCACCCTGGACACGTGTAGGATGGCAAGGGACTCTCTCAGGTAGGACAGTCCTTGTTGCATCTCTCAGGTCACCTCATTGGGTTCCTGCTGCTGCTGGCCACTGGGGTGACCTCTGACCTTTTAAAATTAGTTACTGCCCTGGCCGGTGCGGCTCAGCGGGTTGGGCATTGATTGTCCTGTGCACCAAAAGGTTGCTGGTTTGAATTGTGGTCAGAGCACATGCCTGGGTTGCTGGCTCAATTCCCAGCAGGGGGCGCACAGGAGGCAGCCAATCAATGTTTCACTCTCACATCCATGTTTCTCTCTCTCCCTCTCCCTTCCTCCCTCTAAAAATCTATTAAAAATATTAAAAAAATAAAATAAAATTAGTTCCTGACACAGATTCCTAAAAGCATCGTCTGGGAAGTAAAAGTAATTTCTGGGAAACAGAGCCACCTCAGCCTGAAGACCCAGCTTAGAGGTTGCGTGCCAGCAGACACCAGTTTACGTAACAGTTCGTCTTTGTTCCTCTAGCCGTGTGCGACCTTTCCACTGCTTCCTGCTGACACCGTTCCCAACAGAAACATGCAATCTGTGCAGCCTAAAGAGCCGCCCGCCCTCCCGAACCTTCTCGGAGAATAATAACAGCAGCTGCATGACTTTTGCTTAATGTAAATACTTTATTGACTTTTGTATTTAATTTATGCATCTGTCCAGTGTTTGCACAGCTGTTTGATGTCTGTGTGAACCCATAGGTTAGCCTTTGTTGATTTGATCTATCTTAAACTCTAAGCATTGAGAGATGAGGGGGCTCCCAGTTCACTTTCCTTTACCCAGCTTCCGACATGGTAGTATATAGATGAGAACTTGAGAGTTAGCCATCTCCTTTAAGATCACTTTGCTCCTGGTGGCCGGTTTGCTCAGTGGTTAGAGTGTCGGCCTGAGAACTGAAGGGTCCTGGGTTCGATTCCTGGTGAAGGGCACGTACTTCGGTGGAAGGTTCCCCAGCCCCGATAGGGGCGCATGTGGGAGGCAACCAATTGATGTGTCTCTCTCACATCAATGTTCCTCTCTTTCTCTCTCTATCCCCCTCCCACCTCCCTCCTTCCCACTCTCTCTAGAAATCAATGAAAAAATATCCTTGGGTGAGGAATTTAAAAAAAAAAGATATTTTTCTCCCTTGGTGAAGAAAAGGGCCCGATTTTCTGATCTGTTTAGGGAAAAATGTGATGGTTGACTTTGTTTCCCTCTTATAAGGACACCATTATAGAATCAAGGTGATGTTGAGGAGGTTTTGTCTCTCCCAGAAAACTGCACCAGAGGATTTGGCGAGGTGCAGGATATGAGACCTAGCATGGAAACAGTGCTAGTTAAGTATGGGGGTTGGGATGGAAAAATCGCTCTCTTATGGAGACTTACTTGCCCATCAAAAAAAACTGAGAAAGGACTGGGTATGAGAAATGCCAATGGTTTGGCTAATACCAGACCTTAGCTTGAGTCACAGTACCTGAATGTGTATTTGTTTCTGATGCTGTCTTCTTGGGGGTGTGGGAAAAGCCAACTACACTGGTTACAGTTCCTGGAGGCAGTGGTGGGATGCAAAGGCAAGCAGCCCCAGTCTTCCCCCCTCCAGCAGAGCAGGGGAGGAAAGAGAGTGGAGAGGGGATTTTATGTTTGGTTGGGCTTTCTCCTGCAATGTACAGATAACATCATTATTTTTTTTAAAAATGTATTTTTTTTATTGATTTCAGAGAGGAAGGGAGAGGTAGAGAGAGATAGAAACATCAATGATGAGAGAGAATCATAGATCGGCTGCCTCCTGCACGCCCCACACTGGGGATCGAGCCCGCAACCTGGGCATATGCCCTGACCGGGAATAGAACCGTGACCTCCTGGTTCATAGGTTGACACTCAACCACTGAGCCATGCTGGCTGAGCCAGATAACATTATTCTTAAGTAACATTTTTGTCCAGTTGTGTGTAACCTGGCCATCAACATAATTTATTTAAAAATAGATAATAAAGACCAAGTACAGGTAGAATTTTACTCAGAATTTGAATCTCTCTGTGCCTCAGTTTCTCTCAGCAGTGCCTTAATCTTGTGGATAAAGCCTAAGGTTGACTTTTGAAAGACACTCCCTCCACAAAGCATGAAAAACTATGAGTTACCTAAATTATAACTTTCTATCAAATTAGGTGCTCTTTTTAAATTTTTTATTGATTTTTTTTTTTTTTTTTAGAGAGGAAGGGAGAAAGAGAGAAACAATCGGGTGAGAAACATTAATTGGTTGAAAGAAACAATAGTGTGAGAAATATCAATCGGTTGCCTACCATATACACCCCGACCAGGGATCAAACCTGGAACCTGGGCACATTCCCTGACCAGGAATCGAACCCACCACTGATTGGTGTACAGGATGATGCTCTAACCTACTGAGCCACACTGGCCAGGGCAAGTCCTCTTTAAGAAAGTAGTCTGTCACCATGAGTAAGATGTTTACTATTGCTTTTTGGTTAAAATCCTTCAAGAACTAAAGAGAAATACTTTGTAAATTAGGTCATGACTCAGGAAAGAACTGAACTAGTAAGTTTGTGTCTGTTATCAGCTCTGCTTAAGACTGGCCTTTTATATCACTCCGAGGAGTAGTAATACTGTTTGTTTTCAGCTGTTTGTTTTACATAAGAGAAAAAATTGAGTGGGGAACAGGGAAATCATATTTTGATAGAGTAGTTTTATTGTTTTTCTGATATATTATGGCCCCCTCACCCCTAGTAATCCCGGGATCATTCCCACTTAAAAGCTAAACACAAAACAACTTCCAAAGCCAAGTGCAAGTAACCGATTTTTAAAACATAATAAAATGGCATATTGAATTATGGACTCCAGTTCTTCTCAAGTTGCCCAGGAAACCTAGCATCTACTGCACTAAGTTTCAGTAACATAGGTACATTCTCAGCCCAGCCCGTAACAGGGAAACACAGATGTCTTAGAGCCTCCGAGATGCACTCAATTCTGGAAACGGGAAGCCATAAAAGATGGAATTGTGGGAGGGGAATGGCCGGCAGCACCCTGGGAAAGCAGCAGCCTGGGGAGGAATGACCTCTCTTTGATCTCTCGCTTTCCCAAGTCACTTTCCCATGCACTTCCTCACACTGGTTTCAGTTCTTTAGATCTAATAAAAGGCTTTGGGGCTGGGAGCATCACCAAGCAGCTGAGCAGAGTGCTGATTCAGGCAGAGCTCTGAGCGGGGCAGAGAGCTCATGGTTTACAGTGCAGTGTGTGTGTGTGTGTGTGTGTAAATGGGCGTGTATATAAATGCATGTGTGTGTAAATGTGTGTGTGTGTAAATGAGCGTGTATATAAATGCATGTGTGTGTAAATGTGTGTGTGTGTAAATGAGCGTGTATATAAATGCATGTGTGTGTAAATGTGTGTGTAAATGGACATGTATATAAATGCATGTGTGTAAATGGGTGTGTATATAAATGCATGAGTGTGTAAATATGTGTGTGTGTGTGTGTGTGTGTGTTTTCTCACGAGGAGTGGCAACATCTCACCATCATCACAGCCACCAATGGGAGATGTAGCTTCCTTAAGTTACCTCGTTTAAACATACTTTTTTTTTTTTTTTTTTTTTTTTTTTTTGCTTAAACAACAGAAATGTATTTTCTCACAGTTCTGGAGTCTAGAAATCCAAGATAATGTGTCAGCAAGATTAGTCTCTTCTGAGGCCTCTCTCTCTGGCTTGCAAATGACCGACTTCTTCCTGTGCCTTCACAGGACCTTCCCTTTGTGTCTCAAGCATACATTTTCAGTAAAGTAGCAAGTGTGCTGAGGAAATACAGGTTCAAAAAGTCCCCGAGCCCTGGTTCCCTTCCAGACATCAAGTATCTCATATACAGAAATGTCATTGTTGCCTCTGTTAATTCTTTCAGGAGCCTTCACGTAATTTTGTCTGATAAGAGGTGGAATTAATACTTTATACAAAAACCTGCATTCCAATGTGTTGCCTTTCATTTCCTGGTTGAAGTGCACATCTGACTATAAGATGACTAGAGGCCCGGTGCATGAAATTCGTGCATGGGAGGGGGGTGTCTGTCCCCTCAGCCTGGCCTGCACCCTCTCTAATCTGGGATCCCTCTTGCAATCTGGAACCACTAGCTCCTAACCACTCACTTGCCTGCTGGCCTGATCCCCCTAACTGCTCTCCCCTGCTGGCCTGATCACCCCTAACTGCCTCTGCCTTGGCCCCACCACCAGAGCTTTGTCCAGAAGGATATCTGGTCTAATTAGCATATTACCCTTTTATTAATATAGATGCCGGTGTAGCCCTCAGATGGTGGGTGATTTGCTCCCCTGACTGAGATGGCTTTGCTGCCTCAGACATTTTTTTCTGATCATATTAGAAATGCTGAGTGATTTTCATACGTCATTAGTTGTATTTCAAAAATATATTTATTTCTTCCTCATTTTCAAAATATTAGACAAAAAAGTTTGGGAGCCCTAGCCGGTTGCTCAGTGGTTAGAGCAACAGCCTACGGACGCTCTCCCAGATTTGATTCTGGTCAAGGACACATACCTCGGTTGTAGGCTCGGTCTCCGGCAACCAATCTGTCTTTCTCACATCAATGTTTCTCTTTCCCTCTGTCTCTCTCCCTCCCTTCCGTTCTCTCTAAAAAAGTGTCAATGAGAAAAATATCATTGGGTGAGAATTAAAAAAAAACACTCAACTTAAATAAAAAGAACCTTGGGTGGGGGGCAGGGGCGGGCTAGAAGGGAAAAAAGGGACATATGTAATACTTTCAACAATAAAGATTAAAAACACGAATTTGGGGAAACTTTAAGTATTTTAATTTCCAAATGTCCTTTCTTCTAAAGCTTTTGCATAATAATTAAATTATTCTACTTTTATGATATTAGTTAAAGGAGGAAGAAGGCAGGCCCATTTTACAGATGGAAACACAGCCATGTTCCTTAGCTTGTTCAAGGTTACATAGTGGGGCCAGATAAGACAGGAAAGGGACCAGGGGCAGCTCCTAAACTTTACCACATTCCTTTCCAACATGGTGATCACTTCATTTGGGAACGAGAGGTACTTCATGTAATTTGGCTTTAATGTGCTGTACCTTTAACTTTTATACAATCAAAACCTAATTGCAAGGTTAGTCTATGATTTTGCCTCAGAGGCAGTACATTACTCATTTAATATGTACTCTTCTCTGCTGAATCTTGGTCTTTTCTTGGGTTTTCAGTATAATTTGTTTTGATTTCCCGTGAATTACAAATGACATAATTTTATAATTTGCAGTTGTCCCCGGTTGTAACAAGTATAAAGAAGACACATCTGTAGCAATAAGCGAGCACAGAGATTCTGTACGCTGACGGTACTATTTATTCATTTGTTTGGCAGTGTGGATACCATGGCCCATAAACCAAGTCCCTGCCCTCATGGAGGTTTTGTTTTAGCAAGACAGGCAAATAATAGATAATTATTAACAAACACAATCATGCAGTGGTAAAGGCTGTTAAAAAATAAAAAAAGCAGAGTAAGGGAACAGAGGCAAAATTCTTTTAGTAGTTGTAAAGGTTCACTTAAAAGCCAGGAAGAAGTGTCCCTTGCTGGTATAAGGAATGGCTGGAGGCTGGTCTTGGTAGCTGGAACAGAGAGCGTTAAGAGGTAAAGGCTGGCCCGGCTGGCGTAGCTCAGTGGTTGAGCATTGACCTATGAACCAGGAGGTCACACTTCGATTCCCAGCCAGGGCACATACCTGGGTTGTAGGCTTGATCCCCAGTGTGGGGTGTGTAGGAGGCAGCCAATCAATGATTCTCTCTCACCATTGATGTTTCTATCTCCCTCTCCCTTCTTCTATGCAATCAATAAAAAATATATTTTTTTTTTAAATGAAAGAGTTAACAGCTGGAGAGGTGACCAGGGGCCGAAGGGCTTGCCTGGTTGGGGAAAAGACTTTGAATTTTAACGTAGTGTGATTAGCAGCATAGAGTGCTGGAGAGTTTTGAGTGAGGAGAATGACATTATCTTACTAAAGTTTTAAAAGAAATTCTCTGGTTGCTGAGTTGAGACCGTAGAGGGGAAAGAATGAAAGCAAGGAGACCAGTTAGTCACCCAGGAGGGAGATCATGGAGGATGGGGGCGGGGCTTGGAGGGTGCAGATGTAGGTATTAGTGGTTAAGAGGGAGGAAAGAGATTAGATTCAGTATATGTTTTGAAGGTAGAACTGGAAGGCTTCGCTGCTACAATGAATGTGGTGTTTGAGAGAAAGGGATGCCTTTGTTCTGAGGTGGGGCAGGCTTGCAGGAAGCAACTTTGGGTTTTGTTTTTAATGTGGAAAAACAAGAGTTCAGTTGTGGACACATTGAGTTTGAGATATCCAAGTGGAGATGTCATATAGGCAGCTGGATATTTGAGCCTGGAGTGCAGGGGAGAGGTCAAGGTTAAAGATATACATCACTGAATGGAAGCTATTTACAGCCAAGGGCGGCTGGGGACTGCCCTGGGAGGGAGAGCAGAAAGAGAATGGGAAAGGCTGAAGGCCAGAACCCGGGGGCAGTCAACATTTAGAATTCTGCAAGAGGTGAAGGACCTCTACTATGGGGAAGTAGACAAGGAGCTACTGTCTGAACCATTCAGGAGCAGACATGTGATGGGTACAGCTGGTGTTAAGCTTTAAGAACTGAAAAAAAAAATTATTTATGGGAAAACAAGCAAAAGTTCTAAACTACCATGATAGAGAATAATGAACTGAAATGTGACCAGGAGAGGAGAGACGATGGGGAAAATGATCATTTCAGATCCCAAGGGATTTGTCCCATCCGCAGGGAATAGGACTACTGACTACTCCCTAAAGCAGTGATGGCGAACCTTTTGAGCCCGGCATGTCAGCATTTTGAAAAACCCTAACTTAACTCTGGTGCCGTGTCACATATAGAAATTGTGTGATCTTTGCAACCATAGTAAAACAAAGACTTATATTTTTGATATTTATTTTATATATGTAAATGCCATTTAACAAAGAAAAATCAACCAAAAAAATGAGTTCGCGTGTCACCTCTGACACGCGTGTCATAGGTTCGCCATCACTGCCCTAAAGTGTTGCTCAATAGTAGTTTTGTTGTAAAGGGTTCAATGTTTTGAGAGGCTACCCCATGGGCATACATATTAGCTAGGATAGGGGTGGGGAACGTCTGGCCTGTGGGCCGTAGAAGGCCCGCTAAATCATTTGGTCTGGCCCTGCCAAGGCATTAGGGGTGAGTTAATTAAATGTTTGACCAAACACAGCAGGTTCATTTTTAAGTTGATCATTTTGTATGGCCCTCGAATGATGTTACAAATATCCATATGGCCCTGGGCTGGCAGAAAAAAAAGGTTCCCCACTCCTGAGCTAGGAGAATGCTACACACAGACAACACGCCTTTTTGAAATGTATTTTGCTGTTCTATTTTATGGGGGCACAATACGGCACTGCCCCTTTGGGCAGGAAAAAAAAATAAACAAGGCGATGTCAAATGTCACTTTGGGAAAATTCTCTATTAAGCCTGGCCTGCTTTCGGCAACTTGTTTTTCTCAAGCCAGCTGTTGAGTCTTCAATCTGGGGATGAGAATAAGCTTGTTCTCTGTCCCTTGCTCAGTTCCCAGGCTCGATCTCAAAGTCAAGGTTAGGTAAGTGTGCTGCAATCCCCTGTGTGGCTGCTGTCCTGGCTGGCTCTATTTGTCTGCACCATGACGCTGCTCAGTGCCTGGAGGGGACTGCAGTGCCACCGATCCAAGGTGCCAGGAGCGAGCCCAGATGCTACCAGCAGAAGATGACAGTGCCAAGGCCGAGAAAGGAGGCCAGGCTGAGGCCTCCAACACACACACACACACACACACACACACACACACAGAGAGAGAGAGAGAGAGAGAGAGAGAGAGAGAGAGAGAATGAATATGCCTTTTTCTTTCCCCTCCTGCCCCTCACCTTGGGAATACTGAATCAAACCATAACAAATGCAGTTATTGTACATTATTTTACAGCTGGACAGGCTTTTTCTTTTTTTAGGAAGTGCTGCAGTTTTGGGGGATAAGTGTATTGAATCTCTAAGGGTATTATTAGGTTAGAGGTCATGGGTTGCAAACATCTGAAAAGTAAGTGCAGATGGTGCAGAGCTGTCCAGAAGTCATGGCCTTCACCTTATCTGCAGGGTTAGCAAGACTGACTATTTATTCACAGGACATTTGAATGCTTCTTTCCAAGGAGACGGAGCGCTGGCTCTGAAGGAGAGTGAGGAGCACCAGCCCCCTGGAGCTTGCTCAGACCTCGCTGACATTCGGGAGACGCCTAAGGAACGAGATATAATACCAAGGGTTGGAGGGGGCGGTTGGGATACCAACATGTTTTGAGAATGAAGTAAATATCTGTCATCCATCGTAGGCATGGGTCCCTGCTCCCTTTTATAATTTTCACCTTTCCCACCGGCTGAGCGTAAACCATTTAACATGCAACCAATGCCGCTGAATTTTGGGATGGGATGACCAAACTCTGAGATGTGAAGAAGGCTTTTTGCAAAGAATACAGATGATCATTGTTTTACTCGTGAGTAGTCAAGGGACCAGAGCCCTGGGCAAAACTGGCTTCCCATGGTGACTCGGTTTAATGTGCTATACTGACTCCCTCTTAACATCGCAGGAGGCCTGAAGTTTAATGTTCACCATTTCCAGGCCCCACACGAGCATATCTGCCCCGCTCGGGCGGAGACGGCTCTCTGTGGTCAAAAGAGGTAACCATGAACGGTTGCAGTTTGGAGAACGCAATTTTTAAACCCTGGGCTTGTGTTGAAGTTGAAGGCCTCTAGTTTTCCTCATGTCCTTTGCTGTCTCCCTAGCACTTAGGAAGTACCTATTAAGAGTTATGGGTCCTAACTGCACCTTTTCCCAGGAATTGGCTATATATCGGGACACATTTATTTTAAAAAAGGCTTCCTGTCTGGCCAGCGTGTCTCTGTAGTTGAGCGTCGACCTATGAACCAGGAGGTCACGGTTCGATTCCCAGTCAGGGCACATGCACGGGGCTGCAGGCTTGATCCTTAGTGTGGGGCGTGCAGAAGACAGGTGATCCATGGTTCTCTCTCATCATTGATGTTTCTATCTCTCTCCCTAGCTAAAATCAATATATCACATAAACAAATAAATAAATAAATAAATAAGGCTTCTTGAAGTTTTCCCACCTCAGTTTGTGCCTCTGAGCAAATCCGCTCATTCCATCCCGTTCCTTGTTCTCTGCTAGAAAACGTCTACAATCTTGGTCAACGGCTGATTATACTGGAACTGGCCAGCGTGGGATCACCCTCCATGTGCACTGCCTCATTTCTCCAGAATGTGATGAATTCCTGCCTCACCTCCACGCCCTTGAAATCCTGCTAAGGGTGAGCAAGGCCACGTTTTCTATTCAATAATTCCCTCTGAAATGACTAAGTGCTCGGTGGACCCGAATCACTGCAGTGGCATTGGCGGATGTAGGACTAAGAGTTACATTATATAGGTTATCTGCCCTCCCTCCCATCCCCTCCCGCTCCCGCCAACATTTAGCTATCAAACGGGTCAGAAGGAGTGGAAGGTAAAAGAAACAATGAAAAGAGAAGATGGTAGAAGATCAAGTATATTGTTACACAGATGGTTGTTTCCGTGGAGGCCGCTGCACAGGGTCTGAACAAAAGGAATAGGGGGAGCAGCAAGGTCAGTGCCACCCACAGACAGGGGGTCCCCTGTCAGCTCCTCCACGCCGTTCCCAAGTCTCCTCTCGGTCTGCCCACGCCCCTACCTTCAGGTCGGCTTTCACCCTGCCTTTCCTCTCCCCGGCCATGTCACTTCCCATCAACCGGCCCCATAACCCTGAATGGAGGAGCCGCCGAAGGAACTTTTAGACCCCTCATTCCCAATAATAACCGGTGCGAGCTGATTTGAGATCAAGATGCACGAGCGATGGAGAGGCGAGGAGCTT
>NW_005370991.1:78763-82146 GCF_000412655.1 Myotis brandtii
CCCGCCACCCCCTTATCTAGCTTTTCTCATTTTGTTGACTTTAAATATTTATGTTGAAGATTTTAGCAAACGGATCCCAGGACACGGGAGGAGGAGAGCGTCCAGCCTGATTTCTTAGTTTTGGTCCTACTTCTGGACCCCTTTTCACATCACCTTCTCTTACTGAAGCTTAAAGAAGGCGAGAAGGATGCCCTCCCCCTGACCCCCGCCCCCCCCCCCCCCCAAGCCGGATGCTTGGGATGCAGTTTAATAGTTAGCTTTTAGGAAATAGAATTGGGATAATTATAATTTTGATCCGCACGCAGAATTGCAATTTGCAATGCTTGGGGCACTGCATGATGCTACATGGGTAGCTGGCAGCTGGGCCGCATTGCATTGTTGTCAGCCTCTCTCTTATTTTCCATTCTTTCCGACTTTTATTTGACACAGATTTAGACCTTTTAGGTCAGGCTGAATGGGAATAACTTCTGATACATCGTTGGCTTTTGGAAGCGTTGTCTGTATTCCTATTTCTACTGGGAGCAGAAAAAAGCATATGGTGCCAGAGGACAGTGGCTCAGAGAGTCCAGAAAACGTGCTAGTTCGGTCCAGTGTTTGGATTTATTGTTGCAGTAGCTTTGGGTAGTGATGGTTGTGATTCATTCATATGTATATATATTTTTCTTTTTTCTTATTGGGTGAATGGAAGTCTGACCGGGAAGCTTGACATTTGCTCCTTGGACTTGAGAGTGCAGGAAATAGAAGCTTTAATTGCTGCTACCGCATGATCTCAAAGTTTTTCAATTACTCGTTGGTGTGGACTCTTTTTTAATAGGGCTGTTTGCGAAGACAGGGGGAGGATGCTGTTCTGATTTCCCTTTTCAAGTTTAGTTTTAAACTTGATGGTGCGGTGATGCTTAGTAGAGGAAGTCCCTAGGGTGGTGGGAGATTGCAATTGTGCTCCAGCCAGACATCTTCTCCCCATCGGCTTGAGAGCAGGCCGTGGACTAAAGCAGCACTTTGGACAGAGGCTTGTCCAACAGAGCTGGGGTGGGGGATGGTGGGGCACATGGAGGTGGGTGACACGGGGCTCAGTGGCCCAGAGAGGAAATGTGAGTTGCAGGGACCTTTTTCAGTTACATAACCGTTTTGTTTTCCAGGGATAGACTAAGCAGCAGCCAGGCAGGCTCAACTGTCATGAGAGTCTTTGATGTTGGTTTGAATTCCAGTCGTTATGTTCCTTTTATTTTCGCTTCCCAACCCCCCAGCTCATTTTCCAATCACCAGAGGCTAATCTGCAGTGGGGCTGAGATCTCCATGTCAATACGTCCATCCTCACTTCTCTCTCTCTTTTCCTCTTATCCTCTCTTGAGATGACTTAGCAGTGTTTCCCCTTTCCAAGCTGGGCTGGGTGTATTGTCTGCATCGCGTATATGGACTCACTGTTGACTGTAAATACATTTAACAAGTGGCAGGGACTGGCTGCTGTTTTCTTCCGAAGACCCTGGGAGCAGAGGAAAAATGGCATGAAACGAACTAAATATTGTTCATTGTGTAGTTTAAAGCCTCATGAGGAACGAGAAGGTGTTAGATCTCTTCCAGTTCCCAAATTCTGTGATTCTGTCTCATCCTTAGGAAATCCATAACATAGTACCTACCCCTTGGAACTTTTGGAGTTTTTGATTATTCTGGGGCAGATGGCAAAGTTGATAGAGACTTTGAGGTTTTTTAAAGCCTCACTTCAAAATATCAAAGGAAGGTTACAAGTTAGGATTTGTGAGAAGAGCTGTTCAGTAACATCTACTTACTGACTCGTTTGCTTGGTAAGCACCTAGTTCATGTTATGTATTGTATATGCAATCAAATTATATGGTTCTGAGTGACAAATAATCTCACTTCATTAGACCAATACAGAATGCGATAAGGGAGGGCAATAGGGAAGTGTTACTTGAGATGCAAAGCAGAAGAGTGCCAAGGATATGAGGTCCACTGTCTGCGGTGCCAGCCTGAGGAATCCAGCCCGCAGCCTCCAGAGCGGCAAGAACTGGTGCCCGTGGGAAGCAGCAGTTCATATTTGCATTTCCCCTTCCTTTGCCTCCTGATCCCCATGCCTCTTGTTGATTCTGCCGTCTGCAACATGCATGGATGCAAAGAACTCACCTGAGGAATTATCTACTGATGTAGTCATGCTTTTAGCAATCTCCATTAGCCTTATTTGACAAACTGTCAGAAAACAGGGACAAAGAGAAATCTTTATATTACAGGTTTAAATGTTAAATCCTGTCATAAGCTGCTCAGTGATACTTCATTGAAGGAAAAATATATTTGGTGAACAATGGAGTCAAGTTAAAACAAGAACTAGAGCATATTCTGTTCTTTGGCAGCTGTTCCTCTGCCAAGTATAGACGTTCTACAGTTTTCAGGGCCACATACGAGGCTGGGGCTTAGATGGCCAAGAACTGCATGCCAGGCCACCCTGAGCAGATGAACAATATCACAGAGCTGGTGGGGGTCAGAAGGTGGTGCAGTGGGTGACTGTAGATGTGATTTAAAGAACACCTACAATTGGCTCTTTTTGGGGCTAAACAACTAAATGGCTGGTGGTTTCTGTCTCTCTACATGTGGGGCAGTGATCAGAACAGCAACAGGCATCAAAGCAGAGCAGAGAGGTCCCGACTAAAGTGGGAGAGCTGAGTTCAGGTCCAGCCTCCAAACATAACCCCTGTGAGACTTCAGCAAAGTCACTTCAGCTACCAGGGGTTATTTTTTTAATCCATCAGTAAAATGAGAGGGTTGGGTTAGTCAGTGGTTCTCAACCTTCTGGCCCTTTAAATACAGTTCCTCATGTTGTGACCCAACCATAAAATTATTTTCGTTGCTACTTCATAACTGTAATGTTGCTACTGTTATGAATCGTAATGTAAATATCTGATATACAGGATGGTCTTAGGTGACCCCTGTGAAAGGGTCGTTCGACCGCCAAAGGGGTCGAGACCCACAGGTTGAGAACCGCTGATCTAGAGGCTTTAATACTAAGCTGCTTTTTGAAGTTTTTGGTTTAAATTATCTTATAGCCCTAGCTGGCATGGCTCAGTGGTTGGGTGTCTTCCAGTGCACCAAAAGGTTGCTGATTCAATTCCCTCCTGGTCAGGGCACATGCCTAGGTTGTGGGTTCAATCCCCAGTAGAGGGTGTGCAAAAGACAGCTGATCGATGTTTTGTTCTCACAACAATATTTCTCTCTCTTTCTTAAAAAAAGAAAAAAAAAGAAGAAAAAAAAAAGAAAAAAGAAATCAATAAAAAAATAAATTGTCTTAAAATTGAAAAATTGGATGTGCTTTTCCCCTTTGAGTGCAGGTTTATTTAACATTACCCTCAGACTGAGAGTGAGCAAATAAACACAGG
>NW_005370991.1:82284-110408 GCF_000412655.1 Myotis brandtii
AGCAGCCCAAGTGTCCATCAGTAAATGAGTGGGTAAAAAAAGCTGTGGTACATTTACACAATGGAATAGTACTCTGCCGTAAAAAGGAAGAAAATTTTACCCTTTGCACAGCGTGGATGGACCTGGAGAACATCATGCTAAGGGAATACACCAGTCAGAGAAAGAGAAGTACCATATGATTTACTCATATGTGACATCTAATGAACAAACTGAACTACCAAGCAAAATAGAGACAGATTCATAGATAGAGAGTAGGGGTTGGGGGTGGGGTGGAGGAATTGAGCAAAGAAAAATAAAAGAGAGAGAACTCATGGACACGGACAGCAGTGTGGCGATTGCAGGGGTGGGGTGGGGGGGATGGGTGGAGGTGGAAGAGGACATGGAAAAAATGGTGATGGAAAAAATAAAGTAAAATTTAATTTTCCAATTAAAAAACCCCACAAGACAGAATTGGGATCATTATAGCTCTTGCAGTCCTACAAATCATGTAGTTTCATGCCTTGGGTGATGCTTCAATGCAGTGGGATGGATGATCCAAGGGAGATGAAAGGGCATTCACGTTCTCACACTGTCCCTGATGGACCAGTGGGGTGGATGGAGGCACAGGCTCTTCCATGACACATAGAGCAGAGCACCTGGGGAACTAACCTGCAGGACTCGGATGGTAGCGCCCCGGAAAGATAAAGGTAAAGAAGACCCACTATCATGAGGAGACGGTATTTTCTTTTGAGGTTCAACTAACCTACCAACCAACCAGTTTTCGAGCTGAGAGATAAGGTTGAGAGGGAGTATTTCCCAAGATCGTAAAGATTTGGTAAGATAGCTGTTTAGAGTTTCCCAGTGTAACTGGACTAGAGGGTCTTCCCTGGTATTTAAAGAAGGTTGTTTTAGGACTGGGAAAAGGAAGTGAGGACGGGGGTGTTTGGTTTACTTTCGCAGAACAAATCTATGAACCAGAATGTTCATTGCAAGAAGCTGAATTCTGGTTTTCAGAGAGATCCTATAGGCTTATGATCCCATATCCATTTACGATCTGACTTTATGTTATGGATTATAATATACATTAATATTGGAAGTTGCAGAGATGGAAAGCGTGGAAAGGAAGAGAGTGTGACCCGGATGCGCTATGATATATTTACATTGTCTCTTTCGGAAAAGATAGGCGCCATACTCTGGGAAATAACTCTAAAGTAGACATTTAATTTGCTTGCACTTAAAAATCACACAGTCATTATTATTTGGGGCTCAGCCTTGTGGTCTTGGGCAAGCTGTTTGACTGCATTGTCTTTATTCCCTTGTGTGGAGGGTGTAATTTCTGTTCCTTTTTCTCACCAGAGAGATATGTGGTAAAAGGATACTTTGAGATGAGTAGCATTTTCAACATTTCTGAAGAACATATGCGGAGTTCAATAACTAGCCAGTGTATTAAACACAGACATAAACATGAAGTAGCTTTTAACAGGGAAAGGAAATTTGAACTTGGAGCCATAGGACCTGGGTTCCTGTCTAGGCTCTGCTGTAAACAGTCTGTGACTTTTTAAAAATTTAATCCTCACCCAAGGTTATTTTTTCTATTTATCTTCAGGGAGAGAGGGAGAGAGAGAGAGAAACATCGATGTGAGAGAGACACATTGATTGGGTGCCTCCTGCACATGCCCCAACCGGAGGGGTCTGGATGGAACCTACAACCGAGGTATGTGCCCTTGACTCGGAATCAAACCCATGACCCTTCGGTTGGAAGGCTGGTGCTCTAACCACTGATCACACTGGCCAGGGCAGCAGTCTGTGACTTTGGACAAGTAATTTTTCTCTCTGAACCTCATTTTTCTTATATCTATAATGAGGGGGTCAGACTACAGGTCTCCAAGGTCCTATCTTGCTCCAAAATTCTATGATTCTCTGATTTTTAAAAAAAATTTAAGTAGGGACCATCATCTTGCACTTGCCTAATTTCCATTAGACCCACCCAAGCAAAACTGGACAATCTCTACTAGTTGCTTTACATCCGGTGGTCTACACTCAATAGCAATCTTGTCTCCAGTAGGATGAGGGAAACCAAATACCCTTTTTTTTTTTTTATCAGCAAAAGTATCCTCTGAGTACACACGGTGCATTTTGTCCCAGGCCAAAGGCAGCAGAAAGTAGATATGAAGGAGGGTGGCATGGACTCTCCGCTCTCAGGAAATGTTCACTGCGTTGGGAAGATAAACTATTATGAAAAGGAATATTATAAAAGGGTAGGCGAGGCGCCAGTGGGATGATCTCTTATCTGGCAGTTGGAAGACCTGGATGTCCTATTGGAGAGGATACTTTGTGGCCTTGAGCATTTGTACAATGAACTGGGTAGACTCCCTCCAGCTCTGAAGTTGGACATATTCTCTGTGATGGAGAAACAGCATGTCGGAATCAGCCGATCAGGAGATAACCCAAGTGAGAACTGCTCAATGCAGGCTGGATTTTACACTCATTTGGTGTGATTTTTTTTAAAAAAAGGATATTTTCCCATTGATTTTTAGAGAGTGGAAGGGAGAGGGAGAGACACAGAGAGAGAAACATCGATGTGAGGGAGACCCATCCATTGATTGCTTCCCGCACATGCCCCGACCAGGGTTGGGGATTGAGCCTGCAACCGAGGTACGTGCCCTTGACCCGAATCGAACCCGGGACCCTTCAGTCATTGGGCTAACACTCTATCCTTTGAGGCAAACTGGCTAAGGCTATTTTTGCCTTCTTGAGGCCTCCACTTCTGCAGTTATTTCCTAAGTTATCAATATCTCCTTACTGGATCATCTCGTTTAGTATGCAGACACGCCTTATATTACCTGCCATAGTGATGACTTTTTTTTTTTTTTTTTAACCAAATGCCACTCTGTGGCTTCTTTTCAGTAAACAGGACCCTCAGGTTTTATCTGGGCACCTGGCAGCCCAACTAGACTACATTCCCTAACCTCTCTCTTACACCTAGATGTAGCCCTGGGACTAAAAGTTGGCCAAATGGATGTGACCGGAAGTGATGCGTGTGGTTTCTGGGTCATGGTCTGAGGAAGCTAGTTGCCTTCTACTTCTCTTTCCTCCTTTTTGCCAAGGAGGATGTAGAGCTGGTGCACATGCTCAGCCTTGCAGGCGAGAGCAACACTGTAGGAGGCCGTGGACCAATAAGACAGATTCTAGGGTGATCTCATGGAGCAGAGCCACCTCCCAGCCATGGACAGCTCATTTACCTCCGGATGGTTAAGGGAGAGGAGAATAAAATCCTATGTTGTTTGAGCCCCTAATACTTTAACTGAATAACTCACCTTCCTTATACCACGCTCTCCTCCACCTTTTGCTTCCCTTCAGCTAGTGCCCCGTTTCTTTGTTCCCTTTTAGAGCAAGAGATGCTTATATTTGCTGCGTCGACTGCCATGGCCTGTATCTTGCCAAAGCCAGTGAGTATCAGTTCAGTGTCTACATCTTACTGACCTCTCACCAGCATTTCACATCGGATGACTGACAACTTCCTTTGATCTCTAACCGGCTCATTCTCTGTCTTTTTGCCAGTTTATCTCTTCCCTTAACCCGGCTCTAAAATTTGGGATGACCCCACGGCTCTGCTAGGGTGATTTCATCCGTTTTCATGGTTTCAAATACCATTTATATGCTGATGAGGATTAAATTCCTATTTCTAGTGATGATTCCCCCCCCCCCCCCCCATCATCTAACGTCATTCCTCCACTTGATGTCTAACAGACACCTCAAATGCAACATGAACAAAAATGAACTTTAAATTACTCCTTCCTTCATTTATTCCTCCTTCTGCCTCTCACAAGTCTTTGCTGTCTCAACAAGCGGCTCTACCATCTACTGAGTTGTGCAGGCCAAACCCTTGGAGCCATCTTCCATTTTTTCCCCTTCTTATCTCATGTCAAGTCTTCTCCGCTCCAACTTCAAAATATAAACTGGACCTGACTACATCTCAGCTTTTTTCATGATTAAAAACCTAGGCTAGTAGCCTTTCTCCTCTGGAAAACTGCATTGTCTCTGTCCTTTCCATGTGGCCCGTAGACAGGTAATGATAAATGTTAATCTGATCCTATCACCAGCTTTCTGGCTTTCTAATACACTTTACTCCGAAACTAAAATGTAAAAATTTTATGGAAACAAAACCACCATCTCGGCCGCTTACCAGGCCCTATATCAGTGGTTCCCATCTGGGGAAGGTTTGGCCCTTAGGGGACATTTGGCGATGCCCGGAGACATTTTTGGTTGTCAGGACTGGGTGTGGCGTGATGCGGGGAGTGTGCTGCTGGCATCTGCTGGGTACAGGCCCGGGATGCTACTAAATATCCTACAACGCGCAAGACAGCTCCCAACCGCGGAAGCAATGTAGCTCCGAATGTCTGTAGGGCACGATTTGGCTCCTGGCCTCCTCTCCAGCCTCATCTTCTATTCTCTCTTTGTTCACTGGGCTGCAGGCACAATGATGTTCTTCTTTTTCTTTCTTAATAGACTTTATTTTTTAGAGCAGTTTTGGGTTTATAGCAAAATTGGGCAAAAGGAAACAGAGATTTTCAACAATAAGATTTTCTTATTATCAACGTCTCCCAGAAGTGGTATATTTGCTCCAACTGATGAACCTACATTGACACAGCATTATCACCCCAAGTTCATAGTTTATATTAGGGCTCACTCTTGGTGTCATACATCCTGTACAGAGTAGTTTCACTGCCCTGAAAATCCCTGATGCTTCACCTATTCATCCCTTGCCTTCCCCCACCCCCAACCCCTGGCGACCAGTGATCTGTTTAATGACTCCATAGTTTTGCCTTTCCCAGAATGTCATATAGTTGGAATCATACAGTATGTAGATTTTTCAGTTTGGCTTCTGTCACTTGGTAATAGGCATTTAAGTGTCTTCTGTATCTTTTCTTTTTTTATAATATATTTTATTGATTTCTTACAGAGAGGAAGGGAGAAGGATAGAGAGTTAGAAACATCGATGAGAGAGAAACATCGATCAGCTGCCTCCTGCACACTCTCTACTGGGTATGTGCCTGCAACCAAGGTACATGCCCCTGACCGGAATCGAACCCGGGACCCTTGAGTCCGCAGGCCGACGCTCTATCCATTGAGCCAAACCAGTTAGGGCTTCTGTATCTTTTTAAGGCTCGATAGCTCATTACTTTTTAAGCGCTGAATAATAGTCCATTGTCCGGATGTCCCGGTACAGCAGCGTGTCCATTCACCAGCTGATGAAGAACATTGTGGTTGCGTCCAAGTTTTGGCCAAGTTTTTCTGGACATCATTTTTTACCTCCTTTTGTACATACCAAGGAGTGGGATTGCTGGATTGGAAGATAAGAGTGTATTTAGTTTGATAAGAAACCACCAAGCTGTTCTCTAAAGTGGCTGCACCATTTTCCACTCCTACCAGCAACGAGTGAGTGTTCCTGTCGCCCCATATCTTCTCTGGCCTGTGGTGTCGCCATGTTCCGGATTTTGGCCATTCTCACGGGTGTGCAGTGGACGATGCTCTTTTTTACCCATTGAACAAGCTGAGCACGTCCCTTCTGAGGGATTTGCATTTGCTCCTTGTGTTTAGAATGTACTCCCCTCAGATCTCTGCACAACTGCCTTCTTTTCCTTCCCTAGAGAGACCGCTGTGACTACCTGGACGCATGCAGCATCCCAGTCTGTCTTCCACACCATCCCATTTGCCTTCTTTATAGTAGTTTATTATTTATTTGCTTATATGTGTACCAGTAATTTATAATCCCTTTCTCCATACACTATTTACCTGCTGCTTCCTTCGCATTCCTACTTAATAAATAACTTGTTGCTGACAGAGAGGTGCCTGAGTCCATTGTGGGGCTGGACGACAAGGTGTTCAGTGATAATGATAAATCAGAGGATTCAACTGGGAGCAGGAGGGGAAGTTGTGATTTCCGGGGGAAGGAGAAAAAACCCCTTGAGGCAGGCTGGCAAGAGCCTAGGTTGTTAACCTTTGCCTAGTGATTCAATTTGTAGAATGGAGGAATTCATCCCCATTTTAGGGGGAGGCAGATGGCAAGAGTAAGCTGACAGCAGGGACGTTTGAAGAAAGGTTACTTCAGGATTTAACTTTAGTTTCGCCGTGTGTCTCGGACCACCTGTGTCTGCACATGTAGTAGAGCTACAGCTTCACAAGACTTCGGAGTGGAGGCCTCTCGGGAATGTGGTCTTACCTCTTCCCAGTATCAGAATTCCTTCCCGATTTTCCCTGGAAGAGGATCAGCTGCCCATGCTGCTGCATTTTCAGCATCTGAGAACCCAGTTACTCACATGACAGCCCAGCTCTTTTTAAAAAGAGCTCTTCCTGTTGAAAACGTCCTGGTTTTATGAAAGTGGAATGTAGCTCCCTGCGTTTCCAACACCACACGGATATGCTTTATTTTTCACGTGATAGCTCTTGAGCTGTCATGTGAAAAATGGCTGGTTGGTTTCTCCTCCCATCAGCCTTTTTTCTTTCCAGACTAAATGTACTCATTTTCCTCAACGATTCCTCACATGACAAGGTTTTTAGCTCCTTTTTCCAGGCCCATTCCTAACATTTTTTTGGGGGGCGGACTCGGGGCAAGAATACAAATGGAAGTCCATATGCCACAAGTCTGACAATTTACAAGTTCTGAATCAAACTCACAGAGAGAGCTGTTCCACTGCCTACCTTGCCCAAACTTCATAATGACCGAAATCAGAGTCAAACAGAATTCTCAGCCATGTCTGCGCTCTGTGAAGGACCAACCTCCGACCTGAGGTCCCCTGTTCACTGCAGGCTCCTTGCACAAGGGACTTTGCAGGTGCACATATGTGGACCCTCTAGCACAGTGGTTCTCAACCTTGGCTGCACATTAGAATCACCTGGGGATCTTTTTAAAATCCTGATTTCTGGGCCTCATCCTCCGGAAATTCTGTTTCTTTGTTACTAATGTTGTGGCCCCACCCCATAACAAAGAAACAGAATTTCCGGAGGATGAGGCCCAGAAATCGGGATTTTAAAAAGATTCCCAGGTGATTCTAATGTGCAGCCAAGGTTGAGAACCACTGCTCTAGCACATACATCCCCACATGCCTTTCAGATAGAAGCTGCTTGACTTGGGTCTGGGGGTGTCAGTACTGATGAGGTATTGCCGACATGCCCAAAACCAGCGGTTCTCAACCTGTGGGTTGCGACCCCTTTGGCGGTCGAACGACCCTTTCACAGGGGTCGCCTAAGACCATCCTGCATATCAGATATTTACATTACGATTCATAACAGTAACAACATTACAGTTATGAAGTAGCAACGAAAATAATTTTATGGTTGGGTCACAACATGAGGAACTGTATTTAAACGGCCAGAAGGTTGAGAACCACTGCTAAACGAACCTGAAGGATGTACTCAGGGGAGAGGCCTGAGCAGACCCTGGAGGTAGGCAGGACCTTCTGGGGTACTGGGCAGGATGAGGGCTGGGGTGTGTAGGCTGCAGGTGGGCACACCTTTTAGACCCTGAGAACAACTGGCCCCCTGGTAAAGGGTGTGGCCAGAGAGAGGCCAGTGCATGGCCTTCCGCAGACCCAGGCCCAGGACAGGGGTCCCTATTGCATAAGTCCAAGATAGGACTGTCTTATCACAGTCAGACTCTGGTCTTGATTCTCTTTAGAGCCAGTTAGCGTGGAAAATGTTAAATTCCCTCCTACAGTATTCCAAATTTGACACGATTCTAATTAGTGTGCTGGGTAATGCTCTGAATGTGTTACCGATGGGCCAGAAATACTGATTTCCCTAGTCCTCAGAGAGGGCTGTCAGCCACAGAGTGGCAAGAGCCTCTAGGCTGAACCCTGTTGGCCAGCAACAGCGTGGCTCCTTGACCCCATATGGTTTTATGAAAGTGGAATGTAGCTCCCTGCGTTTCCAACACCACACGGATATGCTTTATTTTTCACGTGATAGCTCTTGAGCTGTCATGTGAAAAATGGCTGGTTGGTTTCTCCTCCCATCAGCCTTTTTTCTTTCCAGACTAAATGTACTCATTTTCCTCAACGATTCCTCCCAGTGCAGTCGTTTTCCGTAGGTGTCATCAGTGAAAAAGATTGGGAAGCCCTGCTCCAGACTGGTGTAGGGTGACTGTGCAGCTCTCATTGTCTGAAGTGTTTTACATACAGCTTTAAGAGCCTTTTAAAAAAAAAGAAAAAATCAACGTCACTATTTGGTCTGCCTGACAAGGTTGGAGGTGTCAAAGTAGGTTTGTGCCCTTCTTATTAATGAGGATATAAATCCAGGCTAAGTGGCTTAATCTAGCTACATATTCTCACTCAAGTAGGGCAGTGGAAACTAGAACGCCATTCTTCTGACTCTTATTTTGGTGTAGTCTTTCTACTAACCCAAATTGTTATTCTTGTCCTTTTTTTTTTTGGACATCCTATCACTTCAGGTTCATTTAGAGCAGTGGTTCTCAACCTCCCTAATGCCGTGACCCTTTAATACAGTTTCTCATGTTGGGGTGACCCCCAACCATAAAATTATTTTCGTTGCTACTTCATAACTGTAATTTTGCTACTGTTATGAATCGGTAATGTAAATATCTGATATGCAGGATGAACATTGTTACAAATTGAACATAATTAAAGCAGAGTGATTAATCACAAAAACAATATGTAATTATATATGTGTTTTCTGATGGTCTTAGGCGACCCCTGTGAAAAGGGTCGTTCGACCCCCAAAGGGGTCGCGACCCACAGGTTGAGAACCACTGATTTAGAGCATGTAGGCAATTACATTTATTAGAGTTTTTCTATCCCAGCTTATGTTATGTGAACCGCGTTCAGCATGGCCAGGGGTGAACCTGAGGAGGGGCGGTGAAGGATTAAAGAAAACAGACAAGAGAATACAGTTGGGGCCAGGTAGGATCACTGTGCCTGAATGAGGAAACAGTGACCCAGCCTGTAAGCCTGAAGCTTTATTTTATAGTCAGAGCTCACAAAGCATAACAAGGGGAGTGGTCAACATGTTTACAATGTTCTTGCGGGTTTCAAATCTATTTCATTACTCAAGCCTTGTTTTGGCAGCACTTGCTGCACCTCCCACAGCCCATTAGCTACCTAGGAACAAGGGAGGACTATAAGGTCAAGCTTAATTGTGCTAGGAGGGCTCTGCCCTCAGAGGTGGGACTTGCATGTGGCTCTGCCACAGGTCAGTCTGAGGCTTGGCCCTATAGCCACTCCCTACAGTTATGTTACTACTTTATTGTTGCTCCTTAACCTGAAGACTGAACTTGATGTTCATCCCTATTAATGGTATTATTTTTGTGTGAGTCAAACAATTGAGCAGGTGTCTTGAACCTGTATTATCCATTTTTATAGCTCTCTTCTCTAGATTAGTGTCCTATTTAGTTACTAGAGGTCTGCTGCACAAAATTCGTGCAAGAGTAGGCCTTCCTTGCCCTGGCTGCCGGCACCGGCTTCCCTCTGGCACCCAGCACCCGGGCTTCCCTCACAGTCCCGGCTTCATCCGGAAGGTCTTTGGGAAGGACATCCAGTCTAATTAGCATATTACGCTTTTATTATTATAGATTAGAGTGATGTTTGTCTGAAATGGTCACCCCGAGTCATTTATAAAAATTAGATTATGTCAAGGCAGAAAACTGTACAATACTTTTTAGAAATAGCTCATAGACCAGTTATAAAATTCTGGCACTTAAATTCACTTCCTTTTAATTTAGTGCCCACTTTGTATTGATCTTTAAACCTCAGGAAAGTGTGGTCACTTGCTTAAGTCACCCAACTTGGTGGTGGATTGATTCAGAATCCGAATCTAGGTCTGTTTGACCTCAAAATACCTGTGCTTTCCTCACTCAGTATTACTCTTTCCTCAGTAGCCACTGTGACTGACAGTACCCTCAGTGTTACCCTACAAATGATTTGTAAACATTCAGTTTGGGCTGGGGAAGGAATGTTTCCCAGGTTTATGTTCTTACATTTAGAAAAACTAATGCTCTAATGTTACTCATGCACGGGACAGTTGCCACCTCCCTCTGCCCCCCAAGAATTTTCTGGTGTAAATGTCAGTACCGTGAGGTTGAGACACCCTGCTTCAAGGGTTTTAAGTGGTTGAGGTGTGTTTGTATATTTAGCTGACAATCATGGCGATAGGTATTGGAATGCGTGAGTGATATGGAACTCCTTGTGCCTCCATGGTTTATTTCCTAACTTGCCTGCCTCCCTACTTGGAACAGGTTGTCAGTGAGAGTAAAGCATGATGTTTATCCATTTCCATTCTGTATTGCTTTTAGAGAATCTGGGATTTTAAAAAAATGTTATTGTTTCTCCCCCTCCTTTCCTCTCTCTAAAATCAACAATAACATATTTTAAAAAATAATATCAGTAGCGACTGTTATTGCTAACAGTATTTAATTAGTATTGATATACAGGAGCTATTCTTAGCCCTTACATACTAGTATGTGATCTGGTTTAATCATTGCAATTGCCCCATAAAGTAGCTACTCATACTAAATTTTTTTGTGTGGTAATATTTGCATAACAAAATTTATTATCTTAACTAGTTTTAAGTGTATAGTTCAGAACTGTTTAGTATATTCACACTGTTGTCAGCCAGATCTCCCAAACTCTTTCTTTTTAAAAAAAATATTTTATTGATTTTTTTACAGAGGGAAAGGGAGAGGGATACAGAGAAACCTCGATGAGAGAGAAACATTGATCAGCTGCCTCCTGCACACCCCGACTGGGGATGTGCCCGCAACCAAGGTACATGCCCTTGACCAGAATCGAACGTGGGACCCTTCAGTCCGCAGGCCAGCGCTCCATCCACTGAGCCAAACCGGTAAGGGCTCACCGAACTCTTTCATCTTACAGGACTATGCCTCATTTCTCCCTCCCTGCAGCCCTGATAACCACCCATTTCCCCTGTTTCTGTGAGTTTGACTACTTTAGACACCTCATATAAATGGAGTCTTACAGTATTTGTCTTTTTGTGACAGACTTATTTTACTCAAAGTTCATCCATGTTGTAACATGTGACAAGATTTCCTTCCTTTTTAAGGAAGAATAATATTTCGTTGTATGTGTATATATCACATTTGTTTATCCATTCATCCATTGATGGACACTTGAGCTGCTTCTACCTACTGGCTATTGTGAATAGTGCTGCTATGGACATGGGTGTGCAGATGTCTCTTCGATTTCCTGCTTTCAATTCTTTGGATATATATTCAGAAGTAGAATTGCTGGGTCATATGGTAATTGTATTTTTAATTAAAAAATATTCTTTTTAGAGAGAGGAAGGGAGGGAGAGAGAGAGAGAAACATCAATGATGAGAGAGAACCATTGATCAGCTGCCTCCTGCATGCCCCCCACCGGGGATCAAGCCCGCAACCCAGGTATGTGCCCTGACCGGGAATGGAACCATGACTTCCTGGTTCATAGGTTGACGCTCAACCACTGAGCCATGCCGGCTGGTCTGATTGATGCATTTTTAATACTTTTTTACCCCTCCCAACTATTTTTGAATATCTTTGGCATGTAACATGTAAGTTTAAGATGGGTATATTGTGAAATGATATACAATCAGGTTAGTTAATATCTTCATCCCTTACATAATCCCCCCCCCCTTTTTTTTTTCTGGTGTGGTGCTAACATTGAAGATCTACTATTTTAACATCTCTCAGGTCTTTCATACAGTATTGTTAAATGTCACCATGCTGTGCATTAGATCCGCAGAACATACTCATCTCATGGCTGGAGGTTTGTACCCTTTGACTAACATCTCTCCATCTCCCCCGCCCCAGCTCCTGACAACCACCTTTCTACTCTCTATTTCTATAAATTTGCCTTTATTTTTTTTAATGCTCACCCAAGGATATATTTATTGATTTTTGGAAAGAAAGGAAAGGAGAAAAAGATAGAAATATTGATGTGAGAGAGAAACATCTATTGGTTGCTTCTCGTAGGTGCCCCAACAAGGAATTGAACCCTCAACCTTTTTGGTGCACAGACGATGCTTCAACCAAGCCACCCAGCTGGGGAAAATTTGTCTTTTTTTAGATTTCATATATAAGTGAGAACATATAGTATTTGTCGAGGTCCATCCATGTTGTTGCAAAAGGAAGGATTTCTTTATTTTTTTGTGTGGCTGAATCATACTTCATTGTGCATATATACATTGCGTTTTCTTTTCTTTTTTAAATATATTTTATTGATTTTTTTACAGAGAGGAAGGGAGAGAGATAGTTAGAAACATCGATGAGAGAGAAACATCGATCAGCTGCCTCCTGCACATCTCCTACTGGGGATGTGCCTGCAACCAAGGTACATGCCCTTGACTGGAATCGAACCTGGGACCTTTCAGTCCGCAGGCCGACACTCTATCCACTGAGCCAAACCGGTTTCGGCTACATTGCGTTTTCTTGATCCATTCATCCATTATGGACACTTAGGTCTTCCCATGTCTTGGCTACTGGGAATAGTGCTGCAGTGAATATGGGAGTGCAGATAACTCTTTGAGATAGTGCTTTCATGTCCTTTTCATACCCAGAAATGGGATCGCTGGATCCTATGGTAGTTCTATTTTTAATTTTTTGAGGAATCTCCATACTGTTTTCCATAGTGGCTGTACCAGTTTGCATTCCACCAACAGTGCACCAGGGTACCCTTTTCTCCACAGCCTCGCCAACACTTGTCTCTTGTCTTTTTGATAATGGCCGTTATAGACAGTATGAGATGATACCTCATTGTGTCTTTGATTTGCATTTCCCTGATGATTAGGGATATTGGACATCTTTTTATGTACCTGTTATCCACTTACGTGTCTTCTTTTAGAAAAATTCTATTGAAGCCCTCTGCCCATTTTTTTAATGTTCTTTTTTTGGTGTATTTAAAAGGTAGTGTATAATAATTGACTTTGTTGTTGGCTCATCTGTATGTTCAACTGTTCCCTCTTGTGGGAATACATTCTGACCTGAGATCGTAAAAACTTCCTTAAGTATAACACTGTATTTTGAAATGATTTTAAAATAGTAGTGTTAGCCGGATTTTACAGCTCTTTATTTGTAAGTTGGTTAAACTGACATCTCAGCATCAATTCAGTAAGTATTTACTATTATTGGAAGTGGATTTGTAGGGGATAAAAAGTAGGGGCTTTCCTTATGCCATTTGTATTATTAGAAATTAAAAACAAACACAAGAGCTAGAATAATTTTAAATATAATATAGTACAAACATTTTTAGAAGTTGAGTAAAAATTCAAAGCTCAAGAGCTATATTTTAATTCTATTTTAGTTTATATCTGACATGCCCAATTTATTATTTCATGAGCAAACATTGTTTATGAACATTTTGTCAGTTTTTCATAATTTCTCTTAATTTGTATGTGAAGGGCAGACAGATTTCCTTGTTTATATAAAGGTTCCTATTCATTTTTCATATGGAGATATGGTAATGGCTAAACATAAACAAGTTTAGTAATAAAAATCATCAAAATTTGAAGATTTTATTTTCTTGCTGCAACAGTAGTAGAAGGAATTTCTATGTCATTGCTGGTAGCATGTTAATCTCTTACTAAATAAGATTCTAATCTAGTTTCACCTTTTAAAAATTACATTATTAATATTCTGGGAATCATTTAGTGAGATGTTTAAAGTCTAAACTACTTTGGCTAACAGAAGAAATTGTTTTATCAACCCTTTGCTCCTGGTAGGAAGTAATTTTCATACATGTATTTGCTTAAGAGTATGTCCTGGAAACTATTTGGTGAATTCCTCATCACCCGCTTGTTTGGCAAAGGAGAGAAGTTGGAAACAGAAACAATGCTTGGTTCTTGCTGGCTTTATTTCTTTTAGCATTCCTGCCTAATCAAAATCGGGGCCTGGCTTGAGCACCCAGAGGACCGAATTCATGTGGCTCTAGCTGTTCTTTTATAGGTTAGCCTCTTGAAAGTAGGAGGGGAAGGTCTGAAAGAGGAGAGAAGTTTTAGAAAATCTTCCAGATTACTTTTGGCTAGATTAGTGATGTAAAAAGAACATTACGATATTCTTAGTGTTTCAGGGCTATGGGCTTTAGAAGTAGAAAAAAAGAAACTATTGGTGAAATGAGCCTATGAAGGCACCAGTGGTGTAGGAATATTTCCGAGTCACTGAATTTGTATGCAACAAAATCTGGAGTAACTTTTCCTTTTTTTTTACTTTGGACTCTTTTCCTTCTGGTAGCCCTGTTCAGAGCCACCTTATCCTCAATTTCAACAACATTTCTGTATTTCTATGATCTTTGCCATGTGATTTGTTCTCTTTTGCTTCTTTCCACTGGATACTCAGTGAAATTAAAGGAAAAGGGAGTTCGGATCCATTTTCTCTGAGGAGTATGGCGTCTAGCACAGTGTAAACCTACTTTGCCTACTCCTGTATATTTCAGGCTTTTTTCTATTTTAAAATAAAATTTATAACTTTTGAGATTTTGTACTTATGTATATTGTCCTATTTTAAGAAAGAACTTTAAGGTATATAATCCTGTATAAAAACCCATAATACATTTCTTTCTTTCTTTTTTTTTTTATCATGTCTGGATTAAATTAGAGAAATACATCAAGGATGAGAAAAATCCTGAAAAACAGAGTGGACAAAGCTTTACAGATCAGTGTTATAAGAAGTATGATAATTATGACATGAAACTGTTAAGACCGTTACTGCCAGTGATGCTCTTGGTGTTTGGCTAGAATTAACGTTCATTTAGGCCCAGGAAAATAAATGATTTTATTTCACAATAGAGATATAATTGATGGCTGAAGCATAAATGAAATCCTATGGCCCTTCACTGAGTGATGCTCATGCAGGCCTCAGATGTAAAAGTGCAGTGTAGTTGTTGCAGCCCATGTCATTGAAGGAATGGGGACAAAAGTTTGTTTGTCACTACCATGGAACCGAGTATAAAGACGAGTGACCTTTGAACTTCTGTGGCTGTGGATCTGAACAAGGGATTGTTTGAGGATGGGAAAAGCTGCCAGAAGACTTGGGCTATGCTTTCTCCGGAATTGTTGAATGACCCTACTCCAGAAAAACCAAAAACCAAAAAAACAAAAAGCTTAATTGGAAGAAACTGTTATTAGTCTCAGAAGAATCTCGTGTCCATTCAGCTAAATCTCATTGGATATTCATGTTCCAAAGTGATCGTTTCTATAAAAATGCTGTCTCCACTTACAAAAATAGCGACATTAATGATTGTCGTTTTATGCACTGATAAGGCCGGTAGATGCGTGTGGTTTTTTTTCTCTGCAGTTCTTGTTATCTTCTTTATAAAAGTCCTCCATATCTGGGTCATGCTAATTCCTTAATTTTCTTGTACATTGTTTAAAGGTTGGGCATTATCGGAGAGTGAAACCCATAAATATTGTCAAGTGAATGAGAGAATCAATAGATCCACAGGAATTGTGTTGTGGTGGTTGTGTGTGTGAGGAAGGAGGACTAACGGCATTTACGGTAGTTTTTTTTCCTTTCTCCCAAGATGGTTAGTAAAACTTTACCGCCTCTCAGTGTGAGAATACCGTAATTACAGGTATGGAAGCGCTCTTCTGCAGATTCGGAGTAGCTCAGCCTTGAGTTTACTGTTGGTTGCACTAGCCAGTGTTCAAACGGGGCTCAGATAACAAGGTTTTATTTCAAATCTGTTGTCCTTGGAAAGGCTGAGGAATCAATACTACTATTACCATTTTGGAGAAAAGCTGGTTCTGGCTTATATGGTTGCATTATCCTATATAATAAAACCCTAATATGCAAATCGACCAAACGGTGAAATGACCGGTTGCTATGATGCGCACTGACCACCAGGGGGCAGACGCTCAACGCAGGAGCTGCCCCCTGGTAGTGTGCACCGCTCAGCCAGAAGCCAGACTCATGGCTGGCGAGCGCAGCAGTGGTGGCGGGAGCGTCTCCTGCCTTCGTGGCAGCGCTAAGGACCCCTTGGGGGATGTCCACCTGCCGGCTTAGGGGAGCAAGCCTAAGCTGGTGGGCGGACATCCCCTGAGGGGTCCCGGCCTGCAAGAGGGCGCAGGCTGGGCTGAGGGATGCCCCTCCCCCAGTGCACGAATATGATTTGATCATTGCACAATTATATATGATTAATAAAGCATGATGTTTGTATTTTATATTAATGCACTGATTCACCATTCAATAGTGCATGTGCTTCTAGGTGGCCCTCTTTACCATAAATAATGCACTTGTGCATTTATTGTCACTTACTCTTAGGCAGTTCTCTTTCTGATCAGTGATCAGCCCATAGTTTGGTTCATAGGTTATGCCTGTTGCAAAGATCTGAGACCATGCAGCTCAACTGGAGCTACTGGGATTGAGCCTCTGACTTCATTGGCAGCTTGGGCTTCGTGATGATAAAGGGGTAAGGTGTGAAAATTGGTGTGGTAGTTACGATAAGAAAAATTATTGACTTTTTAGTAACTTTTCTCATGTTTATGTATATATGAAACTACTGATTTATCAGAAGTTTAACGTAAATTCTTAACTAATTGATACTTGAAGAACTTTATTTGTCATACTCATATGAAAAATCACTTCAGAAGTTTAGCTTTGAGTCTTGATTTATCAGCTACTCCTATGAAATATAACAGTTTACTGGCACAATTCTTTCTAGGCCTGCCTCAGAGGGCCTCAGATGAGCAGGGCCTCCGGCGGTCTGTGATCCTCAGTAGATCCATGTGGAAGGGGGTGGGGGGGGGGCGGTAACCATGAAGGGAGGCCTTTGCTGTCAGGGAAGATGGTTGGAAGAGAGTGAGAGCTGGGAGCAGAACGGAAATAAAAAGAGGGACATGCAAGGTACACATACGTAGCTGCAGATGAGCAAATCAGATCCCAATCTACAGGGAACAGGAGAATAGAATCAGAACCAGCAACCGCAGGCATCAGATGATCTCCATCTGGGGGAGGAGACAATCCTTAAATGTTTCAAAGATTAAAAAAATTAAATTCAACTTCCCTGGGTTAATAATATTTTTTATTCAGTTTTAGCTTTGGTTTAGTTTATTTAAAGTCTTTTTGTGAATGTATTGAGCTTAGTTTAGACTCTCATGTGATAGTTTAAGAGAGAACAAGCAAACCTTTGCATAAATATATATGTGTGTATATATATGTATCTTTTGAAGGTATATTCGACAAAATTCTATAAAATTGCCATTTAATATTTAGTGAATTGAATATTCCCTTTTAAAAAATCTTCCATGAAATACGTTGTTATTATTTTAGACAAAATAGAATTTGTTTATTAAAATGGATGATTTATGCAAGGAAAAGATAAAGAGGAGGACTGAAGAATGTGGGGGATAAGCTAAATATAGCATTATTCACATCTCTTTACTGAGAGGAAACGTTTGTGTTAACTAACTGCATTTCAGCAGAAAAGTGCCACCTTGCTTGATTTTTAGTAAATTAAAAATAAACTAAAACAAAGAATAATTTGGATGAATGGTGAATAATGCTTTAGGTCAGAAAAGGGCAGACTGAGAATTCATTATTTATTGTGAAAAAAATTGGTCAGGAAACAATTACTCTCTATAGGATTTAAGAAGTTTCATTTTTTGTGACTTACTATTTTCTTACTACACATCTACAAACTGATTGTTTTAGAAAACTTTAACTTTTTTTGGTAATTTTCTATATAACATACTAAAATCAAAATATGACAGGAAAACCATCTGGACACTGACCTGTTGCTGCTAGCTGAAGAAATGGCGGCATTTACATTTCTTCCTGTAGTAAATAGTATGAAAAATACTTTGGAAAAATACTTGCCAGAATTGTAGCACAGAAAATTGAGCCACAAACTTATACATTGCTAAATTAAGAAAAATATATTCAGTGTTGGTAAGCACATCACTAGTAAACTCATCATAGCTGTGGCAGAGATTCCTAATTGCCTCTCTCATATCCATTTACCCCCTTTGCTTTCTAACAGAATGTGACATTTTGTTAGAAGCAGAAGTGTGCCTACTTAAAAAAACTGCACATTTCTTCATTTCTTAGCCTCTTTCCCAGCTGGAGTAGCCAAGCGACAGTCCTGGCCAATGGGATGTAGGCAGAAATTTCTGGATGAAGTTTTGGGGAAAGCCTTTTTACCCATTTCTTTTCCCTCCTGCCTAGAAATTAGACAGGACTAGAGCTGGACCAGTGCTCTAGAGATATTGAGAGAAAAGCCGAGAGATTTACACTGCTACTAGCCCATCTATTCTTAGCTGTCAGTAGGTGCCTCTCTCTCAACTTCCATTTCACTACCTTGTTTAAGCCATATAATTTGGACTTCCTGTTATACGCCTCAGCATAGTAATCCTAACTGATATAATAATTTACATGCCTATTATAACGTACTTTCAGGAGATTTGGAATCTTGTGATAACTTAAGGGGCTTTATCTAACTTCAAAGCCAGAAGACTCAGGGATTTTTGGAATGAATTCTTGTAGATTTGATTGGACCAGCTGTATGTCCAGATTGATGGATGCTGGTTACTGCTAGAGATTTGAAGGAAATGCAGGCGTATCCATAAATAGCATAGCATTTCCCACTGTCATTTCATCCACTCTTTCATTTCAAGTCCCTGGCTTCATATGGCTGCATGATCTGTATTGAAACTCTTAGAGCTCCCCCTCAATAGAGGGATTTCAGGTAGTTCTAGCACAGGCAGGGGCATTTGGATTGTTAAGGACAGGAATCTGACCAATGGCCTGCTCTCCCTCAACCAAGGTTAACTATGAGATGATCTTCTCTCCCCGCCCCCTTTTTTTAAATAAAAAAGTATTCATGTGTAATATGCATACGGGGAAAGCACACAGACCATACACGTACAGTTCTGTGACCTTTCACAAGCTGAACACGTGTGTAACTAGCATCTGATGAAGAAACAAATTTCTGTTGCCCTTGTGGATTACTAGCATCCAGACTTCAAACAGCATAGGTTAGTTTCTGTTTGTATTTCTACTTTATATGCAGGGAATCATATAGAATGAAGTCTTTTTAGTCTTTGTCTACTTGCTTTTGCTACGCATTTTCTGATAGTTATCCATATTGTTATATATAATTACTAGAGGCCTGGTGCACGAAAATCGTGCACTCGGGGGGAGGGGGCGGCCCCTCAGCCCGGCCTGCACCCTCTTGCAGTCCGGGAGCCGTCAGTTGGACATACTTAGCGCTGCCTTGGAGGTGGAAGAGGCTCCCACCACCACCTCTGTGCTTGCGAGCCATGAGCCTGGCTTCTGGCTGAGTGGTGCTCTCCCTGTGGGAGCGCACTGACCACTAGGGGGCAGCTCCTGCATTGAGCGTCTGCCCCCTGGCAGTCAATGCACATCATAGCGACCAGTCGTTCTGCTGTTTGGTTGATTTGCATATTAGCCTTTTATTATATAGGATACATCACTCCTTCCCATTGTTGTGTAGCAATTCATTGTCTACTGTTGGTGGGTGTTTGCATTGTTTCCAGATTTTCAGTTTTATTCTTATTATATTTTTAAAATTTGTTTATTTTTCAGTTATAATTGACAGACAGTATCATATTAGTTTCAGGTTTGTACACCATAGTGGTTAGAGATTTATAGACCTTACAAAGTGAGCACCGTACAGTTTTGACGATGATGAGTACTGCTGCTAAGAACATTCTAGCACATACCTTAGGGTTAGCGTATGTAAGTATTCTGTTGGGGAGATATCTTGGAGTGGAATTGCTGAGTCATAGGGCTCAGCTCCACTGTACTCTCACTAACACTTTATGTCATTGTTTTTAACTGACTCATTCTGGTGGGTGTGTATTTTGTGAAGCACCTGCTCAAGTCTTTTGCCCATTTTTCTATTGAGTTGTATGCCTTTTCTTAGCATTTGTGGGAGTCCTTTGTCAGATATTTGTTTTCTGAATATCTTTTCTATTCTGTGAGTTACTCTTTCACCCTTTAAGTATATTTTGAGGAATAGGTCTTACTCATTTTACCAGCTTTTCCTTTATAGTTCGAACTTTTTGAGTACTGTCAAAAAATATCTTCGCCTATTCCCGCATTACAAAGATGATCTATATTTTTTCTTATGAAAGCATTATTGTTTTATCTTTTATATCTGATTATTTTACCTTTTATATTTAGATCCACCCTCTTTCTAGGATATGAGCGGGGCGGGGGGGGGGTTCCCAATACATTTTTTTTTCATATGGACATTTAGTTAGTCAGCACCATTTATTAAAAAAAGACTCTCCTTGCCCTGGCAGGGTGGCTCAGTTGGTTGGAGTGTTGTCCCATACACCAGAAGGTTGCACGTTCAAATCCTAGTCGGGGCACATACCTAGATTATGGGTTTGATCCCCAGTTAGGGTACATGCGGGAAGCAACTGATCAATGTCTCTCTCTCTCTCTCTGTCCCTTCCTCTCTCTCTAAAATCAATAAAAAAAAATACCCTCTGGTGAGGATTAAAAAACATTATCCTTTCCCTCACTACACTGCAGTGCCAACTTGGTTGTAAATCAGGTAACCAAATATATGTGGTTGTTTCTGCACTCTATTCTGTTATATTAGTTTTTCTACCCTCTTGCAAATGCCATACTGTCTTAATTATTATAGCTGGATAACAGACTTTGTTAACTGCTAGGGTTAAGTCCTCCAGCTTTGTTCCTTAAGATGGTCCTTAGGTGGAATTAATATTCATTTTGTATGCCTTATAACTTCTGCCATATACATCCCTCAACCAGCTGACTGAAATACTGGCTTAAACCACTGAGTTATCAAGAGAATCCAGTGAGGACCTCTAACCTCTTAATGGATTTTCAGATTTATTGAGTAAACAGAATAATTCCGTGGTGCACACACAATGCATCCCATTTAATCATTGCTCACTTTTAGCATAAATCACTGCAGTGTGCACAGCAATCAAATATTTAGTTTAAATGTGTGCCTTTAATTGCTCCGATGCTTCATTTTCCCATTTGTAAGTAATCAGCTGTTTTGTTTGTTATGACCAGCTCTGTGGATGCCATGTTTGGGAATTAGTTTGCTTCAGAAAGATGAAACGGGAATAGTGAAATAAAAATAAGTCGAATCCATCTGGAAGGATGAATCATCTGCGCATGACATTTGCAGGCAGCGATCTTCGTTACGACGTGATATTGTCAATTGGAATACACTTCTCCCCATATCCTGCCTTCTCCTTTTCCATTTTATGTTTATTCAATTGGGGGAAATCATACGTTTTCAAAGCAAAATAATTATTTTTCTTCAAAATGGATCATTCATGACTTTCCTTATTTTCTTTGGGGAGTGGGGAAAAGGAACGAGGAAGTAGGGAGCCTTCTGGATACAGTGATTATGTGTTCCCTTAGCATACGTGACACAATATTTAAAATGGAGACTATCCAGAGAAATTAAAAATATATGATCACTACAATAATTTCGGGGAAACTTTTTTCTGGTTTTTAAAATAGGGGCCCAATGGTCAGCCTATGTGGCCTGCATCGAGGTTTCCCCCCCTTTTCAATGAATAAATAGTGGGTTACAAGGAAGGGTTCGTGTTTGATTCAGAAATTGGCACTGAATGCGATTAGGCATATAAGGCTCTAAATACACCTATTTGATTTTCATAACAAATGTGCCATTTCATTTATTGAAATTTTAATGTAAGTATGAACAGTTAAAAATCACATAAGTATGCCTTGTTTGAGTTAGAATGACCGATGAATTCACATTTGCTCTCATAGCTGACAGCAGTCCCTTTATACAACCTCCTGGTGGGCAGAAACTTGCCTGTCTTAGTGGGTCACATACATCTTTTTGCTTCAAGATCTCAGGGGCAGCATTTAATTCACAGGTGTTTACCGACTGCATATTGATTTTCAAATTCTTTATAAGCACTTTACAAAGATGAACAAAATAGATGTGATTCCTGTCTTCACAGAACTTTCCAACTAGAGTTGTATGCCTCAGGCTTCTAACTGGGTATATTTGCATACTGGTAACAATAAATATATTTTCCCCAGCTTTATTGAATTATAATTGACATATAATATTGTGTAAGTTTAAGGTGTATAATTTGATGATTTGAAACATATATATTGCAAGATGTTTACCACATAAGGTTAGTTCGCCTCTCAAAATTACAATTTTGTTGTTGCTGCTATTATGGTGAGAATATTTAAGATCTACTCTTTAGCATCTTTCAAGTATACAATACAGTGTTGTTAACTGTAGTCACCATGCTGTACCTCGGGTCCCCAGGACTTTGTCATCATATAACTGTAAGTGTGTACCCTTTGACCAAATCTCCTCATTTCCCCAACTCCCCAGCCCCTGGCAACCACCAATCTACTCTGTTTCTATGAGTAAATACTTATTATTTTTTTTTAAATCCTCACCTGAGAATATGTTTTTATTGATTTTTAGAGAGAGAGGAAGGGAGAGAGAGAAACATCTATGTTAGAGGGAAACATTGTGCTTCGACCTGCAACCTTTTTGGTGTACAGCAAGCATGTCAAATCGCGTCTGGTGGGCCACATGCCTAAATAAACAAGGCATGCAGACTGCCGGCCACATGCTTGGTGTACAGGACAATTCTCCAACCAACTGAACCACCCGGTGGGCCAGGGCCACATGAGTAAATAAATTTTCTTTCTTTATTTTATTTTTTAATTTTTTTGATTTTTTACAGAGAGGAAGGGAGAGGGATAGAGAGTTAGAAACATCGATGAAAGAGAAACATCGATCAGGTGCCTCTTGCACATCCCCTACTGGGGATGTGCCCGCAACCAAGGTACATGCCCTTGACTGGAATTGAACCTGGGACCCTTCAGTCTGCAGGCCGACGTGCTATCCACTGAGCCAAACCAGTTAGGGCTTTAAATACGTTTTCTGATTGCCCTGTGAGAATTCTGGCTTACTTAAATTGATCCAATTAAGTATAAAGTTTCTAGTAGTGTGCTAGTATCAGATTTTCACGTATTGGCTATTTGCACTCTCTCTGCAGAGCACATTCTATCTGAGAGTAGGCCTGTTTCATGAATGCTTGTGGAAATGAGCAACCAAAACAGATGTGCACTGCATGCTCCTGATATAGCACATTTCCTGTCTGCTGCTTGTTTTGCTTGGATTGGAAAATGTTGAGAATATGTGAACCTGCCTATCCATACTCTATCTAGGGCCATGTTTGGCAACACAGAGTATGTCCTTATTTATAGCCGTGACCTGTCTACTTATATCACTAAGTTCCTGTTAAAGAAGCAAAGCACAAGGTAATGAAAGGGAGAGTGATAGATCTTTATCTGACAAAATTTAGATAATGACTCCCGAGGTGTCTAGGAGAAGGGCAAGATTAGGATCAGTTTCACTCAAAGTTAGGTAGGGGTGTTGCTCTCCCTTCCTTGTTCACTTTCTGTTTTCCTCTCTGCTAATCTCCAAGAGGTTAACCTTTGCCTTCTTAACTTCTCTGGCTCACCTAACTCTTCCGCCAAAGCACATCTGAGCTTATTTGATGGGTGTAGTTCTACTTTCTCCCCTTTCAAACCAGTATAAAATATGGCTGCCTTTCCCATCCCCACTGCTTCTACCCTAGTTCTGCTAGGCGTTCTCTCTCCCCCAGCGACCGCAGCAGCCTCTTGTTGCTCTCCCTGCATAACACTTGTCTATTCTTCCTCCACTTTGAAGCCAGAATAATTATACTGAGATGTCCGTGCCAGAATTCAGGGAGCTTCCCCAGTTGATGCTCCCTGGTTGGGTTTAGTTTTGGGCCCAGAAAGAGGGGAAAGGGTGCCGAGTATAGGGAATAGCATTTACAAGGGCTTTAGTGTTTTACTGGTAACCATGGCAGCATCATTACATTCAGGAGACGACCCTCCAGAAAGATGTAGGTTTTTTTTTTTAAACCTAATCGGCATTTACCTCTAGGCATGCTGGCAAAATCAGTCATACTTATGGTGGTACATCCTTGCTTTAATTCAAATACAACTACACTTGAACCTTGCCTTTCTTACACAGTTGAATTTGGAAGTTCTGCCAGTTATATCTACCAGCTTGTTATTTTTTTTAAAAGAGTATTTTTATTGATTTTTAGAGATCGAGGAAAGGACAGGGACAGAGAGAAACATCGATGTGAGAGCGAAACATCAATCAGCTGCACGCCCCCTACCAGGGATCGAGCCAGCAAACCCGGGCATGTGCCCTGGCCAGGCATCAAACCAGGAATCGAATCGGCCACCCTTTGGTGCATGGGATGGTGCCCAACCAGCTGAGCCACACTGGCCAGCTCCAGCTCATTACTATTAACACTTTCCTGGAGTATTTGTTTGGTAAATAGAAATAACTAATTTGTAATGGTGATCAATATTTTGCCCACTTCATCAAATATCCTTGAGGAGTTGGAATCCCCTGTTGAGGATGAAGTTGCCAGTTGGATGAAGCTGTCTGTTGGCACAGGCAGCATCCTAAAGCACTACAGTTAGCACAGGTACCATCTGCCAATCAGCTTGCCTCTTAAGTGCACTGCAGATGTGAAGTTCATGTGAGTTTAGAATTGGTTCCAAGCTGTACACCGTCTCCTTTTCTGTGGTGGCGACCAACAGGCTAGCGTGTGATGGTAAAGGTCCTCCGTTGTTGGTTTTGACCTTCAATATCTTCTGCTCTATTTAGTGATATTCGACCACACTGGCACGTTTGTGGTAAAGGTCCTTCGTTGTTGTTTTTGACCTTCAATATCTTCTGCTCTATTTAGTGATATTTTAGTTACAAATATGTATAATTCATATATTGTTGATGTGTTTCAGTAAGATCATTAGAGAAATTTCAGTCAAATGTGTACTTTTAAAATGTAGTTGCCTTTAAACATGGAGCTTGAGCAAATTCGACACCTTGTTCTGTGTTTCATATGCATAGTCCACTTATTTTTAAAAGTGTGCTGTTCCTGCCAGGTGTTTTTTACATCGAGAGGCACATTTTCTTAGGGAAACGGTTCCAAGATTTTGTGACGTAGGCTGATGGAAAAACAATTCATTGAACAGAACATTATTCTACAGTGAGGGTTATTGGAGCACATCATATTGCGTTAAAGGCGAGATGCTTCAGAGGAGAGTCTGTAAACCAGATAAGATATAATCTTATCACCATCACCTTTGGAGTTACTTAGTGGTGCCTCATCAAGATAGGATCTTATCTTTTCTGTCCGCTGTTTTAGAGTCCTCTTAACCAATATCAAAGAAGTCACAACCTGATGGTCTAAATCATAACCTCTGGGATCTAAACGAAATCAGAGGTTGGATTTCAGCAGTCAGTGTAACTTTTAAACATCTGTTCCTTTTTTTTTAAAGTCTAGTTTTATTTTTTAAAATATATTTTTAATGATTTCAGAGAGGAAGGGAGAGGGAGAGAGAGTTGGAAATATCAATGATGAGAGAGAATCATTGATTGGCTGCCTCCACTGGCGATCTAGCTAGCAACCTGGGCATGTGCCCTGACTGGGAATTGAACCGGTGATGTCTTGGTTCACGGGTCGATGATCAAATACTGAGCTACACCAGCTGGGCTGAACATCTGTTTCTTGAATAAATAACTCTTTAAAACGCAAAACGAATGTAGTGGAATTCATACATTGATGTGGGTGTGTTAAATGGTGTGATTTTTCTCAGGGGCAATTTAGGATTATGTATCAAGAGCCTTGGAATGTTACTTTTGACCTAGTAATTCCACTTTTGGATCTTGTCCTAAGAAAGTAATACAACATTTAAAAAAAAGAGATTTAACCAAAGATACTCATTGAAGTATTATATCTAATGGTGAAAATTTGGTAAATCATAATGTCCAACAAGAAATAGTTAATTGTGGTGTTTCCATATAGAGGGAATCTTAGCTATTATAGAGTTTATTTCTAAAGACTATTGAATAACAAGAAAAAATTACGATACAGTAAGTGAGAAAAGGTATGAGGGACTCTATACGAAATTGAGCTTTAATGAATAATACATAGCAATTAAAAACATGAGTCAGACCTGTGTATACAGACCTGGAAAGATTATCAGGGAACCTTAAATGCAAAAAAACAAGGTGTAGAGCAGCCGTGGGCAAACTACGGCCCGCGGGCCGGATCCAGCCCGTTTGAAATGAATAAAACTAAAAAAAAAAAAAGACCGTACCCTTTTATGTAATGATGTTTACTTTGAATTTATATTAGTTCACACAAACACTCCATCCATGCTTTTGTTCCAGCCCTCCGGTCCAGTTTAAGAACCCATTGTGGCCCTCGAGTCAAAAAGTTTGCCCACCCCTGGTGTAGAGTAATGCACATACACATGCACAGAAAGAAAAGTATGATATTTATAAAAGGACCATTATTTATAAATGAGCCATATTGCTGTTCCTATATGGGCATGTACAGGCATAGGAAAAAGTCTGTTTAGTCTAATACTAATAGCAGTGACTGGAATGGAGCCAGGAGAAGGAGCACGTTACCTCCTGTGTGGATTTTAACAGCGAGAAGGGTAATCCTGTATTAATGCATAATTTAAAGTAAGAAATAAAAAAAAATTCTGAAACTTAAGATTCTATTTTGTAAAGAAAAATGTTCACTAAGATAAAAGCATCGGTTATTGTGGGAGGCAGGAGTTCGGACAGTTCTTCATTTTCTCTGTACTTCTCGGTGTTTGCCAGAATTTTGGCAATGAACAGGTATTATTTTTATAACCAGAAAAAAACAATAAGATTTAAAAAAAATGCTGGCATCCCAGGTAATAGCAGTGTTGTCTGGAGTAACGATTGCTTGGATTCAGACCCTGGTCCCGCCCTTGACCACCTGCGTGACTTTACTCTTCCCACAGGTTTTCGTTGAAGAGTAAAGGAGATACGGCATCTGTAGGTTGGTTTCTACAGTGTCTGACACACATTTGGTGCTCAGTATACGTTAAATTCCTTCCGCCTCCTTTTTGTCTGTAATGACATCGTAGTTAAAACTCTTCCAAACATGAAAAATATCATAAAACTATGAACAGAAACACAAATGTGTTCAAAAATTAGATAGTTGAAGAGCTCATGACATGATAGTTTCAGAAATAATGCTGCCGCAGGATAGAAAGTGAGAACACTCCTTAGAGCAAAACAAAGAGGGATGGTATTTCACTTCCCGTGGCAGGAGGAGGCAGGCATGAGGCCTCACTGTTCCCTATGAACCACTTGTTAGTAATGACATGGTTTTTTAAGCATCGTTTTAAAAATCCCCCACCGGTTTAACATAATGAGCTTTTAAAAAGCTATGCTGTAGGTAAATTGCTATTTGTCTTCATCGTGACGATTAATATGAAGAACTGAAAGTATTAGGATCTCAGGATAATAAAAGTCTTGTCGTAGCAACTCAATATGTAAAATGAGATCTCTTCATTCATTTCAGAGCTTCTATTTCAGTGGCATAAGAGAACGAGGGGAAATAGACACCAACATAAAATTCTCAAAGCAGCTCACGAATGTATTCTTCTTACACGCGTTGATTAGAAGTACAATAGAAACAGGGACATGCTGGCTGCAGAGGAGGTGGCACGGGCTTATAGAGGAAGCTTAGTCATCCCAGTCGGTGAAGTTAGATGCAAAGGAGGCATCTAATTCTGGGCGCACTGGGCTTCGAAACAGCGATGTGGCTGTCTCTAGTATTGCTGCCTCTAGATGTTTTCATAAAAAAGAAAGAATTTTTTTTTGACGTTTTGGTGGTTATCAAATGTTTCTACTATTCCATTTGTTTCCTTATTTAGTCACATCTCTCGAATGAAGGCATTTGATGCCCTTTCTAGTTCTTCTTCCAGTCTTTTTCTCTTGACTTGCAGCCCTCAGGAATGCCGCATTGAAACAGAGCGTGGGGTAGATTTTCATGTGGTGAAGATGCGGGTGCTGTGGGAGACCACGCTGGTGTGTGACTCTGAGTCAGCAGCGGGGTCTCAGCTAATGGTCTGCAAGCGTGACCTGGCACCAGCCCTCTCTCCCGGAGGGTCTACGAGGAATACAAACCTCAGTATTAATGCTGGTTCAGTGCTTTTTGTTAAATGTAAAATTCTTTTTTTATAAAAATACTAGAGGCCCGGTGCACAAAAATTTGTGCACTCGGGGGGGGGGGGGGGGGGCCCCCGCCCCGGCCG
>NW_005370991.1:111899-121969 GCF_000412655.1 Myotis brandtii
TGATACAATGTTGCAGTCTGGCTGGCTGAAGCCCGGCTGACTGAAAGCCGGTTTCTGGGGTTTTGTTTAGCTTCTATATTTGCAACATAGTTGCTTAGAGTTGCAGCTGAGAGGCCAGCAAGTCAGGCGGGGAACGTTGGAGTTCGCCATCACTGGAGCAAGCAAGCCTCCCTGTTCGCTTCAGTGCATGGCTGCTGGCCGCCATCTTGGCTGACAGTTAATTTGCATAAGAATATGCTGATTAGCCAATGGGAAGGGTAGTGGAGTGACACCAATTTGCATGTTTCTCTTTTATTAGTGTAGATATTTTTTACTGATTTCAGAGAGGAAAGGAGAGGGAGAGAGAGAAACATCAGTGATGAGAATCATTGATCGGCTGCCTCCTGCACGCCCCCTACTGGGGATCAAGCCCACAACCCAGGCATGTGTCCTGACCGGGAAGCGAACCATGACCTCCTGGTTCATAGGTCGATGCTCAACCACTGGGCCACACTGGCCAGGCATGCAGTGTTTTAATGTGTTATAAATGAACTTGAAAAGGTGGACAGAAGATTGCTGTATTATACCCTTTATATGTTGTAAAAGAAAGTATTTTTCTTCAGTTATGTAGAATTGGAAGGTGATATTAATTTTTTCCATATAAATTTCTTTGAGGGCAGAGTAATAAAATTTGGTATCGTTTTTCTTCTGGAGGAAATATTGTCAGACTAGTTGCATTTTTCTCCTCCTTTGATGTATGTAGTTTGTAAGGGCTCTTCAAAATCCTTTAAAAGGCCTCCTAGTTTACTTTGAAGTCACCCAACAGGGAGTGTGAATGCATGAGAAGACAAACCTATGACTGAACTTAATCAGTTAAAAATCTTATGACTCCTGGCCGCTGGCCTCATCCAGCTTTGAATGGTGACTTGAACCAGGTCAGCATCGGTTCCATTTTCAATGTACAAACACCCTTGGTCTTTGGCGTTGGGTTGTTTGCATGAGTGCGATAACTTTCTACTCACTTCTGAGAATTGTGGAGTAAGCACTTTAGTGCTGTTTGCAATTGGTGTAGTGAACATGATTGACCCTTTGCTGGATGCAGAGTGCTGCTGGGCTTGTAGGGGAGTGATGAGTAAGATCAGCTGTAGCCTGTCAGTGTATTCACAGTGGAATATGGAAGGTGGACCTGGGTGAGGAAAAAAAGGGGGTACTGAGTCGGGGAAGTGCTCCTTTTGAGCCAATACTGAAGTTAGCCACCATCAAGTTCCAAACTGAAACACGGATGTCATCATGGTATGCATCTCTTAAAGACCCATACTAATAGCATGGTGGATGGTAGAGAGGAGTTTGAGAGGAGAACAGGAGGAAGAATAGGCCCCTTTAAAATTGCATCCCTGCCCTAACTGGTTTGGCTCAGTGGATAGAGCATCGGCCTGTGGACTGAAGGGTCCCAGGTTCGATTCCGGTCAAGGGCATGTACCTTGGTTGCTGGCATATCTCCAGTAGGGTGTGTGCAGGAGGCAGCTGATCGATGTTTCTCTCTCATCGATGTTTCTAACTCTATCCCTCTCCCTTCCTCTCTGTAAACAATCAATAAAAAAAATATATATATATATTTAAAAACCTCATCCCTGTGTTCTGATTGATCACCCTGGCAAATTAGTTTGAAATGCCTATGGAGCCAAAGGGTTGAATTAGAAATTGCTAGAGTGGATCAGACCAGTGGTTTAATCTCAGTATTTGATTGCTACTAGTGACCTACAGTTAAAAATAGATCTTACTGCTAAGGAAGAGCATGATTTTCTTCGTTGTTAGTACCTTAAAGGTTAATAATTGCCCTGTTTCTCTGAGCAGTGATTTATAGCTTTGTCTCAATGTTTTTCCAGAGACTTTGTGTTGGTTTTATATCTCTATTTATTGCCTTTAAAGTTTTGATTTTCGTAATTTTGTTCAATACTACAGGAAATAGAACGTAAACCTTTTTTTTTGTTTGTTTATCTTATTCATCATCAGAGGATACTACTGAATTGACAGTTTTAGATTTGATGAACTCAAATCTACGTAGTACCTGTGCTTCCTAGAGGGTTTGGTGCTAGCCATTACCTTTGCTAATGGAAGACTTATTTATGGACACCCTTTATTTGATGATGCTTTAGTTGAACTTCCTTTTTTTTAAAGCATTCTTTTATATATATTGATTTCAAAGAGAAAGGGGGAGAGAGAGAGAGATAGAAACATCAATGATGAGAAAGAATCATTGATCAGCTGCCTCCTGCACGCCTCCTACTGGGGATCGAGCCCCCAACCTGGACAGATGCCCTGATCAGGAATAGAACCGGGACCTCCTGGTTCATAGGTTGATGCTCAACCACTGAGCCATGCCAGCCAGGCTTTATTTGAACTTCTTGGACCCTGAATTCATTCGGTCACATTTGGGTGTTTCTCTGTGTGAAATTCAAGCACTTTTAGTTGGAATCAGTACTAAAACTGACTTGAGTGAGTTCTGATCCATGAACCAGTTCACCCAAGCATGGCTCTGATGTTTAAAAACTGTGATCCCTTTGAAGGCAGGGCTTGTATTGTATTGATTTATGCCCAGGGACTAGTGTAGTACCAGATCCCGGCGGGCTGTTAATACAGGCTTGTTGAATACATGAATGAATGGGATATTGTCAAAGGCTTCATGAATATCTGAGTTAGATGAAGTGCTTGATTTTCTTTCATCTGTGTAACTACTATGAAATAAGTCCCAGTAAATTATTCAGGCATAATGTCTCTTAAAACATCACTTGTGACAATAGCAATAACCCCCCCCCCCCAAAAGTGGTCAGAAATGGTACGTGTAGCATATCGTTTAAGATCAAGAATTAGGCATGTCGTTCGTTGCCTGCTTGAACAAGGATAATGGGAAAATCACGGTGGTAACTAGGCTGACAGAGGGGCAGGAAGACTGTCACCCTCATTATTTGTTGGTGGCTTTATAAAATAGTGAATCCTCTTAGAAAAGATGTAAAAAAGTAAGTGTGAGAACCATCAAAACATCTAGACTGTTTGACTCAACGTTATAATTTTAGAGTCTAATGAAGTAGTCCAAAATAAAGAACTAGCTATATATAGAAAGATGTTAATTGCAGCATTATTTATGCAATTGAAGACTATTACAGTGTTAAATGTCGAGTAAGTTAATTATCTCTCTGCTTCATTTTCTTATCTGTAAAGTGGAGATAATCATAGCACCTTTCTCATGTTGTAAGGGATTAATGAAATGTTGGCGTAGTATTTAGCGTATGCAGAGCACTTGAATTTGGCTGCCACTGCTGTTGTGTTTTATTATTTTTGATGCATTGGTCCCTCATTTCCTGGAGACTTTTATGTGATTGTGTCAGGCATTGAGTTAGGTTCAATGGGAGATAAAGAAATAAAAGTTGTGGTTCTTGTTTACAAGGAACTTGAAATTTACTTGGTGGCTACCATATATTTATAAATAATTTTTAATTACAGTTCAGTATGTGGTAAGTGACATAAGAAAATTACAAACGCTATGAGAGCCCTAATACAGGGAAGATGGCAGGTTACTTTGGATTTGTGGAGGTGGAAAGGTGACAGTTTTATTGAGCTTTGAAGGATAACTAGAATTTTGGGAAGGAAAACTATGAGATGATATTTCATGAGGCGCATGAGCAAAGCTGCAGAGGTTTTTTTACAGAAAAAATTAGGATTAGTCACAACTGTAATTGAGAAAATTGAAAATGACTTTGCGTCATCAAAAACCTTGGGATCAATGGTGACTCTGCTTTTTCTCTGGCTCATACCCGCTATATCAGCAAACTTCGTTGTCCCTACCTGCTATATATATCATGAACCTGGCCACTTCCCCCTTCCTCCATCGCCAGCCCTCTCGTGTGAGTTGTTACCCCATTGGCTAGACTCGCAGTGATGGCGAACCTTTTGAGCTCGGCGTGTCAGCATTTTGAAAAACCCTAACTTAACTCTGGTGCCGTGTCACATATAGAAATTTTTTGATATTTACAACCACAGTAAAACAAAGACTTATATTTTTGATATTTATTTTACATATTTAAGTGCCATTTAACAAAGAAAAATCAACCAAAAAAATGAGTTCGCGTGTCACCTCTGACACGCGTGTCATAGGTTCGCCATCACTGCACTAAGCCATGCCGACTGGGCGGTCAGCTTCCTCTTTTACACAAACCTCTCAGTTGCTCCCTGTTTCAGGGGTTCGGAGCACAGCTTGAAAAGCCCTACATGATCTATTTCTGGAGCCGTTTCTCCTGGTCACCCCACTTGCCCACCCTCTCATACTACACTAGCCATCAAGCTGCTCAGGCCCCAGTGCCTTTGCACTTATGGGCCCCCTTTCCACAGATTTCAGCTCTAGACCAAGTTTTGACAAATGTTTAAAATTTCAGTTCCAAATACCAGGTAATTGCATTGGACTTAAATGCCTAAGTGAAAACCACACATACTTATGGGCCCCCTGCCCAGATGGTCCTTCTTTCCACAGATTTCAGCTCTAGACCAAGGTTTGACAAATGTTTAAAATTTCAGTTCCAAATACCAGGTAATTGCATTGGACTTAAATGTCTAAGTGAAAACCACACATAGCAAATGTTACGGAACAGAAAGAGTTCGTCCTCCAAGCACTGGCCTGAGAATTGCATGGAGAAGGATTGGCTATTCCATTATGAAGGCCCCACTCAGGAGAGTGGGAAGCTAATGCTCAAAAGCCCCAACTCCCCCATGGCTTGTAGGTTACAGATTCTATGGGGCAAAATCACAAGACAGAGGTGGCTTAGGAGTTTGGGTTCCTGTTGGGAGTTGATTGGTTGGAGGTGAGTTAAGGATAATCAATCATTCCCTCAGGTCGTGAGGATGGCTCTGAGGTGTCTCTGTTTGGTTTAATGGAAAAGCAGCCAGGGGTCATTCCACCTTTAGAGCTCAGGAGCTGGAACTGAACTTAGATCTCGAGATGTTATCTTTAGTTTAAAAGAAACTCGTACCTGTGACCCTCAGTCAAGGCATGGCCATTGTTTCTGGCCCCCAGGGGGTTAATGACTAGCAAGGGGAAGGCCTAAGGCTTACAGGGCATGCTATGAAGAAACTGCGGCTACATAGTACATAAAAATCATACATTAAATTAGGACCTTCGGTTTCACAAATACCAGAATGATCTTTGGGATGATTAGGACACCCAGCATGCCTTAGCGCATAAAACAAGGGTCTTAGATTTGTCATACTTCAATATGAATTCTTTCTTACTAGTTTCTTGTGACTTTGGACAAGTAATTCAACCTCTCTTGAGTCTGTTTTTCTAATGAGTAAAATGGGTATATTGTTACCTCCCTACTCTACAGGGTTGATGTATGAACTAAATAAGATATTTGTATCACATAGTTGATACATAATAAATGGTAGATATATTACATCATAATTTTATATGCATGGACTGCGAGTGCATATCTTTTTATATTTTGATAGTTTTGATATATTCTAATTTTCCAAAGGTATCTGACAATATTGGCTGACATGTTTTAAATCCATTCAGTTGTCATGAAATCAAGTCAATTTGTTTTGCATTTTTAACTTTAAACAGCAGGTATATTTTGAATTAATGTTACTTAAAACAGTACTAGAAGTTATTAATATGAAAAAGTGACAATTTCTGCTTTTAAAGATTTACAAAATTTTCAGATCTATATTATTGAAGCTCTGTAACTGAATTTTAAAATTATACTATGGATGTGCTTGGTCACTTCATGATGTTAGCGTAAGTCAAGTGCACAAAATGGCTCAGTGAAATAAAATTACACATTGAAATTTTCCAGGTGCAGTTATCAGCTTTATTAGACAGTCTTTTCATGCTTCTGCAGCTGCTTGTGGTTAACATTTTGTGGTGTAGGTTTTACTCCTTAGATGCTTTTATAGTCTTGCATCTCTCAGGTCAGATAACTCGCTTCATCCTATGAAGTATAGATTTTAATGAACCAGGAGGCAACAGTGAGAAAAACATGATTTCTCCTGAGTCCTCTGAATATGATCCAAGAAGGCAATAAGATATACATATTGGGCTTGTAAAAACAACGTTGCAATAATGACTGATTAAAAAATACTGAGTTGTTTGCCACTTATTTGATATAGCACTTAATGGCACTATTGTGGTCATTAGCTCTAGCAAATACTTTTTAAAAAAAACATATTTTTTTTGATTTTTTACAGAGAGAAAGGGAGAGGTGTAGAGAGTTAGAAACATCAATGAGAGAGAAAGATTGATTCAGCTGCCTCCTGCACACCCCCTACTGGGGATGTGCCCACAACCAAGGTACATGCCCTTGACCTGAATCGAACCTGGGACCCTTGAGTCTGCAGGCTGACGCTCTATCCACTGAGCCAAACCCGTTAGGGCTCTAGCAAATACTTTACTTAGAAACATCCTTTGGCTCTTTCTTAGTATCTTACCCCCTCCAGCTGTGTAGAGAAATGTAAAACTGTGTATGGTGAATCAGAGTCATTGGGTGAGAAAAGGAATAAATATCAGGAAATAACTTAAGGGACAGTTCACTTGAAAGTTGCTATGGAATAAGCTGGATGTGCAGTGTAGCAATTTTGCAAATTGTTATAAAGATTTGTACACGTGTAAATGCAAACACTGGGTCTTTCTGATAGTTTGCTCTTTTAAGTACGGTGCACAGAGGTGTACTGCTGGAGGCTACTGCAACAGAAGTACCGTTTGGGATGCCATGTTGGATAAAAATACACAGGACTGGCAAACAGTAGCAGGGAAATCAGTCCAGGAGGTAGCAACCAGTGTTTGCATAGAGCAAGTCCTTTGAAAAAATACGACTGAAAGAATTAGAGGTTGCAATTACAGCCTTCTTGTCGAATGTGTGCTTTCTCTGTGTGGAAATGATTTATCATTTTATTTGATTTCTGTATATACAGATAGAAAGGCGCTTGGTCACCGGTGCTGTTTTTGAGGCTTTAGGAAGAGGGCCCCGCGTTCCTGTTCTGCACAATAGGTTGCGCATTGTGTGTAAATGCGCTCTGCTCAAGAGGAAGGACATCAGCAGTTATTAAAGAGGTGCCGGGATGAAAAGGCCAGACAGACCCAGAGCATCATGTTTAAAGGAACTCTGAGGTAGTGAGCAAGGAAGACATAGCCATGACAGCAGAACAGCAAAAGGTTATTTTGTCCGTTTTTGCATTAACCCTCTGCTGAATTTTACAGAGGCTCTGCTGTCGAGGAAGGAAGTATGTCATCGTCATTTAGTGCTAGTCCAGTGGTTCTCAACCTTCTGGCCCTTTAAATACAGTTCCTCATGTTGTGACCCAACCATAAAATTATTTTCGTTGCTACTTCATAACTGTAATGTTGCTGCTGTTATGATTCGTAATGTAAATATCTGATATGCAGGATGGTCTTAGGCGACCCCTGTGAAAGGGTCGTTCGACCGCCAAAGGGGTCGCGACCCACAGGTTGGGAACCGCTGTGCTAGTCCAACACATCGAGGACCTAATGAGCACTGATAGCCAATATCAGGGATATTTTGGAAAGCACTGCGCAGTTGATCTGTGATCTTAAACTTCTTTCAAATTAAATGCAGATTTTTGGGGGAAAAATAGGGACCTTGTAAGGAGAATCCTAGTTTCTTTTCTGTATACCTTTTAACTAAACTAGAATAAAACCAGTGGATGGTAGGTTAGTGAGTCACAAACTTTCTACCAAGGTACACATAGCATCAGACGAGAGTTAAGTAGCCCTACATTTATTTGTTACTTACCTTACAAAGCCACATGATTTTTGCAGTGCACACAGCTTAATATATTCACATGTAGAGAAATATAACAATATGTCAAATTGACACCCCCAGATGACGTGCCATTTTAACTTTGTGTATTCCTTGGCACTTGGCTATTGTGCTTCCATTTGAAGGGTAAGGCGCTGCGGGTCAGTTTTGATTTAATTATCGGGTTTAAAACTTAATAGTTTGAAATGTCACACACTAGGATGTACAACCAGCATTTATTTCACTTTCAAATACATGCTTTTGTAGTATGTGGTTGGTGTACAAAGGCAATTACAAGTTATTTTAGATGTAAATACTCGGTTATCTAACACGAAGGGGAAACTTCCCCACAATTCTTATCAAAAAGCAAGTAAGGCCAGTGTTTTCCCCCCAGTTAAAAATATGAACTAATCTCACTAGTGATTCAAAAGATAGACATGAGTTGATGCTGGTTGTTGGTACGGTTCTGGTGACAATAGACATAAATCTTTTTCAAGTTGACAAAGAGTCTACAAAAAAGAAACCAACCTAATTTATATACTAGTATAGGTAAGAAATGTAGCACTCAACAGGTGAAAAGAGTTGTTAACTGACTTGATGAAACCTAATTTAAAATTCTTAAAAATCTTCAGATAATCTGTGAGAACCTCTGAAGAGCACACTTTTCATGTGTGGACAGTGTTCTTGTCATCCTGATCGTGAGTGTACAAAATCTGTAATAATAGAAGCGTAATATGCTAATTAGACTGGATGTCCTTCCGGATGACCTTCCATTTGAAGCCAGGGCTGCGAGGGAAGCCCGGGTCCCGGGTTCCAGAGGGAAACTGGTGCCAGTGCCAGAGGAAGCTGGTGCCGGCAGCCAGGGGAAGGAAGGCCTACTCTTGCACGAATTTCGTGCATCGGGCCTCTAGTTAAGGTAATAAGAATAGCGGCTGCCATGGAGTAGTTTCTGTTTGCAAAAATACCACATTAAAAATCAGTGCTCTTCAAATATATTTGTTTTTCATTATAGTCTTGTTTGTTATTTTAAAATTTAGAATTAAAAATAACCCATGTTTTTATTGATTTTAGAGAGAGGGAGAGAGAGAGAAAAATCAATGAGATGAGAAACATGCATCAGCTGTCTCCTGCACACCCCCTAGTGGGGGTCAAGCCAGCAACAGGACATGTGCCCTGACTGGGAATGGAACTGTGACTTCTTGGTTCATGAGTCAATGTTTAACCACTGAGCAACACTGGCCGGGCCAAATTTGTTTTTTAGTAAATATATTCAGATGTTCAAAATTCAGAAGAAGTAGAAGAGTTTACAATAGTTACTCTTTATGTATACTAGAGATTTTTAAAGCATTTGCAAGTATTAGTATTGTTATTATATGTATCTTTTCTCTCCTTTAAACTGAAATTGTAGCATGTTTATGTGGATTCTTCCATACATTGATGAAAGGTTTTTTTTTACATGCCACATAATTCTGTGTCATTACATAAAGTGCCTTTGTCATCATTCTTTTGTTGGGACTGCCCGGTTTTCCCTCGAATGGCTGTACCCCTGTTTTTTTAACCAGTGCCTGCATTACACTTTTAGATTGTTGCATTATTGTCTTAACTCCATAAAATATTTTAGTGTTGAGAATCATTGTTTCTTGCTTTCAGACAGAAACATTGCAGAGTTATGGAAAGAATAACAAAGAATGTTGGCAGTGGGGTGAGGAAGGGTAGATAGACTTTAGCCAGTTTTTGTTTGTTAGAAGTAAAGGGTTCAGTTAAAGGCTTTTTATTTCCTATTTAAAATTGGTTTCTTAGTCTGCTATCACACATGTCTCCATATAAGTGGTAGCATCCTATAAAAAGGGCTTCTAAAACAAAAGCACAAAAAATCGAACAGACCTGGGCAGCATTTGGGCATCTACTGGGAGAACCTTGGGTCATAGCGCCAAGACCTAGGTTTGTATAGTGTTGAACTGGGAATGTGGGCAAGCCCCAAATTCTCAACTATCTTTTTTATTTACCCTTTTAAAATTGTTATTATCTATCTATCTATCTATCTATCTATCTATCTATCCATCCATCCATCCATCCATCCATCTATCTATAAGCCTATAAGCCTAAGCGACTGGCTGACTGTTCAGCTGGCTGACCGGTAGCTATGACACGCACTGACCACCATGGGGCAGATGCTCAACTCAAGAGCAGAAACATGGAACAAACTGATGAATCTCAGAGGGGAGGGGGAGTGTGGAGGGCGGGAAGAGATAAACCAAAGATCTTATATGCATACTAGAGGCCTGG
>NW_005370991.1:122180-133164 GCF_000412655.1 Myotis brandtii
CGATCCCCGCTCGATCCCCGCAGGCCAGGCTGAGGGACCCCACTGGTGCACGAATCCGTGCACCAGGCCTCTAGTAATAATAATAAAAAAACTAATTGTAAACAGTTTAAGCAGTGGTTCCTATGTTCATTATTTTCTTGATTTTTAATGTAGTTTTATTACAGCTCTATGTACCCAAAGACATTTTACTGTTTGAAGAACTTGTTTTAAGTTTTATAAAAAGATCATGATGTGTGATCAAATCTCTGCGATTTCTCCCATTTACTGTTACATTGCTAAAATTCTTCCATAGTATTACTTCTCAAAAAATATTGATCCGTCTTTTATTGTTATGTCTATTTCACTCTATGACCATCACCGGAATGTAATTATCTGGTCTTCTGTTTGTGGACATTTGGATTGTTTCTCCCATTTTTTGTTATTGTGAAGAGTGCTTCTGCAATTATATTCTTATGCTTGTTTCCTATTGTGCATGTACAAGAGTTCCTCTCAGTTACATGCCTAGGAAATGAGTTGCTAGGTTATAGCACATGTGAATTTTCCACTTCAGGAAACAACGTCAATCTTTTTACCAGAGTGCTTGTGCTCTAGCAAATAACTTTCTGCTTCTGTTGTGTTATGAATACAGATAGGGTTCCTACTCTCATGGGAATTATATTCTAGCCAAATAAATACGTGAGATAATTCAAGAATTATTGCAGTGTCATGCAAAAAATAGGTGGGGTGTCGGGAGCTGGGCGATGGATGGTCTTTAGCCAGTTTCTCATTGTTAGAGGTAGAGGTTGTTTTAGTGAGTGCGATTGTGGAAGGCCTCAGGGAGGGGCATATGAGGCAAGACCACGAAGAGGCAGCTGCATCAAAATCTGGGCCTCCAGGTGTGGCTAGCGCAGAGGCCCTGGGGAAGGAATGGACAGGGTCTGTAGCAGGAACAAAAAACCATTGTGGTTGGGAGACAGGGGACCAAGAGGGAATGAGAGGTGGGCAGAGCCAAAGCCTGACAGTGCAACGAAGAGCCTTAAAAAATTGAAATAGGTGAGTGATGATGAGCTTATTACAATTTTGGAAATGTCACTCTCACTACCATTTTGGTAACGAATACCAGACAGGAATGAAAACAGGGAGATCGATTAGAAGCAATTGCTAGTCTAGGTGGACAGTAATGAGGCCTTAGACTAAGGTGCCAGTGGAGAGGAGAGAAATAGTGAGATTCAGGATATGTCTATAGATAAAGTGACAGGAATTGTCAATAAATTAGGTTTGGATTTTTAGGGAGGCATAAGCTTTTAATGTAGAAAACATGCCCCTTAATGATTAAAAAAAAAAAGCAATATGTTATTTAGAAGCTTTGTCTCTGATTTAAATAATTTGCTCAGTGATTTCAGGAGTGTTAACTGATTTTTTCCCTTTCTTCTGCTAACTTTGGGCTTGCTTTGTTTCTTTTTTTTCTAGTTCTTTAAAGTGAAGTGTCAGGTTATTTATTTATTTATTTTTGAGATTTTTCTTGTTTATTGAGATGGGCCTGTAATGATAAAACTTTCCTCTAATTACCACGTTTGTTATATCCCCCAAATTTTGATATGTAGTATTAACATCCTCATTTATCTCAGTATCTTTTGATCTCTTATTTTATTTTTTCTTTGACACAAAGAAAAAATTGTTTAATAAATAGCATGTTATATAATCTTTACATATTTGTGGTTTTCCCACTTTCTTTTTGCAGTTGAATTCCAATTTCAAAGCATTGTGGTTGGAGAGTAAGCTGGGTGTGGTTTCAGTCTTACTAAATTTGTTAAATCTAGTTTTGTGTCTCAACATATGGTGTATCCTTGAGAATGTTCCATGTGCGCTAGAGAACAAGGTATAATCTGGTGTCCTGGGATAAAAGGCTCTGTAAATATTGATTATGTACATTTGGACTAAAATGTCATTTAGGACCAGTATTTCCTTATTGATTTTTTGTTTGGATGATCTCTCCTGGTAGTCAGTGAAAAATGAGGCTTGCTCATCTTGCATCTGAAGCACGCAAGTGATTTTCTCAAGACAGCCACATGTTGTGTTTTGAAGTCTAAAGTGCTTTTATGCTACTTCCCATTTCATCACACAGAACATTAAATAGACACATGGATTCACCAAGAGGCTGCCCGTTCGATTCCAGTCAGGGCATGTACCTGGGTTTTGGGCTTGATCCCCAGTAGGGGGTGAGCAGGAAGCAGCTGATCAATTTTTCACTCTCACATTGGTGTTTCTCTCTTCCCTCTCCCTTCCTTTCTCTCTAAAAATCAATAAAAAAATGAAACAACAACACCATCAACAAAAATAAATATTTGAACAAGAACCATAAAGTATTTATGTGCTAATACAGTGAAAAATTATTTTATTTTGATTATTGAGTTTTAGGCTTATATTTGATAGATTCTTATATTTTACAAGTTAGCCAATCATTTAATTGATTTGAATGTAGTATTTGGTACAGTTTCTTTTGAAATCATTTAGTTTAAAGATAGCTTAATCATTAAAAAAAAAAAGGTTTATTCTGAGGCACACACTTATGATATATTACTCATTAGAAATATTAAAAGTATTTCCTAGTTTAATTTGATGTCTCAAATTTAGCTTGTAGAGGACAAAAATGTTTAAATTAAAGTTGCTTACTTTCCTGTCATATTCCAGGAACAATGCTTTTCCTTAAGATGTTTTGTAATGAAATTAAAAAAAAGTAAATAGAACAAGAAGTAAATATGTATGGAATACAGATGGTTGCATCATTCCTTACACGTATTACCTAGATTTTTATTATAAACTCAAATGGGAGATATTAAGGAGAGTAAACACTTTTATCTAGGTACAAAAACAATAGTATTTCTCAGTAGTATCGAAGCATTTTCTCAAAGATATGGATTGTGGATTTGGAAAAAAATAAATAGTTTCTTTTTAATGTTTCATAAAATAATCTGATTTGGCTAAGCAGTAGAATGTTAAATTTTAGGTTCATGTTCCAAGCCTCTCTGTTACAGTAATTATGTCTTTCACAAGACTGCCACCTGATGTTCCAATTCTTTATTAGCAGCTAGCTCAGTATTTCATTTAGCAGCTTAAAATATTTTTGTTCCTTGTTATTTGGCCACATTAATATTACATATACATATCTCTTAATATGCAGGCTGTTCTCGACATGGTGATAAAAATTAAGACCTTTAAGTAATTTAATTAAAAATATTGACATATTTTAAGGGATTCAGATACGATTTTTTCCAGTGGCCCCAAATCTTGCTGATAGCCTCTCCACTACACTACCTTTTATGCTCTTGTTATCTACATACCTCTAATCTTCAATTGGTAGTTTAGGCAGCAGTCTTTGGGGTTGCTCCATGGTGGTGGTAGGGGTAGATTTTATCATAACACAATGTACAAATAATATTAATTAGCTCTTTAATAATTCAGAGTGTTGGATACTTGAGCCAATAGTAAAAAGTTTAATTAGGAAACAAGTTTTCTTCAAGAAGGTGTGAATGAAAGTACTATAAATACTAGAGGCCCGGTGCACGGGATTCGTGCACTGGTGGGGGGTGTGTGGCCTGTGGGGATTGGCCCGCTGTAGGAGTACCGCTCATCCCGCTCAGTTGAGCGGCTGTGGACCCACCCTCTGAGCGCACTGACCACCAGGGAGCAGCTCCTGCATTGAACGTCTACCCCCTGATAGTCAGTGTACGTCATAGTGACTGGTCAACCCGTCATTCTGGTCGTTCCACTGTTACGCTGTTCGGTCACTGGGCTTTTATTATATAGGATGATTTAAGGAAAATTATTTTAAAGTAAAGTAATTCTTGCCCAGCCAGAGTGGCTTAGTGGTTGAGCATCAACCTATGAACCAAGAGGTCATGGTTTGATTCCAGATCAGGGCACAGACTTGATTCCCAGTGTGAGGTGTGCAGGAGGCAGCCGATCAATGATCCTCTCTCATCATTGATGTTTCTATCTCCCTCTCCCTCTCCCTCTCCCTCTCCCTTCCTCTCTGATATTAATATATATATAATAAAGCAATATTCTTTCTAAATATTTATTATATGTGAATGATGCTTTAATTGCTAATAATTTGCATCTGTCCATTTATATTGATTTCCTAAAGCCTTCTATCAGTACATACTTTCCTAAGTATAAGTTGATAATGACTGTTTTCAATAATGCCCAGTTTAAGTCAAAAGAACATCATAATTAAAATCCTCTATTTGACAAAAGTTAGAAATGAATACAATTGTGTTCTTTAAAAACACTTCATAAATTCAAAAACTGATCTAGGCAGTGCAGCATGATGTAAAGAACATATGGCTTAAATTTTGACTTTTTTCTTTCCTGGTTCTTTGTCATAGGGTCAATGATGTAACAATGCACAACCTTACTTTACTTTTGTGTGAATTGGGCCAAATGTACCTTCATAGGTGGCAGTGACTATTAAATGAAATTACATGTATTACATAACAGTATATGGCCAGTAGTAGCTTAAGATTGGTCAATTTTGTTGATCTTTCTCAAGGACTAAGTTTTTGTTTTCTCAATTTTTCTGTTTTTTAATTTTTTTCCTGTTGTCTCTTTCTACTTTGGTATCTTTACTATTTCTGTCTGCTTGCTTTGCATCTACTTTATTCTTTTACTAGCTTCTTAAGGTAGGAGGTTAGGTTATTGACTTGAGTTGTTTTAGTATTTAAGATACAGGCATTTTCAGCTGTAAATTCCCTCTGATCACTGTTTTCATTGCATCCCGTTAGTTTTGGTGGTTGTATTTATGTTTTCACTTGTCCCCAACATTTTCTAATTGTCCTTGTGAATTCTTCTGTGACCTATTTGTTATTTAGGATTGTGTTGTTTAATTTTCAGTTACATGTGCATTTCTCACTTTTCTTTCTGTTATTAATTTCCAATTTCATTCCATGTAGTTAAGAGTGCATACTTTCAGAGCACTTTTAGTCCTTTTAAATTAATCAAGACCTGTTTCGTGGTCTAAAATATTGTTTATCCTGGAGAATGCTCCCTGTATACTCGAGAAGAATGTGTATCCTGGTGTAGATGAAACATCCCATAGATGTCAGTTAGGTCAGGTTGCTGTATAATGTTGTTCCAGTCTTCTGTTCCCTATTAATCTTCTAATTGTTTCATCAATTATTTAAAGTAGGGTATTGAAGTTTCCAACTATTAGTGTTGTATTCCCACCTCTCAACACTGGCAACTTTATGTATTTTGGGACTCTGCTGTTAGCACATGTATATTTGTAGCAGTTTCATCTTATTGACAGACTAGAGGCCTGGTGCATGAAAATTCATGCACCAGAGGGGGGGTCCCTCAGCTCGGCCTGCCCCCTCTCACAGTCCGGGAGCCCTCAGGGGCGAGAGGCGACCCGGTGATCAGGAGATGGCGACACCCCCATCACACCTCTGCTGCTGCCACTGCCGGCAGCGCAAGCCTTGGCTGGCCCTGGTTACCTGAGCCTTGGGTGGCCGTGGGCTGCTGGGCAGCTGCCATCTAAGGCTTGCCTGCACCTCGGGCCCACCCTCGGCAGCTGGGCAGCTAACATCTGAGGCTTGCTTGCTCCTTGGGCCGGTCCTAGGTGGCTAGGGGGCTGAGGGTGAGCCCAGCCGCACCTAGCGCCTGTCATCCCCCTGGCGGGGCTGAAAGGACTGGGGGACTCCGGCAGGGCTGAGGGGACCAGGCGCCACCATCTTTTGTCTATGGGTGCTGTCATCTTTGTGATGGTGTGACAGTCAACTTGCATATCACCTATTTATTAGATACGATTGGCCATTTTATCAGTATAAAATGTTTTCTGTCTTGGCCCAGCCGCACCTAGTGCCTGCCACCCCCCTGGCGGGGCTGAAAGGACTGGGGGACTTCGGCAGGGCTGAGGGGACTGGGCGCCGCTATCTTGTGTCTATGGGTGCTGTCATCTTTGTGATGGCGTGACAGTCAATTTGCATATTACCTCTTTATTAGATAGGATTGGCCATTTTATCAGTATAAAATGTTTTCTGTCTTTAGTAACAATTTTTTTTTCTTAAAATCGTTTTCTGTTAGTATTAGTATAGCCAGTCCAACTCTGCTTTTGGTAGTCTGCATGAAACTTGTTTTTCATCCTTTCAGTTTATGTTTAAAGTGTGTCTCTTATGGGCAGCATATAGTTGGATCACGTTTTTTAAAAATTTCATTCTGCCAATGGAATGTTCAGTTGAAGTGTTTTGATCTGAAGTCTGTTGTGGACAGTATATGTGAGGGTCTTGTTTTGTTAATCTAGCCAACCTATATCTTTTGATGGGAACATTTAATTCATTTGTATTTAAAGTAATTATTGATAGACATGTATTTATTGCCATTTTATTATTCATATTTTGGAACTTTTTTTTTCTTCTGAAAGAAAACCCTTTAACATTTCACATTATACATGTTGATGATGAACTTTTTTGGCTTTTTTTGGACTTGGAAGCTTTTTACCTGTCCTTCGATTCTAACTGATAGCTTTGCTGGGTAGAGTAATCTTGGCAAGTAGTTCCTTGCTTTCATCACTTTGAATATTTCACACCTATCCCTTCTGGCCTGCAAAGTTTCTGTTGAGAAATCACCCACCAGTCTTATGGGAGCTCCCTTGTAAGTAACTAACTGCTTATCTCTTGCTGCTTTTAAGATTCTCTCATTGTCTTTAACTTTTGTCATTTTAATTAAGATATGTCTTGGTATGGGCCTCTTTGGGTTCATCTTGTTTGGGGCTCTCTGTGTCTTATCCTGTCCCTCAGTTTGAGTTTTTCTGACTTTTTTCTCATGGTTAGGGCTTATGGATTTTGGGGAGAGGTACTATTGCAATTCTGTTTTAAAAATTGCTTCTTGAGGAACAAACATGGACAAGAAAAAAAATATGAGACATTGTGCTTACCTTCCAGATTTTTAAAAAAGATTTTTAATTGATTTTTAGAGAGAGGAGGAAGGGAGGGAGATTGGGTGGGAGAGAAAAAGAGAGAGAGAGAGAGAGAGAGATCAATGTGAGCTCCAGACACAGATCTGCTGCCTCTTGCAAGTCTCCTATTGGGGATTGAGTCCGCATCCCAGGCCCTGCCTGGGAATCAAACTAGTAACCTTTTGGTGCACAGGATGACGCCCAACCAACTGAACCACACTGGCCAGGTCTTACCTTCAAGATTTTTATTTAAAATCATACAAATCACATATCCACTGATCCCACAAAACTGGAGTACATATTTAGTATCATTACCTATAACTCTGCCCTCATTGCCTCAATTTATCATCCCTATGGTGTTCATGTAAGATTCATTATTTTGGCTATCATAGAGCACTGTACGTATTTGAAATAAATACTTTTAAATAGCTCATGTAGCATTATGAAAATGTTGCACTATTAAAAATATTATCTGCAACATAAGATTTAATTCAAGGGAAGGAAACCTGTCATGTTTTCAGGAGTTTGAGTCTAGTATTTATATTTCAATAATGCAGCATTCATTTAAGGCAGCTGAGAAAAGGCACACTATTTTTGATATGTTCTGCAATAATGTTATTTAAATGGATTCTAAGGATACTGTGATGACATCTTGGACTCTTGCATCAGCCACCTTTCTCCTTCACTATCGCACCACCTGCTGCCAATTGCAGGAAATTTCAACACATTAGTGTGTGCTGTGCTGTCATTTGCCTTTGCCAAGTTAATTCTGACAAATGGAAGATTAAAATTGAGGTGGTATAGGTGGTAAACCACATCCTTTGTGTCAGATAAAATATCTCCTGGGGTATTTTTCTGGTTTAGCTGAAGCAGTGATTTTGTCCATTGTCAATGAAATGTGAGTTTCCTTGAGCATAAGAGCATGCCACTGCCTTGGGGGACATTTCTTAATTACTCCGAATACAACTTGTATCATTTACATTTCAAGCAGCAGAACTACTAACTGAGTCAAAACAATTTGAGGCTTAGACAAATGAAAACTGAGATTCTTCAAGTATGCTGTATTTTATTTGAAATATAAACTTTTGGTGGGATTTAGAGAATAAAATGAAGAAATTATATATATATTTTTGGGAACAACAAGGTAAAGTTCAGATGAAAATATAATTTGAGCTTCAAATTAATCATGTTTGGTAGCCCAAATAGGTTTGTTCTTTATATGTAGAATAAGCAGTTTTTTAGCTCCCAAATTAGAACCTTATTGCTTTCTTGTAAGTATTCTGGATCACACACATTTAGGTACATGTTAATTAAGCATATATATATATGTATGTATATATATATATATATATATACACACACACACACACACACACACACACACAATGCTGTGGAGTTCCATAGGGCATTTGATATAAGCAGACCATGCTCTACTTGCCACCTAGAATGTTCACAGTTGTACTACCTTATGTACTATACTACATATAACATTCTACCACTGCAGTAGAGTCATATTAGCATCTATACTAATAAATGGGTAATATGCTAATTAGACCGGTTGACCAGACATCTTCTGGACGTCCGACTTCCTTCCAGACAAAGCCATGGTGGTGGGGGCTGAAGCAGAGGCAGTTTGGGACGATCAGGCTGGCAGGGGAGCAAGCAGTTAGGGGCGTGATCAGGCCGGCAGGGGAGCAGTTAGGCAGCAATCAGGCTGGCAGGGGAGAGGTTAGGGGGCGATCAGGCTGGCAGGCAGAGGTGGTTAGGGGTGATCAGGCAGGCAAGCAGGCAGGCAGGCGAGCGGTTAGGAGCCAGCGGTCCCAGATTGTGAGTTGGACATCCCCAAGGGGTCCCAGATTGGAGAGGGTGCAGGTCGGACTGAGGGACACCCTCCTCCCCCGTGCACAAATTTTGTGCACTGGGCCTCTAGTTTAAAATAAGAAGTAAGTATAAATTATTTTGAGGTAAATTAAGCAGTACGGTTTGTAATAGCGTAAATTTTATTGGTATAGCCTTCATGAGAATAATTTGCCCCCACAGACCCAAGAATTCCAAAATACAACAGTTAAAAGAAGATGGTGACTTCCCTTCTTTCAGATTGCCAGAGCTCTGTGCTAAGAAAATACGACTTCCCACATGTGCATATGTTACAAACACCATGGTTTGCTTTCCTTTTGCACAGCGAGGGTCTTATTTGTATAGTATGCCAGGCAACTAGGTAGAGGTTAAAGTTGATAGCAGTGTTACTATTTTCTTTCATTCAAGCCTTGTATTAACCACATGTGGCTAATGAACAACCCCTCCATATTTGAATTGATCAATTCTGAGTTACAGGATTAAAAAACGGCTGTTTATACAATTTTAATACTCTTTATTTAGGAATGCTATTTCCTGTTCTTGAATTATTGGTCATTTCAGAAAGTAAAAGCATATCATTTTGGGGGCTTAATTTTTGTGCTTGTTTCTTATGTAAATGCCTGATCATGATCCAGCGGGCTGTTGGATAAATAAAATGAACTGAAGAACCTCTAGTGAAGATTCTAGGATCTGGTTTCTGGAAACCCAGTAGGTCTATGTGGGCATGGGAGAACCTGTAATTTTTTAAGCTACTCAAGGGGTTCCCAGTTAAGTTTAGGAGTCAGTCATAGCATCTTTAAGTAGTTCTCTTAAATACATTCTGAGGAACTCCTGGCTTTTGGGTTACAACGAAGGCACTGAGATGCGCAGGCCATGAATAGCTGTTCTGTTGTGTTAGATGCCCAACTTTTTTGATGGGAAAACTTTTATTTTCTAGTAAGACTTGAAATATCTGACTGTCCATAAAGCATGTATAGTAAATATAGATATTGATTTTAAAACATTATTTTTTACACAGTGTTTTTGCTATAACATGATGTGTTTCCCAAAAAAAAAAAATCTTGTGGTTTTACAAATCATATACTAAAAAGAGAAGGTCTGGTAAAAATAAGGTTGCACAAATATCTCAAAATCTATACAGCTTTGTATTCAGAGCACTAAGAAAAGCAGTAGCGGTCCTACTAACTGTGGACCCTGCAAAAGCATCACCTACCAAGAAGGACTCCTGGTGGCTAACTGGAGTCAAATTAAAAACAAAACACAACAGAGCCTCGCAGTCATTTCTGCACAGGGGCCTGTCACGCAAACTGCACTTCAGGGAGAAGCCTGCACCAAGCTGCCTGCCTCCTGCACTGAACTGCCTGTCCGAACTGTGTCCCTGCCATCTGAGCAGCCCTTACAATGGTGTTCCTGGAATTGTTTCCCACCAATAGGACCAAGGCTTTCCCTGTACAATGGGAGCTGTGCATCTATATCCCCAACAGCATCTTCATCAACCAATCAGAACACACTATTCTGACAATTCAGGAGGTGCCTTTTGGGCCCAGCAAAGTACAAGGATTTGGAGACGGACCAATCAGAGACCAGGGGGTGGGGACTTCTGTCTTTATAAGTCAGCTCTGCTCCCCTCTGGCTCAGAGAGCGCTCTTTCCCTTTCCGCCTAAGAGCAGAGCTGTCTAGAGGGGCCTCCTCACAGCTGTGCGGCTTCACAGCCATGCTGCTTCCTAGTTGGACTGTAGCAGGCTCGAGCTCTTCCGTAGCTGGGCTGTATCACAGTGGAGCTGTTTGCGCTCTAAGGCAGAAAAAGGAAACCTGAATTTCTAGAGTTCAGTTTACTGATTTCAGAATAGATGGGCTTCAAGGGTTCTTCTAGCTTTGAGATTATTGGACTCTGAAATTTCTGTTCAGTGCTCATGGTTGATTCAAGTTCTTTATGTTTTCTGACACAAATATTTCTCTCGCCCTTCATTCTTCTTAGTGGTACCTAGCCGCTGGCCAAATTCTCCTTCACTGTCATAGACATCTGCATCAGATATTCAATTTGGCAAATATTCCTAATTGCAGAGATGATGGCCTAACAAAAATGTCAGCAACAGCATAGGAATTGCCCCCATATTGATGCACGGCCAGGGACCACGCAGGCAATCATTGTGTCTCTGGGTGTCATTTACAGAATGTCCTGGGGGAGAGTAT
>NW_005370991.1:133344-134799 GCF_000412655.1 Myotis brandtii
TTTCGGGGGCAGAAAAAAGGATTGAGAATCTGTTTAAAAGATTCTTGAAGAAACAGCCTTAGTTTTGTTTTTCCTTTGGAAAACAATGCTGCGCGTGACCTGCTCTCTCATTGTATCCTCATTTCCTGGAACACGGTGCACCTGTTTTTACTATTAAGCTCTTTAACGTGACTATGTAGTTATTGAAAGATTATAATGAGTTCAGTTCTCAATGCTTTTTTTCTCTTAAAAGTTTAGTTTTCTAAAATCTGACTTTATATCTAAAATATATGAAATTCCCACTCTTTCCCTGGTTTACTTTCTCTTTGTCACTTGTCATTTGCTCTGAAATTTGTGAGAGTGCTTTGAAAATAGTAAATGGCTATACTAATCTAAGGGGATATTTTTATTACTGGCTGGTTGGTTGATGCTGGCAGAAACACCAGTGAAGGTTGAATCGTCTTCTCCATTTGTTCATATAAAAACTCCTTGCTAGTTCGTGGACATAGTTGGTATTTGTAGAATCTTTTACTTGGAGATTCTGATGCACTGACCAGATAGTAACAGCACTTTCTTGGGGTTGGGCGGAGGAGATTGTATAGTTCTCCTTGTCAAATCTATGACACTTGTTACTAACATGTTGGATTTCCAAGTTCATGAGGATTTATTAATGTTTATTCCCTCTGTTACATTATGTCATGAATCAATGTTTTCTCAGCTATGAGCCTGTTACAGTTAATTATTTGACCTGATTCTTACAATCATTTAATTTCAAATGTTTAAGAGTTGGTGAACTAAGTTTAGTATATTAGAATGGGATTTTCAGCTTTTTATTCACATAATTGATCATTTATTCTGGGATATAAATTGTTCCTTCTTCCTGCTCAAGTGGGATTGACTTATGTTTCTGTCCTCCACTTTAAGGATAGTCCATAGTTCACGCAGCTTTTATGTGGTCCTTCTAAAATAGGAATTAATTAATGACAAACATGCTGGGTAGAGTCTTAGGATTAGTCATAGATGGTTCAGATGTGTGTAGGTGTTACCATTGTCCACCTAGTAGATCGTGTAGGAGGACACAGAATGTCATTGATGGCAGTAGAGGGTGTAAGAGCCCCTTTAGGTTAGAAGTCAATACTTGCAACCTCTTAATATGTCGTACCATGGAGAGCTGCCCCACTTTAACTTAGTTAAGTCATTGCAAGGTTATCTGTGGCCCTTTGGTTACTTTTTTTCTTTGTATTTTCTAACTTTTTTTCCATTTTGTTCATTCGATTAACATTTTTTTTAGAAGGCTGGTAGATAAGGCAGAAAATATAAAACTAAAGCATTCAATATATAGCTTTTAGGAATTAGTGACTGAAAACATGACAGCTAGAGGAACCTGTAGAACAACACTTGGGATATAATCAGCAAGATCCAGACTGTTAGAGATTATATCGGACCTGGCTTCGTCACAAATATATGACAGGAAAA
>NW_005370991.1:135199-218140 GCF_000412655.1 Myotis brandtii
CAAGGATACTTTATAGGTACTGTTTCATTTGATGACTTTGGTTGCAAAATGGTTAGGCATGGTTATTCTATTCAGATGAGGAAATTGAGCCTCAGAGATCTTGTTTTATTTACTTTTTGATGTTTAATGATTTCAGGACTTTTTATTTGCCCACTGCACCCCAAGGGGGTTAGGGTGTTCCCTGCTTCTGAAGCTTTAATGCCTCAGAAGTTTGGGGTCAACCTCATACAGATCTTTGCTGTCCACAATCCTGCTGGTGGCAGTCTTTTGGATGGATTGCATAGAGTTGTCCAGAGTGTCACCAACATTGAAGTCCTCTCCTTCCTCCAGCAGGCGGCAGTAGATGTTGATCAACCTCCTGCTTGACCTTGATATTCAGCAGAGCTTCCTACTCCTGGCCCTGGCCCTGGCCCTGGCCTTGCCCCTCCGCCCGGGTCTGGGGCATCTCTGACTCCAGGGCAGCTGGATCCTGTTGAGCTGTTCCATCTGCATGGCATTGCCCATCTCCACCTCCCTCAGGCTGTTCTCCAAACTGGCCTTCAGATTTCTTATTGAGGCCAAGTCGATCTCCAAGGACTGGACCGTACGTCTCAGCTCTGTGACTGTCATCTCAGCAGCTCCTATCTTAGTGGTCTGCGAGGTGCCCGCTGTGGTGCTCTCCTCAATGTGCTGGCACCAGTACTTGTCTCGCTCCTCTTGGTTCTTCTGAGCCAGCTCGTCATACTGGGCCCAGGTGTCTGCCATGATCTTGCTGAAGTCCTGAGATTTGGGGGCACCCAACTCGGCGGTCAGCCCAGAGTTGGCAGTCTGGTTTCATAGACCATTTACTTCCTCCTCGTGGCTCTTCTTCATGAAGAGCAGCTCCCCCTTGAGAGCCTCGCTCTCTGTCTCTGGCTGCAGCCCAGTGACATGGGTGTCACCAGTGACCTTTTGGAGCCCATTGATGTCACTCTCCACAGACTGGTGCACGGCCAGTTCCATCTCATCTTGAGTCTGAAGTCATCATCAGCAAGATGGGCATTGTCTACAGAACTTGCAAAGATCTGAGCCCTCAGACCCTCTCTGGTCAGAAGTAATGCCCCAGTCGCTGACCTGGGGTCCCTTTTTCTCTAGGTGTTCCCGGATTTTGCTCTGTATTCTCTGATTACCACCTCGCAGGCTTCTCACTCTCTCCAGGTAGGAGGCCAGGTGGTCATTCAGGCATTGCATAGTCTGTCTGGATGCCCCCAGATCATGGCCACGCCTCTGGACCCCCAGCCATAATGGATACTGGTGGAGTGGGACATGGAAATCCTGGAGCCCGAGCCCCTGGTGCCTGCATAGACACTGGCCCTGCTGTTTGCCAGCTGGGCTGGTGGCTGAGCAACTGCCTAGAGCCCAGGGTCCGGTAAGAAGCTGGAGCAGGTGATGAAGCTCATGTTCAAAGAAGAAGGCGAGAGGCCAAGACTCAGGTTCAGGCTGTTGATCAAACTTCAGAGATTATAAGGAAATTACTTAAGATAATAAGTGGCATAGTAGGAATTTGAATTATTTGAGCTTCATTAAATTAAAAAATATCTACCATTATTTCTAAAATGGAAACCATGGATACTCAGAAATACTACTGTTAAAAAAATACTACTGTTGTTTTCAATTACTTTTATATTTAACTTGACTGCTATTTATAATAGTGAAATAGTAGCTGATGCATTGCATACCAGTAAGCAATGAGTTAGATTCTAAACCTGCTTACCTTACCACAAGGGAATCGTGATATAACTTGGAGATGCTGAATTGAAACAAAAAATAGCTTCATTATTTTGCCAGTTCTTTTTGAGGCATTGTAAAATGTGCTTTGCATTCATTATATCTTTGGGAAATGTCAGATGAAAAGCACCACAGATAATAACTTTAATGTCTGGCTCCAGCAAAATCAGAAGAAATAGGCAGATATTCAATTCCTAACTAATGTGTCATTCAAACTTAAATATAAGTCTGTATGGTTTTAAAGAGCTACCTATATTAACTTCTTTTTACCTTCCTATTATATTTTATTCTTCAAAAGTTTCACATTATTATTTTTGCAATTGGTAAGTTTTACCAGAAGAAATTTCTATAACAAAAGATAATGGGAAAAATGCCTGTCTCCTGAAATAAATTTAAATGAGCAGGTAGAAACTTAATGCTCCTTTCTAGGAAAATAAAACCAAAGAATTACTGATACCAGAGTAGAAGTATATTTATTTTATTACTACTATTGTTTTCTTAAACTTTTTTAAAAAGTTGAGAGAGAGAAAGGTGGGGGAGGGGAGAGAGAGATACATCGATGTGAGAGAGACACATCAATCAGTTGCCTCCCATACTCAGCCAGCCCGGGGATCTAACCCACAACCTTTCATTGCATGGGGCGACACTCCAACCAACTGAGCCACACTGGCCAAGGCTATTGTTTATTTATTTATTTTTTTTTACTGTGTTGCTGTTCAGAACTTCTTGAGAACAAAAGAATGAATACCAGTCAACTTCCCTGGTTTAAACTTAATTGGCCTAAAACAGGTTATTTTGTAGCTTGAACATCTACAATCTATGCCTTGAAAATTTAAAGCAGAAAGCAAAATCCTGTAGAAAGCCAGAAACCTCATCAGTACACCTGGACAGACATTTTCTGGTAGTTTTTGCTCTCCTAAACCTTTTCCCCCCACACTGCTCAGAGGCCCTTGGTCAGCACAGCCCTGGTGAGGGGTGAGAACAGAATGTTTACAGGTTCTGCAAGTGGAGACCTTACTCTCTCCATGGGATCGAATCTGGCTTTTTTTTTTTTATCAAAGCTTTATTTCATTCAGTTTTCTTCCCCCCTTTCTGTGGTATTCCTTGCACCGTCTTTCCGTGTATCTGCAGTGGTAACAGTACCAAGTTCCTTTTCACATTTTTCGCACACCACCCTCCCTGGTCCCCTTAGCCGCAGAAGCGGTGGCAGCTTAAAAACATCAATCGGAAACATGCTTATTTTAAATCAGAGTGGTAGATGTCAGATTAGCTTCTATCCTTTGAGGATGGGGTGATTGTGATGGAAGAAAAATGCTCCTAATTCTGTAAGTGTTTTATAAAACTTTAAGTAACTAGTTACTGCTGACTCCCACTTTTACTCTTGCCACCCCCTGTGGGTGGCAGCTGGGGAGCAGGCTGAATAAGATGAGTAGCTGCTGCTAAAATTACTTCCCTCTCAAATAAACACAGTCGAGTGAGCTGTCCAGGTAAGGATATCAGTAGGTAAAGAGTAGATTAAAACATTCAATGTATTGGCATTTTTCAAGTAGTGTAGTTGGAGAAATAATAATAGGTTTAAGCAATACCCTGAGATTTTCAAGTATGCAGGCTTAGTATAGCCTATTTATTTATTTAGTCCCAATTTCCCCCATAGTGATTGCATCCTAGTCCCTCCCAAATCTTCCACTGAGAATCTAGTTAGATCATTTCTGATTATTATTCACTAAATTTATATTTAGCATTTTTTGCGGTATTATTAATATTAGGAGGAGTTCTATTACAGTGGTAACCAGAAGTACTATATGTACAGTTTAGTTTCTGCCAAGATCATAATTTTCTAGCTCTGAATTCATGAAAGTTGTAGCCTTCTTGTGCTATAACTCACTGACTATGGCATATTCAATCAAAATTCTAACTCAGGAAATATTTTCTTTAATTGAACATTATATTAAAGGATACTCAGACTTCATTATCTTTACAAGACCTTTTACTATACCAATTGTGACATAATTAGTTCTTAATTTTCAACACTGAATCTTTACGTTAATTAACTGGTCCACTTCCTTCTTTAGTCCTATAGATTTACTCAGATAAAAATATTGTTTTAGTCAATATGGTCATTTTAAAAGATGAGTGATTCTGTTAAATTTCTTTTTGCCAGTGTTTTCATTTAATCACTATATGTAGATATTGTATTTTTGTGGTCTTTAACTCATTGCTAGGATAATTATAACTTGTTTTAGACTTTATATGTTAACAATGATATAGTTTTGATTTGTGTGTTGTTGTTTTTGTAGATTGAGAGCAAAAATGAGTACCCCCTCAGCCCAGTGAAGATTTCCTGAGATATCTGGAATCTAATGTATCTGATAATGCAAGCATTTCTGTTCTTACTACCTACTGAGTCAGCCAATAGAATGCTGAAGTTAACACAACTTTCTTGTTTTGTGTCCATGGCTGGGTAGTTGTATGCATTGTTCTCTGTAGCCTCTGACTATTTTAATTTCATTTGGTAGAATATGTTAATACCATGTCCACCCCCCCTCCCCCACCCTTGGCATGAGAATACCTTGAGCCTCCTGAGTGTTGGAAAGTATTCCTGGGTTGGATTTTGTGAACTTTTGAACAGGGAAGCAGTAAAAGAAAGGGATGTGGCTTATGAGTTTGACAGTAAGTAGATGCAGTCTCCGCATTTTCAGACATTGTACGGACATTAGATTCCGTTATCAATGAGGTGCAAATACCATGGATTTGGGTCTTCATAGGTTGGGGTGGGAAATACGTAGAGAAGGGATTACGCAGGGGTGGGCAAACTTTTTGACTCGAGGGCCACAATGGGTTCTTAAACTGGACCGGAGGGCCGGAACAAAAGCATGGATGGAGTGTTTGTGTGAACTAATATAAATTCAAGTAAACATCATTACATAAAAGGGTACGGTCTTTTTTTTTTTTAGTTTTATTCATTTCAAACGGGCCGGATCTGGCCCGCGGGCCGTAGTTTGCCCACGGCTGGATTACAGTCATATTAATGCCTGATGATCAGGTTGTAAACCAGGTAGGAAAGGCAACCACAGGGTCTTCAGGAGCAGAGCCCTCTAAGAACTTCGAAGCTTCAAGGATTGGATTGACTGCTTTCTTTCCTCCCTCCTGCTATTCAGTACCTTCTTTCGTGCTGGGTTTTCTTTAGCTCCAGAAGAAGGGAAAAGAAAACGGAACACGTTGATTTCGAAGTTAAAAACAATCTTTAAAAATTCTAATAGCAGAGTCAACCCTGTGAGAACAAGTCTGGGAAGGTTTGCTTGGTGCGTATGTCAGATTGGTGAGAAGGATTAGTCAGACTGCCCTCATGTTCTGTAGAAAATAGTGCTGACAGTCCACTTTCCCGGGTTTGAAAGGGCTTGAGGAAGTGAGATAAAGAGATGAGTTGAAAGGAAACGTGGGATGAATAGAAACATCGTAAAGGAGTTGAAATTGTTTAGAAGAAAAAGAAGATCCAGGTACTTAAAATAGTATTTAAAAATCTGGTTCTTGCCCTGACCGGTTTGGCTCAGTGGATAAAGCATCGGCCTTCGGACTGAGGGGTCTCAGGTTCGATTCCGTTCAAGGGCATGTACCTTGGTTGCGGGCACATCCCCAGTGGGGGTGTGCAGGAGGCAGCTGATCGATGCTTCTCTCTCATCGATGTTTCTGATTCTATCCCTCTCCCTTCCTCTCTGTAAAAAATAAATAAAATATATTTTAAAAATCTGGTTATTTACTGAGGGGTATAAAAGGTTATATTTAAAATTAGTTATTGATTTTTATAAGGATTATATGTGCATGATATAGTGAAAACCTGTGTCCCCCTCACTCCTTTTCTGTGTTTTTTTTCCTTTGGAGACAACAACTGTCATTGGTGCTGTCCTTCCGTAGATATCCTGCACATGTCTAGTCATGCATGCTTCTTCTTCGTCTTCTTCGAAAATGTGAATTGCAGCACTTCATAGACACTATTCCATACCTTTATCTCTTTCTTCTTTGCCTTAAAGTGGCCTTAGGGTTTTGTTCCATGTTATGGCCAGTAGGGCTGCCTTGTGTTTCTCATTTAACTGTATACTAATAGCATTCCATTCTATGGCTAGCCCATAATTGAACTATGTAGTTTTCTGTTAATGGGCAAGTAAGGTTGTTTTTGCTATCTCTATTTTGTGATTATAAAGTTTACTACCATGAATATTTCTGTTCATCTCTTATTTCCACATGTAAAAATAATGGAATGTCCTAGAAGGGGAATTGCTGAGCCAAAAATATGTGCATTTTGAATTTTGGTAGATTTTTGCCAAATGGTCTTGCACAGAGGTTATGCCATTTTATATTCCCATCAACAGTGTATATTTACTTTCCCACATCTTGTTTCAGTTTGTTAAAACCTTTAAAAATCTTTTCCTGATAGATTGAAAAGGCATCTTATTGTGTTTTTTGCTTTTCTATTATGAGTGAAATTAAATACTTAACTATGTTTTAGGTCCTTTTATATTTTTATATTATTAATCTGCTCATGCTCTTTGCCTGTTATCTTCTGGGTTGTTGAGTCTTGCATATATGTAGGAACCCTTTATATATTACTTGCTATGTGCTAGTATATATCTCCAATATATATTTTTTGTTTGGGGAAGATTTTAAAATTTGTAAAATTTTTAAATGATTCAGTTTTTAATGGTTTCAGGGCTTCTTAAAATTATAGTTAGAAAGGACTTTCCCACTGTGAGATAAAAGCTTTCCTATGACTTGCTTTTATGGTTTTATTTTTTTATTTTAATCTTTGGTCCATTGGAAATTTATTTTGCGGATGGAGTGAGGGAGGTATTAAATTTCATCTCAGAATCTTTGGAATATGATAGAGGATTTATGGCATAGAGAGATCTCAATAATGTATTAATTTTTAAAATGATTACTCAGGCCAAAATTTGCTATGGATTTGTCTTGAGTGGAAATTATTAGACTAGTTTGCAATATACCTCTGTGTAAATTGTTCAGGAATTTTTTCCATATTTGTTGCTGTCAAGAACCATTTTTTTCTAAATGTATTCCCAGGCTTGAGAATGAATTTTGGTTTCTAGCAGAAATACATTTGGTGGTCACAGTCAGTAGATTAAAATTATACAGAGTTTTGAAGCAGTAAGATTAATACAGTAACATATTATATAAGTTATACTTTTATATGAAAGAAAAAAGTACAGTATTGTATAAATAAAGTCAGCTAGAAGGTCTCTTTTCCTTATTTTCAAGTATGAAAATTCAAGGGTATCCTAGTGGATGCCTTTAAATTTTTTTTTATCTGATCAGATTTCATAGATAATCAAGGCCCCGTTAAAAGCAGAAACCTATGACTATCTGACTTGTGAGTGGATGGTACCAGCATGGCCATTTTCTAAGTAACAGTTGTGTTGTTGCCTGTTACAGATGCTATACTTCTCACTCAATTCCCAGAAAGTCATTTTATTGCTACTATTGGCACCTGTATATTAAATTATGTGCAAAAATGTCACATGCTTTTTATTTGATATAATTTTTGCATGCTTATTATTTGATACTAGAAGCCTGATGCACGAAATTCATGCAAGGGGCTTGGCCCTCGCAGCCAGCCGCTTGTTCTGCTGTTCGGTCTAATTAGCATATTAGCTCTTTATTATATAGGATAATTTTCAACGTCTTTTAACTTAGGATGCTTTTTTTTTTTTTTAAAGCCATGGACAGACAAGCTTGGCTGTGAATGTCCTACTTTGGATACCTGAGCAAAGGTGTAGATGGCAGTTCTTGCTGAGAGGAAGGAAAGATGGGTGTGTTACATTAGAAGGCATGAGGTTGGCCCAGTCCCTAGACTTACCTTGTCTATAAATTGTGATCCTCCTTACCTGTGAGGTCTATAACTGTGCCTCTCAGCATGGTTGGCCCAGGAGAGCTTTACCCATAGTGTTACCTTTTCTAGTTTTCCTGTTTATTTTTCTTAAGTCTGAAATAGCAAAAACATATAAGTGAGAGAAGCATGCAGTTTGAAAACATCTAATGTTAAGTGGACATGTTCAGTTAAGAAGAGACACATGGTGATGAAATAAATAATAAAGAATGAGCTGAAACCGGTTTGGCTCAGTGGATAGAGTGTCGGCCTGCGGACTCAAGGGTCCCAGGTTCGATTCCGGTTAAGGGCATGTACCTTGGTTGCGGGCACATCCCCAATAGGAGATGTGCAGGAGGCAGCTGATTGATGTTTCTAACTCTCTATCCCTCTCCCTTCCTCTCTGTAAAAAATCAATAAAATATATTAAAAAAAAAAAGAATGACTGAAACGTCCCCTTCCTTTGGGCTCTGCATTGGCTTATGTAGGTCACCTCCCAGGGCCTGGGGCAGTGGGCGGGGTCTGATGTCACAGGTGTAGCAGTCAGTGCAGTGAGTATGTGGTGTGTGATTTCCTGTCTTACCCACTGTAATTAACCCGGCGCGTAATAGACTGTGGCCGGCATGGTCACATATCACTGGGGTGCCAGCCACGCACCCGAGTGCAGGTAAATAGAGCTGAACAGTCTGAACACTGGCGTTCCTGATTCCATGCCTTGAGGTAGACTTTGGACAACAGGATGGAGACGGAGAGTGAGAGCAGCACTTCAGGGGATGACAGTGTCTTTTGGCTGGATTCTGAAGTTGTCACCCAGGTGACTGACAGTGAAGGGGGAGGAAGGGAAGAAACTTGGAGGTAATTATGGAATCCCCAGTTCTCTCTCTCTCTCTCTCTCTCTCTCTCTCTCTCTTTTCACCCCACGCCCCCTTCCCATCCTCTGTGTTTTCATCTCTTCTCAGTAAGACTTTCTGTTCTCTGGGGGATGGTTTGGTGCTGTAAGAGGACAGGTTTCTAGTTGTATATCACGCTCTTCACTCCCCAGCTCGCCCTGAGCTTGTAAAATGCATGAGAAATGACTTGTTGGAACACCAGGAAGAGAAGGTGTCAGACAGGTTCTGGAGTGGCATTTCAGGAATTTCAAGTAGAGACTTCGAATGAACTACTACCCCTTCCTGTGCCTGATTTGTATCGGGGAGATTTAATCTGAATTTGAATATAATAGGACTTTCTTTCTCTATTTTTAGAATGTGTGTGTGTGTGTGTGTGTGTGTGTGTGTGTGTGTGTGGCTGCTTTTGGTGCCTTATTCATGTGTATGAAACATTTTCATTAAGCATAAATTCATTATTTCATGGCTTGAATCCTTAATCTTCTTTCTGGCCTTATGGCTCCCTCCCTCTACCCCCACCAGTCTTGGTTTGGGATCTCTGACTGTAACTCCACAATTCTCCAAGTTGGAGAAGGCCTCTTGACTAAGCAGCTCTCCAGGTTCAATGGTGGTGAAGAAAGAGTTCTCACTCAGCCTGCGGACACAGGGCCATTTGTTTGTTAATTCTGTTGCACTGTTACAGATTTTAGGAGGCTTGATTTTGGCTTTTCTTTTTCAAAAAGGCTTAGCAAATTAAAGTTTTTTGGAGGCATGAACAAAATCTCTGGAAGAGTTTGTAGTACAGATTATCACTGCCACCCACATGGGCAATTAAACATCATTTATAATTTTACCTGTGAGTTCTCAGGTAGGTGAACATACCATTATTTCCATCAGATCTTGTCTTTGTGTTTAGTGTTCAAAAAGAGTATCTCTCTTTCTCAAGGTAAAGGATTTCTGTATCCACAGATTTCATTTTTAAAGTCTAGGTTAAATGACAAAAGGGATTGGATATTGAGATCTCTTGATAACTCACACTAAATTAGCTAATCAGTGGTTAAAACGAATAAGACATATGTTTTAAATTTTGAAAAATAATTTTAATGTTCAAAGGAACTATTTTATGAGCACATGGCATTCTTGTGCGAACTTTCTCACTCTCTCCATGACTTTATTTAGCCTTTCTTTTTTGAGTGTGCCATTTTTCTCCCAAGGTTGCTGGAGTTACTCACATTCCTTAGTTTTCAGTGTGGTCATTCTCACGGACAATCAGTAGGAGTAAAGTATTTATTTTGTTTGCATTGATACTGTTTGACCCGGTATTAAAATTGTGGGGTATTTGTCAAAGGAAGAAAACAACCTGGACTCTGTTGTTGTAATAGATGCGGTGCTGTGAGCCTCCATTAACTTGTTAGGCAACAAGAGCCTTCCTGGGCATGTGCCCCGACTGTGAATAGAACCAGTGACCTCTTGTTTCCTGGGTCAACGCTCAACCACTGAGCAGCACCAGCCGGACAAGGATACTTCTTCTTACATCTAGCACTGTGGGAAGTTGCCCAATCTCCTTCATGGCAGTAGTTCAAAGGTGTCTACCACTGAGTCACAGATCTCTCATTTTCTAATTTCTTACTTGTAGAGGGAAGTTAATGTCTCCCATTTCTCTATGGTAAGATAGTTCTTGGACTGAATATTTAATGATCATTAGAATCCTTAGAATAGAATAGTCCTTAGGGATTATCAGAAGGGGAATGTGAGGCAGAAAAGGAAAAACAAATGTTTTAATTCTTTTAAGAAAGAAAAATTCTACTCAGGAGAATTTTTGGGTGTACTAACCCAAATATGTTACATGCAGTGTACTAACCCAAATATGTTATACACAGAATATTCATTATCTACTCCTATCCAGTAAGTCTTATTTTACCTATTTTCCAGATTAAAAAATTAAAACTTATAAAGCAATTGACCTTATTGTCAGAATACAGTAGAGCAAAATTCTGAACTCAGGTGTAACTGATGTTGAAAGTGAAAGACTAGTTTTAGAAAAGATTTTTGATATGTCTGCTGCTAAGTGTTATGCTCTGGTCAGTAGTAATAACTGCTGGAGGCTGTAACAGATAAGCTCAGTTTTGTGAGGAGTTTTGAGCACCCATGATGTATAGATATGTAACCAATATAAAAGTGAGTTAATGCATACAATCATGTGACCTTATAAAGATACGACCTCTAGGATACCTAGCAATCATTCCTGACTCACAATCACAAAAAGTTCTAGTTCTTTGGCGTTTGAGGGTAGGAAGGGTTATTATATAATCTTTCTTATTTTTTATAGCATCTTTCTTAGTCTTCTCTAACATCACGTTATTGGCAGATAACATAGCCTGGCAAGTAGGACATGTAGTTTGAAACAGTTACAGAGATGATATGGTGCATAATTGAACCACATTTTTAGAACTATCTTTTTTTTTTTTAATCCTCAACTGGGGACATGCTTAGAGTGAGGAAGAGAGAAGGAGAAAGAAAGAGAGATTGATGTAAGAGAGAAACATCAATCAGTTACCTTCCGTATGTGCCCTCACCGAGGATCGAACCTAATCCCAGGTATATGCCCTGACCAGGAATCAAACCTGCGACTTTTCAGTGCATAGGACGATGCTCAACCAACTGAGCCACTTCAGCCAGGCAGAACTTGTATATCTTTAAAATCAGAGTCTGCAGATGCCCGGATCTCTCAATCAGATCTTCACTTTATCTCCATTGTAAGGTAATTGATTTTAAACGAGACAAGAAACTTCTAACTTCCGTTACACTAGATGATTTGGTGAACATACTTTAATTTTCTTGGCATGTCTATTGCTTTATAGCATCCCAGGACTAATGCAGTCCAGGAATTCGATTGGTTGGTTGCTTTATTCATGCTCTGCCTTATTTAAAACGGTACCATAAGTTAGATGTTGCAGCAGGAGAAATAGGTAACAAGGGCTTGGAATGTGATGTTATATTTCTTCTCATTCTTGTTTTTAATCACATTGAGGACAGATTACTTTAATGGCTAAATTCTTCTGGAAGTTCCTGCTTTTAATACCTTGACTGTTCTTTTGTCTTCTGTAGAAATTCGTGATTTGGGGGTTCTCAATCACTTTTTATGGGCTTGGAAGGCTAGAGAGGTAGCATTAGCAAGTAACTATTGACATATATGCCAATATCATACTCTGAAACTACTTATCCTTAATAATCTGTTATGTACAATACCAAAAAAGATGTGTATTTTGCAAAAAAAGGTTATGTTTATATTACTTTATAACCTTTTATGTGTGATCTAGAGTATAGTTTAGCCGTTCACATATTCTTTTAATATGTGAAATATAACTTGCACCTAACATACCCCTACCAGTGTTAGAGAAAAATAATAAATTTAATTGTAAACAGTATCTCAGAAAATTTTATGCCATATTGGAGTATAGCCATTAGCCTGACTGCCTTTATAATCTGTGAAATGAATCTGTCTTAATCATGGGGCATGCTAGTACAAGACTCTCTTGGTATTTCAGTCATTAAACTCTTTGCAATGGAATCTAAGGTGAGCCTTTTTTATATCTGTCTGTATAAGGTTTTTGAAGTTCAAGACAGGACTTAGAGCACAGAAACTATATAAAATTTCCTAGTTATTAAGTTGTTTATTCACAGTTAAAACTTTAAAAACCTATTTTTCCTTAACTTTTGCATTCAACTTAAACATTAAACTCGCTTAAAACAGTCAATTGTATGTTGAAACTTAGTAAATAAAAATTTCTGAAACATTTAAAATTCTGTTTATAAATGTCATATACTAAGTTTCCTCAAAAAAAAATCATGTGACTACCCTAGCAAGATTATATCTCCCTCTTAAGATTTTCAGAATACTCATACTTCCTCTTTCTCTCAATTCCCTTCTGCCTAGATGAGACTTTCTGCATTCTTTATTTATCACCATTCTCCCCCACCCCAGTCATAGTTTTTTGTTGAGATTTAATATTTTTATCATTCATTCAGATATAATTATACAGGCATACCTCAGAGATATTGTGCGTTTGGCTCCAAACCACTGCAATAAAGTGAATATTGCACTAAAGCAAGTCACATGACTGTTTTGGTTTCCTAGTGCATGTAAGTTACGCTTACACTATACTGTAGTCTATTAAGTGTGCAGTAGCATTATGTCTAAAAAAACCCAGTGTACCTGCCTTAATTAAAAATACTTCATTGTTAAAAAATGCTAACTATCTCCAGGCTGGTGTGGTTTAGTGGTTGAGCATCGATCAATGAACCAGGAGGTCATGGTTGGATTCCTGGTCAGGGCACAAGCCTAGGTTGCGGGCTCAATCCCCAGGAGGGGGCGTGCAGGAGGCAGACAGTCAATGATCTCTCTTATCGTTGATGTTTCTCTCTCTCTCTCCCTTCTGTTCTGAAATCAATAATAATAAAAAAAATGATAACTGTCACCCGAGACTTTAGCTAGTCATAGTCTTTTTGCTCGTGGAGGGTCTTGCCTCTGTGTTGATAGCTGCAGGCTGATCTGGGTGGTGGTTGCTCAGCGTTGGGGTTGCTGTGGCAATTTCTCAGTGTATGATAACAATGAAATTTGCTGCATTGATGGACTCTTCCTTTCACGAATGCCTTCTCTGTAGGATGTGATGCTATTTGAAAACATTTACCCACAGTAGAACTTCTTTCAGAATTGGAGTCAGTTCTCTCAAACCCTGCTGCTGCTTTATCAACTCAGTTTGTGTACTATTCTAAGTCCTTTGTTGCTGTTTCAACAATCTTTACAGCATCTTCACCAAGGGTAGATTCCATTGGACATCCCTCTCACAATCTGGGACCGCTGGATCCTGACCGCTGGATCCTAACCGCTCACCTGCCTGCCTGCCTGATTGCTCCTAACCGTTTCTGCCTGCCAGCCTGATCGCCCCCCTAACCGCTCCCTTGCTGGCCTGATTGACGCCTAACTGCTCCCCTGCTGGCCTGATTGCTCCCAACTGCCCTCCCCAGCTGGCCTGATTGCTCCCAACTGCCCTCCCCAGCTGGCCTGATTGCCCCCAACTGCCCTCCCCTGCCAGTCTGATCTCCCACAACTGCCCTCCTCTGCTGAGACCCTCCTCCTCCACTGGGCCCCCACCTCCGCTGTGTGCATGGCCATCTTGTGACAGCCATTTCGTGATTGCCATCTTGTGATGATGTTAGGGTATGATGTGTGAGGGTGTGACAACCACTTAGACTATTATAGATATAGAATTGATTTCAGAGAGGAAGGGAGAGGAGGGAGAGAGAGAGAGAGAAAAAATCAATGATGAGAATCACTGATTGGCTGCCTCCTGCACGTGCCCTACTGAGATTGAGCCTGCAACCCGGGCATGTGCCCTGACTGGGAATCGAACCATGACCTCCTGGTTCATAGGTTGATGCTCAACCACTGAGTCGCACCCACTGGGCTACAATGTTTTCTTTAGTCTTCGCATGATGCGTATAGCATCTGCCTTGCTTCTCTTAGGTACAAACACCCACATTAGGAGCCCTAGTCCTTCTAATTGGTTGTTAAATTTCTTTCCAGGTTTTATTAATTCCTTGGAGTGCAGATCTCTCCTTTGTTGTGGAGAGAAGTGAGAGTGTAACCTTGAACCTTTGGTTTCTCAGTCAGTATGCTCCCACTTGCTTTTTGTCTTCCAGAAGCTTATCAAGATCTCTGGCCAGCTGATCCCATGCATGCCTTTCTGCTAATGATTTGCTTTTATTAGCTTACTGACTTTTCAGAAAGTGGGAGAGGAGAGATCTGTTCCTCTACATATATGCAGACTTGATGGCAAGCCCCCTGGAGTTTTTTCATGGCTCTGAGAGGGAGCTTTTATCTTGGTATCTGTTCCCCAGTCCAGTGGTCCTTAGAGATGGGGTTGGCTTGTTTCAGTGTCTTCTCCAGGCTGGAAAGTGGGATAATCCAGGAGAAAATGGTCTATCACATTGGAGTGACTGAGATGTGTTAATGTGTTTCAATTTTTCTATCTGCATAACAGGGCTAATGATAGTGGATCAGACAGTAACCATTGAGCAGATATGATGGAAGGGAAGGTGCCATTTTTAAGAGCAACAAAAAAGATAGCATAATCAAAAGTAAACTTAATAAGGAACTCTAAGACCTATATAAAAATCTAAAACATTACTAAATGTTTTGAACAAATGAATACTGTACCTTGTCATACCTGGGAATATTCAACATTATGAAAATGTCAATTTATTATAAATGTAGTAATGTGCTAATAAGAATGCTTTTTAAAAACCTAGATAGATTGATCTAGAAATAAATTGATCTTGGCTTAATAACTTAGACAAGAAACCTTTTCAGGAAAATAAACAAAGCAAGTATTGCCCTGGCCGGTGTGGCTCAGTTGGTTGGGTGTTGTCCTGGCCATTGAAATGTTGCCAGTCCATTCCTAGTTAAGGCACATCCTCAGGTTGTGGGCTTGATCACCAATAGGGGGCATGCAGGAGGCAGCCAGTTTATGTTCTGCTTGCACATTCAAGTTTCTCTCCCTCTCTCTAAAAATCAATAAAAAATCTTAAAAAAAAAAGCAAGGATGGTGGATATGACTAGTGCAACCAGATATTATACTTAGAAAGTCTCAATAATTAAAACCTTGTGGTATTGTCATGAATAGTAGGCATAATGGGTAGAATGGAAAGCTTAGAAATATACTCAAATAGACATGGTAAAGATGCCTTCTCAAAACCAATGGGATAGAATGTACTATTCAATAAATACTTTGTGGGAAACTGGATGCGCATCTGCAGAAAATAAAATTGGAGTTCTACCTCATCCAAGGATAAATTCCAAATGATCAAAGATATAAGTATACTAAATGAAACCATAAATTTTTTAAAAGAAAACATGGGAAAATTTTAAAAAATTATTTTGGATCAGGGTAGGCATTTTTGAACTATGATTTAAAATGCAAACCAATAAAAGAAAGGGTTGTGAAATTCAGCTATATTAAATATAAAACATATGTATTATAAAAAAACAAAATGAGCAAGGACAAATGATATCCTGGAAAAACACACAGATAAAGAACTAATCTGTTTAATATATGTATAACGAACTAAAAATAGATTTAAAAAAGACTAACAACCCAGTAGAAAAATGGGCTAATGCATGAAAATAATTTTTTTCATTGATGAGAATTCTCAGGTATACTTGTGCATGTGTAGTAGTGACATATTTACAATCTTTTTGTAGCATTGTTTGTAATAGCAAAAGCTTGGAAATAATTCAAATATTATTCAGTAGGGGATTGGTTAAGTAAGTCATGGAATATCTATTTAGTGAAAACAACAAGGAAGCTCTTTATATACTAACCAGAGGCCCGGTGCACGCATTGGGGGGGGGGGTGGTCCCTGCAGCCTGGCCTGCGCCTCTTGCAGTCTGGGACCCCTCAGGGGATGTCCGCCTGCCTGCTCGCTATGCTCACCAGCCATGAGCCCAGCTTCTGGCTGAGCAGCACTCCCCCTGTGGGACTGCACTGACCACCAAGGGGCAGTTCCTGCATTGAGCGTCTGCCTCCTGGTAGTCAGTGCGCATCATAGCGACCAGTCGTTCCACTGGTCATTCCCCCGTTCGGTCGATTTGCATATTAGGCTTTTATTATATAGGACGTGTGAAGTTCTCCAGGGTATATTAGAAAACTATGCAACAGTGTGTACACATACTTTTTATGTGAAAAGTAGGGTGGCAATGGAGGAATAAAAATTATTATTATTTTTTTTTTCACAGAGCATGTTTACACATTGTTTCTATATTTTGTTTTGTGTGTATATATTCTTTAATATATATGAACAATCTCTCTCTATATGTTTATATATACAGACATAGTTAATTGCACTTTGCTGATACTGTTTTTTTTGTTTTTGTTTTTTTACAAATTGAAGGTAAGACCCTCTGTCAGCAAAAAGATTATGACTCACTGAAGGCTTGGGTGATGCTTAGCATTTTTTAGCAATAAAGTTTTTTTGTGCTTTTTTGTTGTCAATTCTCACCTGAGGATATTTTTCCCCATTGAATTTTAGAGGGAGTGGCAGGGAGGCGGGGTGGGGGGAGAGGAGGGAGGGAAGAAGATCATTGATTGGGCTGGGGATCAAACCTTCAATCCAGGTACGTGCCCTTGACTGGGAATCAAACCTACCATCCTTCAGTGTTCTGGCTGAAGCTCTAACCATTGAGCTACCTGTCAGGACAGCAATAAATTTTTAAAATCAAGTTATGCACATTTTTTTAGACATAATGCTATTGTGCACCCAGTAGACTACAGTATAATGTAAACGTAGCTTTTATATGTATTGGGAAACAAAAATATGTGTGGCTCAATTTATGAAACTATAATTAATAAAACTATAATTAATCACTTTAAGGGTTAAATAAGTCCATAATTTAAAGAGAACAAGAGTCAAATAAATAGAAATTAAGTGTTTATGGTGTTGATTCATTGTTACATGACCCAGTGCATATAAATAATTTTTATACCTTTTAAAATAATGTGTAATATTTGCCAATAAACTTATTTAGATATAATTTGCATATCATAGTCCACAAATCATAAGCATATATAGCTTGAAGAATTTATATAGGTGTATATGCCCAGGTAACACAGTGCAGTCAAGATATAAATTATTTCCAGCACCTCACAAGCCCCTTGCCTCTCCTAGTCAGTACCTCTCCCAAAGGTACATTATTCTGATTTCTGTGACAATAGATTATTTTTCCTTGTTTTTGAACTCAATGTAAATAAAATTATACAATAGGTACTCTTCTTTTCAGCTTTATTGAGATATGGTTAACATATTACATTGTGTAAGTGTAAGGTAAAACAATGAGATGTGTTTCTTAATTTCCAAACATTTGGGAGAATTTGTAGTTATCTTTTTTGTAGTAATTGATTTTTAGTGTAATTCTAGAATGGTCACAAGTCACTTCATTCATAATTTAAATTCTTTGTTGAGATTTACTTTATTGTCTACGTATTGTCTCTTGATAAATGTTTTAGATGTACCTGAAAAGAATGCATATTGTGTAGTTGGGTTTAATGTTCTATGTTAGCTCAGGTTGGAATACTGGTTTCAAATGTTCTGTATACTTACGACATTTTTTTCTGTCTGATTATTCTGTCAGTTACAGAGAAATGTTTATTAAGATCTGCAACTGTAATTGCGGGTTTATCTCTTTTCCTTTTAGTTCTTTCAGATTTGCTTTATGTATTTTAAAGCTGTGTTATTTGTCACATACAGATTTTATTATATCACCCTGTTCGTTTGACACATCATTGTGAAATGTGTTTCCTTTATCTATCTTAATGGACTTTTTTTTAGTCCACTTACTCGTTTTTGAGGTATAATTCACATACTAAAATTCATTCTTTTAAATTCTACAATTAAATGGTTTTTAATATATTCACAAAGTTATACAACTACCACCATTATCTAATTGTGAACATTCCAGAAAGAAATCTCCTATTCATTAGTAGTAGTTCTCCCATATCCTCCTACCCTGAGTCCCTGGCAACCACCAATATACTTTCTTTGTCTCTATGGATTTGACTAATCTGGACATTTTGTTTATATGGAATCAAATAATATGTGGCCTTTTGTGTCTGACTTCTTTCATTTAGCAAAAAGGCTTTTACTATTCATCCATGCAATGGCATGAATCAGCACTTCATTCTCTGTTTTAATAGCTGAATAATTTTATTGTATGAACCTGGTACATTTTGTTTCTTCATTTTTCAGTTGACGGACACTTTGGTGGTTCGTACTTTTTGTCTACTATGAATAATATTGGTATGAATATCTATGTACACGTTCTTGGTGGATATATGTTTTTATTTCTCTTGGTTTAATACCTAGGAATGGAATTGCTGGATCATAAGGTATTTGTAGTTTGTAAAACTGCCAAACTGTTTTCTACAGTGGCTGCAACATTTAAATTTCTACGAGCAATGAGTGAGGGTTCCAGTTTCTCCACATGCTTGCTTGCTGGCTCATTCAATTTACAAACTACAATAATGTACTGGGATTGAAGTTTACCATCTTGATTTTTTTTTTATTTGCCTTTTTCATTCTCTGTGCCTTTATTCTTTCCTGCTTTCTTTTGGATTAATCAAGTATGCTTGATTTTTCAAAATTTTCTCCTCTATCAGATTTTTAGTTATACATTTATTTATTATTCTTTGAGTGGTTACCATAGAGATTGCAACTTTTATCTTTGGCTTATTGCATTCTCTAAGATTGGACTTATTTCACTTCTCAAAAAAGAGGACTCTTAAACTGTGTGCATGTACGTTTCCAATCCTCTGTGCTTTGTTTATTATAAACCTCAGAGGATATTATTTTTGTGTGCGCATTAGTTAGTTTTAACACCAATATTTACTTAAATTTTCCTAGACTTTGTTCTTTATTACACTCTTTGTTCATTTCTGTAGTTCTGGGGTCAGTTTCTTTTGGTGGGAAGAATGCTCCTTTTATTTTCCAGTTTTTCTGGTGGGAAATTCTTTCATCTTTTGTTTGAAAATAACTTACTTTATATGATTTTACAAGGAGGAGAGTTCTAGGCTGGCTATATTTTTCCTTTTATTAAGTTGAAGATTTTCTCCATTATCTTCTCATTTCCATTGAAATATCCTCTGACATTGTTATTTATTGCTTCTTTGAAGTCAACTTGTCTTTTTCTTTAAAGATTTAAAAAAAATATATTTCTATTGATTTCAGAGAGGAAGGGAGAGGGAGAGAGAGTTAGAAACATCAATGATGAGAGAGAATCATTGATTAGCTGCCTCCTGTATGCCCCCTACTAGGGATTAGCCCGTAACCCAGGCATGTGCCCCGGATTGTGATCGGACCTCGGACCAAACCCAGGACCTTTGAGTCTGAAGGCCGGCGCTCTAGCCAGTCAGCTAGACCAGCTAGGGCCAAACCGGCTAGGGCAAATAATTATCAAACAAAGAGTAAAATAAAATTGGAAATGCATCTCTTCCTGAAATAGATATTTTGAAATTAGTTTATATATTTATGGATACATATCACTTAATGCTGGAATGGATGCATGCATATTTTACTTACATAAGAAAGAGGAGCTGAAGAAGCCTTACTTACAGAAAATGTGTTGCTGTTGTTGCTTTGTTCTTTTATTGAGCAAAAATTTATTCCAGGCACTGGTTTAGACTCTGCGGATAGAACCCTGAACAAAACACACGAATTTCCTGCCTTTGTGGAGCTTATATTTTGAACGGGGTAGGAGGAAATGTAATTAATTAAATATATAAGATGTTAAGTGGTGGTATGTGCTATTGTAGAAAATGAATGCAGAGTAGTAGGGTTACAGAGGGTAGGACAGTGTGAAAGGATAGTTGCTAGTTATAACTAGTACACGGTGGGCACAGACAGCCTCTGGGACAGCGGTTCTCAACCTGTGGGTCGTGACCCCTTTGGGGGTCGAAATATATTTCTATTGATTTCAGAGAGGAAGGGAGAGGGAGAGAGAGTTAGAAACATCAATGATGAGAGAGAATCATTGATTAGCTGCCTCCTGTATGCCCCCTACTAGGGATTAGCCCGTAACCCAGGCATGTGCCCCGGATTGTGATCGGACCTCGGACCAAACCCAGGACCTTTGAGTCTGAAGGCCGGCGCTCTAGCCAGTCAGCTAGACCAGCTAGGGCTCAACTTGTCTCTTATTCTCTAGCTGTTTTTAAGAATATCTTTGTTTTGTTTTTTAAATACGTAGATGCTTTTTAAAAATCCTGCTTGAGGACTTCTTCAATCTGTAGTTGGATGACTTTCATCAGTTTTGAAAAGTTTTCGGCCATTATTTTTCAAATATTGCTTTTGTCCCTTTTTCACTTTCATTCTATTTCTTATCTCCGAGTTGCTAGTTTTTGACATATTTGAGACCTTTTACCAAGTCTCTTGTGTTTTATGCTGTTTTGTGTATTTCTGTTTCTATTGTCTTTGTTCTTCAATGTAGAACCATCTGCTAGTTCACTAATCCTCTCTTTAGCCATGCCCATTGTTCTGTTAAACCCATCCATTGAGTTCTTAATTTAAGATATTTTATTTTTAGGATGAACATTTTTTTGTTTTTCATAATTATAAGTTTCTTTTGAAGTACTTTATCTTTTCATCTATTTTATTATAAACATACTTTTCTCTGAACGCATTAATTATAAATATTTTTAACAGCTTGATACTGAATTCTTCTTACCAGTTGTGTCTCTCTCTTCTACCCATGCCTTGTCCTAGTGCAGTGATGGCGAACCTTTTGAGCTCGGCATGTCAGCATTTTGAAAAACCCTAACTTAACTCTGGTGCCGTGTCACATATAGAAATTTTGTGATATTTGCAACCATAGTAAAACAAAGACTTATATTTTTGATATTTATTTTATATATGTAAATGCCATTTAACAAAGAAAAATCAACCAAAAAAATGAGTTCGCGTGTCACCTCTGACACGCGTGTCATAGGTTCGCCATCACCTAGTGATTGCTTGTGAGTTAGATCATCTTGGATATTCCTGTCTTTCCTTAGAGTTGAGGCCAGTAGTAGGTTGCCACGAGACCTCAGTTTTTTGATGGATTCAAGAAAAGTTATGATTTCGTAGATTATCTGTCTTGTTGTGAGGCTGGGAGTGATGCTTTCTACATCATAACCAGAAGCCAGAAATCCGTCATAGCCACTTTTAAGACCCTTTCTGATAATTCTAAAATCCGAATCAAACGTGACTCTTTCTCTGTTTTGACTGTGTTTTTTAAAAATTTTGTTCATTTGTTCCTGTTTTCTTAAAGCTCGCCTTATAATGTTTATTGGCTACCAGTCAAGGTGGATGAAAAGTTGCAAGGGGCCTGTAGAATGTTATTTTCCTCTGAAGAGAGTTAATTTTTCTTTTGACAGTTCTGACCATGCCCGAGGCTTGGTTTGGGGCTTTGTTTGAGCTCGTCTATTGCTGTTTTGTCCTTAGTCCTGAGGCATGGCTTTTCTGGAGTCTCAGTTGAGAGTCCAGGTTTCTTTGTTTTGTTTGTTTTTTCAGTGCCCCTCTGTTTGGGGCAGTGCTTGCCAACCTCCATTTCCTCAGCTTGGCCAGCCTGTGATATGTCTGCTGGGCCCACTAGTTACCCCGCAGCTGTTTTTTGATAGGTTTCTTGGCATCTTGTCCTACATACTTACAAGCTGAGGAATCAGTTCACAATTTGAGGGGAATTTCCATGTCTATTTTTGGACTCTTCTTCTACAGGTCTTTGAGGGGTGGCATTTTTTTACCCTGAATCCCCATCTGCTTTGATGACCCCAACATCCAACCTCTGCCTCTTCAGCCTAGTTACGCTATCATATTATCCTCAATCATTGATTTGTATAGTCTGTTATACAAAAGGAATGATTAAGTATGAAATTTGCTTCATGGGTTTTCTTCTCTCAAAGAATGTAGCCCCAGATATTCTGTTTGTATGGATTGCTTTCTTGTGCCTTCAGGCAAGAAGCTTTATATGATTTGTCTAAAATTTATAGTTATTCTCCTTGAGAATGTTAGTTTAATACACTGTCCTCCATAAATTGGAAAAAAAAGTACTGTATCTGTCCCTTCATCCTGAAATTTTACTAATGCTTAGCACAGTTCTTTAATATTGACCACTGTTGCAAATCTTTTCAAGGTACCAACTATGTTGAACTGATAAAAATCAGTCCTTATATAATAACTAGAAGCCCAATGCACAAAATTCGTGCAAGGGGCTCGGACCTCGCAGACCTGGCTTCATCTGGAAGGTCGTCCGGATGGTTGTTCTGCTGTTTGGTCTAATTAGCATATTAGCTCTTTATTATACAGGATTATCACAGATCATAAAAGTTAACTAGTTAAAGACCTCAGTTTTATCTCTTGGAATAAAAGCAGGTGTTTGGTACATCAGGAAAGATCCCAAAAACTAGAGTAGAAATAGAGGAACAATATTAGCCCACCAAAGCTCTTTTAAGTAAACTTTAAATCTCACGTAATTTTCTGTTCTTTGAATTGTAGTCATTGGAAAGTTTTTATAGAAGCATAAATTCTTATCAGAGTCTCTCACGTTTTGATCTCTAGGAAGATGAAGTCCTCGGTACATTCTGAAGAGGATGATTTTGTTCCAGAACTACACAGAAACGTCCACCCCCGAGAGCGGCCCGATTGGGAGGAAACACTGAGCGCAATGGTAAATCAGCGTTATGAACGTGGATGCATGCATTTATTACAATATATTTTTATCGATTTCAGAGAGGGAGAGGGAGAGATAGAAACATCAATGACCAGAGAGAATCATTGATTGGCTGCTTCCTGCACACCCCTACTGGGGATCAAGCCCACAACCTGAGCATATGCCCTTGACTGGAATCAAACCCTTTGGTCTGCAGGCCGATCGATGCTCTATCCACTGAGCCAAACCGGCTAGGGCAAATAATTATCAAACAAAGAGTAAAATAAAATTGGAAATGCATCTCTTCCTGAAATAGATATTTTGCAATTAGTTTATATATTTATGGGTACATATCACTTATTGGTGGAATGGATGCATGCATATTTTACTTACATACGAAAGAGGAGCTGAAGAAGCCTTACTTACAGAAAATGTGTTGCTGTTGTTGCTTTGTTCTTTCATTGGGCAAAACTTTATTCCAGGCACTGGTTTAGACTCTGTGGGTAGAACCCTGAACAAAATACACGAATTTCCTGCCTTTGTGGAGCTTATATTTTAATGGGGTAGGAGGAAATGTAATTAATTAAATATATAAGATGTTAAGTTGTGGTATGTGCTATTGTAGAAAATGAATGCAGAGTAGTAGGGTTACAGAGGGTAGGGCAGTGTGAAAGGATAGTTGCTAGTTATACTAGTACACGGTGGGCACAGACAGCCTCTGGGACAGCGGTTCTCAACCTGTGGGTCGCGACCCCTTTGGGGGTCGAACGACCCTTTCACAGGGGTCGCCTAAGACCATCGGAAAACACATATATAATTACATATTGTTTTGTGTCACAGATCATAAAAGTTAACTAGTTAAAGACCTCAGTTTTATCTCTTGGAATAAAAGCAGGTGTTTGGTACATCAGGAAAGATCCCAAAAACTAGAGTAGAAATAGAGGAACAATATTAGCCCACCAAAGCTCTTTTAAGTAAACTTTAAATCTCACGTAATTTTCTGTTCTTTGAATTGTAGTCATTGGAAAGTTTTTATAGAAGCATAAATTCTTATCAGAGTCTCTCACGTTTTGATCTCTAGGAAGATGAAGTCCTCGGTACATTCTGAAGAGGATGATTTTGTTCCAGAACTACACAGAAACGTCCACCCCCGAGAGCGGCCCGATTGGGAGGAAACACTGAGCGCAATGGTAAATCAGCGTTATGAACGTGGATGCATGCATTTATTACAATATATTTTTATCGATTTCAGAGAGGGAGAGGGAGAAAGGGAGTCTCTGCTTCTTGTGAATAGGCTAAATGGGGAGGTAAAAGAGGAAATAAGGAGACCAGTTAGAAGATTATTGGATGAATGATAATGATAAGCTTGAACCAGGGTGGTAGATAGGATGATAAATGGTTAGATTCTGGATATAGTTTTACAGATAAAAGCCAACCATTTGTTTTGGCTGATGAATGGGCTACAGAGAGTGAGATAAAGAGAAGTCAAGGATGACTTCAAGTGTTTTTGGCTTGATCAACCTGAAGAATGGAGTTTACATTCACTGAGATATTGGAAAAGCACTTTTTTGGGGGGGATTAGGTGGACCAATCCCATGCAGTATAGTTTTCCACATAAACTTAAAATACCCATTTAATCTAGTATATCATTATGTAATTCCGGTCTCTTAATAAGAACAATGAAATCTTTCTGTGGAAAGTAACATTTTATTTAATTGTAAATAAAAGTTAGTGTTTCTCATCATGAAAATTGAATGCGAATGTTCATCTGTCAGTGCAGATCAGTAATGAGATTTTACATATTTCACTTTTGAAAATGCCTTTTCACTCGGATATGTCCTGCCAAATACTCACATCTGTTTGTGAGCATATGATTTTAATTGAGCATATTCATTGCTTAGAAGGCATTTTCAGGACTCTATTAGATTTTTCGTTTAATATTTGCCGTTTAGCATAACATTGCAAACTTCGATTTGAAGGTTAGAAGGAAGCGCCTCTGTTGCACAGTGAAGTGGGTTTTGCAATATGGAAATTTACTTTGCATTTGCAGTGCAGTCTGAAAAAGCCTGCTGGAAGTGGAGTTGGAGCTTGGAAAATATATGCACTGCAAGTTGATGTGGGGATGGAGATCTCCCATCTCTGTTTCATGTTTGATAGCTGGGAAGTATGTATAACTGCTCATGATTACTTGCCAATCTGACAGTATTATTCCCGTGTAAGTTTTGCCTTGTAATTTTAGGTAGAATTCATTAAGAAATAGCATCAAATGTGCAGCAAAAACTAATTACAAAGGCCATTTAGTGTTCAGTAACAGAGGTTGAAAGGATGTCCAATCCTTTCTCTGCTCCACACATATTTTTTTGCCCAAATCAGTTTTAATGTATCTTAGTAGATTCCACTTCAGGTTGTACTGGACTAATGTTTGCTGAGTTTATTTTGAGAATATTGTCACCTGTAGTTTCCCTATGCAGACAGTTCATAGGAGCTAATTCTTGAGCCATTTTTAAACTTGGCATTGACTCCTCGACCATTGAGCAATATTGGCTATGTTTGAGAGTCAAGGAAAGCCAATTGCAGTCATTTGCCTTGTTTTTTTAAAAAATATACTATTGATTTTGCTCCCAATAATCTCAACTCTTCAGACAGCCGTTCTGACCAAAAGGCTAATAGGCTTAAACAGTCTGTTTTCTCTGGATGCATTTCTTTGGCAGCTGCAGTCAAATACGATTTAATGGGTTCACCACTGGTAAGTGGTACCATGACTTTCCTTGTTGGCTAACCAATGAGCTACCTGGAAATTTACTTTGGATGCAGTCTTGTTTCTGTTTTTGTGAAGAAGTCCTGTGTGGTGGTAATAACCTTTTAGAATTTTGGAATTTTTCAGATCATGGCTTTCCTGTTAGTTGAGAATATTGTGATGAGTGCAGAGTTTGGTAATATTGATGTATATTCTATCTTTCAGCATAACTATAGTGTCATTGGGTAATAAGCACAATGTTCTACCATCTGATTTGCTAACAAAACCCATACTCTTCTGTGCCTTTAAAGCGTGACATTCAAAGTCCACTTGTCTCTTCTTTGCTTATTTTTACATGATCTGTACCAAGTGGTAATTTAAAAAATGTGGTATGGTGATACCTGTGGAATTTGAAATGCTGTTGAGTTATAACTCAGCTAGAGGCCGGGTGCATGAAATTCGTGCAAGAGGCTCGGCCCTCACACTCTGGCTTCGTCCGGAAGGTCGTTTGGCTGTCTGGTCTAATTAGCATATTACACTTTTATTATTATAGATACTGCAGTTTATGGTGTGCATGTGGATTGATGAGAGTGCCACGCAAGGTCTCTCACAGCTACTCAGCCCTGTCATTGTAACATGAGAGCAGCCACAGATAATACATTGAGTGTAGCTGTGTCCCAATAAAATGTTATTTGTGGACACTGATATTTGAATGTCATGTAATTTTCACATGTCATTAGATAACGTTAAAAAAATGTAAAAAACATTTTTAGCTTATGGGCTACACAGAAGCAGGCAGTGCGTGGGTTGGCCCTGGATTCGTGGCCCCTGCCTTGTTATATAATTGTAACTTAAGAGGTAAGACTCTTTTAAACCTTCCAGACAGAAAATGCTTTTATTTTTACTTCTCATATGTTATTCATATCTCTCTTGTAATACTTACTCTCATCCTAGTTGGCTAGTCATATCTCTATTGTAATACCTACTCTCATCCTAGTTGGCTGTTTTCCTTACTATATTGTGAGATCTCTGAGGAAGCATGGGGATCATTTTGTATTCATTTTACTGAAGGATGAAGTTTAGAAGAGGATGTAAGCATGACTCTCAGACAAATATAAAATGAACACATACCAAAGATATTTCACTCATTAATTAATGAAGGAATCAGTCAAGTGTTACAACTGGTTCAAAGGAGAATTCGATGTTACAAGTTCACTTTTCTGCGGAGGTGTAAAATAGCCAGGCAAACAAAGCAAGCCCCACACCCCTGTGGAATCAGGTAATCCCTGGAGGTGCCAGCATTCCATTGAAAGGATGGATATTCAGTAATCTCTGCCATTTTTAAATCTTCCACATTTTCCCCCTACAATTCTTATAACCTCCCCAAAACCTACATTGAATTTATGGAATGGGAAGAAAGGTGTTATCTGTTATTATATGGTGGTTTGTATTAAAATGTCACATGCTGCATACATTGAAAGCTAATGAATTATCCTTTTTGGAGTCCACATTGATTTTTTTATGGAAATTACCAATTATATCATCCTAGAGGCCCAATGCACGAAATTTGTGCAAGAGCAGGCCTTCTTTCCCCTGGCTGCCGGCACCAGCTTCCCTCTGACACCCTGGATCCCGGCTTCGTCTGGAAGGTTGTCCGGAAGGACACCTGGTCTAATTAGCATATTATGCTTTTATTATTATAGATGTGGTAGCACCTTATTGTATTATTATTTTGGTATTCTAATTTTTTCATGTGTAAGTTGTTTTTTTTTTCTCACTTGAGGATCTTTTTCCCATTGAAAAAGATCCTCAAGTGAGGATTAACAATCAATGACATGTCTTTCAGTGTTCAGGTTATTCATCTCCTTGGTTAAGTTTATTCCTAGATGTTTTATTCTTTTTGATGTAATTATAAATGGGATTGTTTTATTAATTTCTCTTTTTGATGGTTTGTTATTTGCATTGAGAAGCACAACTGATTTTTGTATAATGATTTTGTATCCTGCAACTTTGAATTCATTTATTGGTACTTACAGTTCTTTGGTGGTACCTTTAGGGTTTTCTGTATGTCACCTGCAAATAGTGACAGTTTTATTTATTCCTTTCCAAATTGGATGCCTTTTTTTTTCTTCTTGCCTAATTGCTCTGGCTGGGACTATGTTAAAAAGACAAGGTGAGAGAGAGGAGGCATCTTTGTCTTGTTCTTGATTTTGGAAGAAAAGCTTTCATGTTTGAGTATGATGTTAGCTGTGGGCTTGCCATATATGGTTTTATTATGTTGAAGTACTTTCCCTCTATGTTCACTTTATTGAGAGCTTTCATGGCAAATGTATGTTGAATTTTGACAAATGCTTTTGCTTCATGCATTGAGATGATCATAACATTTGTGTAACTCGTTTTGTGAATGTGTACCACATTGATTTGTGGATGTTGAGCTATTTTTGAATTTCTGCATTAAATTCCACTTGATCATGGTGTATTTCAATGTATTGTTGAATTTAGTTTGCTAATATTTTGTTGAGGATTTTTCATCAATGTTTATCAGGGATATTGGCTTGTAATTTTGTGTGTGTGTGTGTGTGGCTTCATTGTCTGGTTTGGTAGCAGGGTAATGCTGGCCTCATAAAAAAAGTTTGAAAGTTTTCTTTCTTTTATTTTTTGGAAGAGTTTGAGAAGGATTGCTATTAACTTTTCTTTAAATGTTTGGAAGAATTTATCAATGAAGCCACCTGGTCCTGGAGTTTTACTTGTTGGGGGCTTTTGATTACTGATCGTCCCCTTTTTAGTATTTGGTCTGTTCTAAATAGTCATTTTAAAATCAAAACAGAAAAAACAAACCATAAAATAGGACTCTCTCCTTTTTTGATGTATGGTTCATGATTTATTTATTATTCTTCATCAACTTGTAACAAAATAACGAGTTATCTTAAGAAATCAAAAGCTAGAGTTTTAAAAAATGAAGAGTAAAATAATTATTTGCAATGTCTTAATAATAAATTATATAAGTAAGTAAACATTAGGATCTTAAAAAATAAGATAAAAGATATAAAAAGAAAGTAAGAGGAAATCTCTCACCAGTTTTGAATATTTTAACTAAAACCACTTTAATCATCTTACTTCTTAGTGTTGGCTTAAAATGATCTCATATGCTAACAACTAGGGTCATGAAAAATAAAGTGTAAATTTTGTACTTCCAAAATACTGAAAAAATTTAAAAGGCACGAAGTTAATTTTTGGATTTGTCAACTCTGTGTGTGTGTGTGTGTGTGTGTGTGTGTGTGTGTGTCCATGAGTGATGCTCTCCCCTTCCTTCCTGTCCCTCTTCCTCTTTCATAAACACATATATGTGCATGAGCATGTGCTCTCCCGTGCATGTTCTCTCTCTCTCTCTCTCTCTCTCTCTCTCTCTCTCTCACACACACACACACACACACACACACTCACACACACACACTCACAAGGGTGGGCTCTTTTCCTCTGTCTCTCTTCCCACCTGCTGAAAGCAGGCATTCGCAGGGTCTGTACTTCGTCTCTTCGTGCTTGCTCCCTCCCAGTTCTATGCTGGTCCTGCAGATTTCATTGTCTTCTCTATACAGATGACTTCCATGTCCATGTCCCTAGCCCTGGAAGAATTCATTTCCCAGCTGAAGGTCCTGTGGAAGCCGTGAGCTGTAGATTTTCACTAAATCTCATCTTTCCCGCTCCCTCAATGAGCTTCTTTTTAACTTTACAGGTCATGTTAATAACACTCACTTTATTTCAGTCACCCAGGTCTAAGACCTTGTGGTTTGTTATAAATGAAATGGTTTCAGTTCGTTTTCCTTAAAAGCCAAAGCCCTTCCTCACTTGATCATTTTGCTCCAGTTACATTGACCTTTTTGCTATTTATTTCTGGACTATGCCAAGCATTAGCTACTCCGGGGCCTTTGTGTTTGTGGTCTTTTTTTTTCTTTTTCTTTCTTTTTTCTGAAAGCACTTTCCCTGCATTTTCTGCAAAGCTTGCTCCCTCTCTTCCTTCAGTTCCCTCTTTACAATTAAGTGCTGCCTTCACTCACCATCTTAGATGAAATAATAACCCTGCCCTCCTCTCTTTGTCTTTCTTACGTTGCTTTAGTTTTCTCCACAGTGTTTAGACATACTGAATATTTGTATGAAAATTGTCTTTCTTTTCCATGAGATTGTAAGCTCCTTGAGTACAGGGACTTTGTCACTTATGTTTTGTCTCTTGTGCCTGGCATAGTAAATTCTCAGTAAATATTTTTTTGAATGAATGAAATTGTCATTCTCTGAACAAATTGAACCAGTTGTTTTTTCCTTGACAGCACCCAAATTTCCCTGCTTTTCTTTTTAAAAAAAATATATTTTATTGATTTTTTTTACAGAGAGGAAGGGAGAGGGATAGAGAGTTAGAAACATCGATGAGAGAGAAACATCGATCAGCTGCCTCCTGCACACTCCCTACTGGGGATGTTCCCGCAACGAAGGTACATGCCCCTGACCGGAATCGAACCTGGGACCCTGGAGTCTGCAGGCTGACGCTCTATCCACTGAGACAAACCGGTTAGAGCTCCCTGCTTTTCTTTATCTCATTTGTTAATATGAATTTTCTTTTCTTTTGTTTTCTTCTCCCCTTCTTTCTTTTCTTTCTGTTTTAAATCAAAAGTTAGACCATTACATTTTTCTTAGACTTTCCAAAAGTACCTCCCTTGTATTTGGACCATATCCCCCCATATTGTCTGCTTTCTAAAGAGGATTGATAGAGTAGTCATTCTTCCTGAATAGTCTTGAAGCGATACTTTTGGAAGACATATGTATTTTGTGTATTGCTCTACTCTCTATGGTTCCTTTTACCCATCAGTTATAAAAACATTTCCCATTCGAATAAGAGAGAGAAAAGTCTTTGCAGATGCTCCTTCAGTGAATTTCTTTAGCTCTTTCTTACTGTGTGATGTTTAGCTGTTCATTTTTGATTGATGGGTGGATTTTACTCATGATTCAGAGACACTGATGGTGTTTATCATTTCAGTTTTAAAGGCAGGATATCTTGTTCAGAGTTGCTTTGTGAACAATCACAAATGCACCCATTGATTACTATGCAAAGCCCAGGTTTTGAGTTTCTGCCAGTATATTCAATGCTCTTCAATAAACAACCCCAAGCCCACCCCATTCCATGGTGCATTCGGTTCTGGCTGAAGATGGTGGGAATTCTCTGGCATGAATCAAGCAGTGTTAATTATGGAAGGTAATTAATGCACTCCTGGGAGTTCTGGGATTTATATTAGGTTGAATGTATGAACTCGTTCATTTTATAGGTTAAAAAGTGTTGAAAATGGGTAGTTTTATAACGTTAAGCCTAAAATCTTTTGAACTGGTCATAAACCCAGCATTTATTTGTTAATTATTAAACTAAAAAATACATTACAAATATTGTGCTCTTTAAGACTTTAAGTGATCTGGATGTTACTTTTACTGATAGAATTTGTTATATGACTTTTCAAAAAAATGTTTAAACTTGTAAAATATTGAAGGAGGAAGTACATAAAACACATGCAGTTAGAAGAATGGGGTGTCATGGGTAGTCTAGAATCTTGCCATTTCTTCCTTTAGTAGAATATTTCCAATTCAGTGTCTCCATCATTTGTGGTTCTTGGTTCCGTTCCACCCTTCTCATCATACCCTGCCTATTCCAGGAAGAATTCACATTTTATGTTTTTATAATACACGTTTAAACATTATATGTACATTTTTACTAGTAGATCTGGTGCACAAAATTCAAGTGCAGAAACAGACCATTTTCTAGCAGCACAGAAGAATAGCAGTACTTTACCTGAATAAAGTACCTACAAAGCTAATCGCGTTGTTTTTAGATTTTCCTAGGAATCTTTTCATAAAATGTCTGGTAAAAATATATACAACATGGGACCCCATATTTTCAGCAGAAAATATCTGCTGAATCAGTAGGATTATCTTTAATGATTGGTATAGATAGGAGTGAACAGATAAATCTGCATTATAGAAAAGTAGAAACTTCAGAATGTTTCAAGATTTTGCTAATATGTCCGTGTGTTAATTTTTAAGTTGCTTGCCTAGCTGTTGCCTAGAGAATTTGTATTATTATTCTGATGGCACTTGCTGATCATTTTTCTTAAATTATTTTAAACATTGCTCCTGGATAATTTCCCCCCAGCTGTTGCATGTTCTTTTCGAGGAGATATTTTCTGTTAGAAGTGAACTTTAAAGGCAACTCCTTTGTGCAAAAGTACTAGTTTTATAATCAGGTGCAGAAATCTTTTTTTCTTCTCTTTTGTATTCCCACCCTGTTGTTCCTCATCAAAATAGAGAATTAAATAGGAGTAACTATATAGTTTACTCCTGGGCTCGTTTGATAGCTACTTGTACGGTTTGTGAATTTTCCACATACTTAAACCTTCCTGCCTCCTTTGAGTCCCATTTCTGTTATTTAGCACTTGCACATTGGGAGGTCTAGATAACATACTGGAGGAAATAAGTGAAGAAAATTGTCTTGTAATATGTTTTTAACATCAAGCGTATTTTGCTGTACAAAATTCTCTTGAAAATACTCACACATAACTAAGTTAATTGAATTTCTTTGTGATCTTCTTTAAGAATCATTTTAGTGATAATGTAATACACTGTAGATTTAATAAATTTAGCTCTTCTGATGTATTGGGATGATGATTATTAAATTTTACCCCATTATCTCTTCTTTGTAAGAAAGGGAATAATATTTAGACTAATTAAAACTTTGTAAACTTTTCATTACAGAGATTTTTTTGCATTTATTTACTATGATTAAACTGTGGTTGCATTTGGAAACTGGCAGTACTGTTTGCCTTTCTTGGCAGAATGAATTTTCCATTTAAATACCGCTTTTTCAGTTGACTGTATATATGTATGGGTACGTCCCATTATAAATGTGTTTTTATTCTTATTCTTCCCTAAATATGGATACCTAGTTTTGCCCATTAGAGTTCTATAGAATATATAATCTCATTTATTTATGACAGTTTGCTATGCATTTGCAAATGTTTGCTGTAAAGGTAGGTAAATGCAGAGGTGAGAAAGCTAGCTAGCCTGCTTTCTCTCCTTTTCTCTCTTCTACTTTATAAACACAAAACATGCTTATATAGAAAAGGCAGAAAATTGAAAAAGAGAGAGAGAGAGAGAGAGAGAGAGAGAGAGAGAGAGACTGTCAACCACCATCCCATTTTGCACAGTGGTGAGATTATTTTGGTATATTTCTTTCATGATTTCCTGCAATGCAGAGAGTTTTAATTTTAACATCATATAAACACGATTTTCTTACATAAAATTTTCCAAATTGTTAGTTTCAAAGAATAATGCTTTGTTTATCTATCCCCCTTTCCCATGAGGCGTGGAAATGTGACTTATAATTGTTAACCATATACAATTTTATCTCTCCTTCCTACTTAACATAAACCTTCTACCTTATTATTAAGGTGCTGCAGTTAAGAGAAGCTTGAATGTTTCCCAATGTGCATCATGGGAAGTGTCACAGGTGCAGGAGTTGCTGGTTCACTGGAAGGAAGAGATTGCTGGGAAAGACTGGCTGCTGGACATAGTGTAGGGACACTGGAAGGGGGGTTAAAACATTGCTGTGAAGCGGGGAGGGAATTCAGTTTCCCGTAGGAGAAAATAGGGGGGCTTTGAGATCTGCACAATGGGATATGGGACAGATTGTAGCATGCGCATGGAAATGCATGGTTGCAAGAGAGAAGGAGAGATGGCTGTGGTGCTGAGTCAGCTCTATATTTCCCACCAGTTACCTACTCCACCTGCCAAATTTGCACTTAATTCTAGGCCTTGCCTTCTCATGAGCAGCATACTCCCGAGGGATGCTTCAGCAGAAGCCTTGGGAGACTAGGAAGTAGGCTCACCCCGATAATTTTCCTACTTTAAGATCCACTGACCTGGAATTTTAATAATATCTGAGCCATCTCTTCCCAGCATTGCTCACGTTAGTGTTTGAGTAGCCAGGAAGTGACATAGGAATCTTGGCGGGGATTCTCTTTAGAATTTTTCCTCCCACAGTGTTATATAGTCTTTCTCTGGTATTTATACTCCATGATATAGTTAACATATGTGATAACATTAGTTGATGGAAATTACAAAAATTTTAAAACCATTAATACTCTATAAAACTTGCCTGGGAGAAATTTATGTATACATAATTAGTGCTAAATGAAAAGCTCTTAATAAACAAAGTTAATGGCTGCATAATACCCTATAAGACAGGAAATATTAGTGATGTTTCATAGATTAGTAGGACTTTGAGTTTGTTTTATATTTTTCATGTTGATGAATATCTTTATGATGAATTTTGCCTTGTCTTTTTACTGTTATGGGGAAGTATCTAAAGAGTATGAAAGGATTTTGTTAATTCGTATTCTAGGCAGTAATGTTTCGTGTCTTTTGTGCCATATCTTTTCATTCAAACATTCTTAGTTTTTCACATTTTGATAGGAGTAAAACTATTTCCCACATACTATTTCGTTAATAACATGTTGCTTTCTTTACAGTTGGCTACATGATCTGGTTGAGTTCCTGTCAAGCTCATTCTGTTTACAGCTGCAGCTGCAAAATACTGTGCTGCATCTTAACATTTAGCAACAAGAGCATTTAATAAGAACTGCTCAGACCTTGAGATCCTGGTCCTACATAACAATTTGGGCTTTTTGTTATAATTTTCATCCAGGAATTTTTGTCTTTTCAATATGTTTATGATCCTATATAATAAAAGGGTAATATGCAAATAGACTGAAAGGCAGAACAACCAGAATACCTGTGGCCTCTTGCCCCAGCCAGCCCTGCCCCCAATCGGCCTCCCATCCCAGCCGGCCCGCCCCTGATAGTCCCCATCAGGGCGGGCCGGCTGGACCCCACAGTGCCTGAATTTGTGCACCGGGCCTCTAGTATTTATTATATAAAAAGCCCATGGCCATAACGGCATACCAATCAAAGACCGGCATGGGTGGGTGGGGCTGTGAGCGTGGCAAGGCCGCGCGGGTGGGTGGGGCCACACGAATTCGCGTGCCGGGCCTCTAGTATATGATATAAAGTCTTTGGTAAGTCCAACATTTGTTTCATCTCATATTTGGTATCTGATTGTCTCTTTTTGGGGAATTGCTCATATTTTACAGATTTTTGGTGTATCAAGTAATTTCTTATTGTGTCATGGATATTTTGAATATTATGTTGTGAGACTGTCTCCTGTTGAAATCCTCTGGAGAATGTTGATTTTCCTGGCTTATCAGGCATTAACCTGGTGGGGTTTAGGTTGACGTTTCTATCTGGACTTGTTTAGGTGGTGGTTTTAGCATCAGTTCAGTTTCGATTTGGTACCCACTGTCTCCTCTCAAAGGATGCTTTTCTGAAAGGCAGAACAACCAGAATACCTGTGGCCTCTTGCCCCAGCCAGCCCTGCCCCCAATCGGCCTCCCATCCCAGCCGGCCCGCCCCTGATAGTCCCCATCAGGGCGGGCCGGCTGGACCCCACAGTGCCTGAATTTGTGCACCGGGCCTCTAGTATTTATTATATAAAAAGCCCATGGCCATAACGGCATACCAATCAAAGACCGGCATGGGTGGGTGGGGCTGTGAGCGTGGCAAGGCCGCGCGGGTGGGTGGGGCCACACGAATTCGCGTGCCGGGCCTCTAGTATATGATATAAAGTCTTTGGTAAGTCCAACATTTGTTTCATCTCATATTTGGTATCTGATTGTCTCTTTTTGGGGAATTGCTCATATTTTACAGATTTTTGGTGTATCAAGTAATTTCTTATTGTGTCATGGATATTTTGAATATTATGTTGTGAGACTGTCTCCTGTTGAAATCCTCTGGAGAATGTTGATTTTCCTGGCTTATCAGGCATTAACCTGGTGGGGTTTAGGTTGACGTTTCTATCTGGACTTGTTTAGGTGGTGGTTTTAGCATCAGTTCAGTTTCGATTTGGTACCCACTGTCTCCTCTCAAAGGATGCTTTTCCTGGCTTCTCTGGCTGGGAGGAAGGAGTTCTCCAGGAGTGTTAGTCTCTGTAGTGCACAGTTTTTCCTGACTGGGGCTGCCATCAGGCCTAAGCAGTGAGAGAAAAAAGAGGAAAAAAATAAGGATTATCCCTACAGTCTTTGCACAACAGGGTCCCCTTTGATTGTTTTTCTAGTCCAGTGACGGCGAACCTATGACACGCGTGTCAGAGGTGACACGCGAACTCATTTTTTTGGTTGATTTTTCTTTGTTAAATGGCATTTAAATATATAAAATAAATATCAAAAATATAAGTCTTTGTTTTACTATGGTTGCAAATATCAAAAAATTTCTATATGTGACACGGCACCAGAGTTAAGTTAGGGTTTTTCAAAATGCTGACACACGGAGCTCAGAAGGTTCGCCATCACTGCTCTAGTCAGAAGGATGGGTTTTCACTCAGGGTCTTATGTATCCATGGTACAGCTGAAGTGTTGCTCCCAAGTCTGTCCTTGGAAGAGAAGCAAAAAAAAGAAAAGAAAGCTCTTGCCTATTTGTTTCCATATTCAAGGGCCATTTTCTAGTCAGAAAGTTGTAATTCCTTAGAGTTTTACTAGTCATGCTTGTTACTTATATCATGAGCCAGCTTTTCCTTAGGCAATTCCAAGAGGTAAAGGGCGGGAAGGGGGGGGGGGGCGGCAAGCGGGTTTGAATCCAGGAAACACGCTGTCAGCCTATGATTAGTCATTCTTCAGGTCTTGACTTTACACCCCAATCCACTTACTCTAATTACATATTTTAGAATTCTCAGGTAGTTGCTTGTTTTTATTTTATTTCATTTTGTTTTCTGTAGAGTTTTTGTTATAAACAGTAGAAGAGACTAGAAGCCTCTCATTCTTTTTTTTTTTTTTTTGAAATAAATTTTGCTGGATATAGAATTCAACGTTGACAGTTGTTTTAAAAAGCAATGGAAAGAACCCATTCCACGTTTTCTGCTTTTCTCATATGTAGTCCTGTGAGTGTAATGTGTGTATATACTTCCCCCCTCTTGGCTGCTATTAAGGTTTTCTCTTTATCAGGGGTTTGGCTGAGTATGGAGTTTACCTTGTATAATCTGTTTCTTTTAAAGATCATAGCCTCTTATGTCTTTTCTGTATGGTGGAACTTTAGTGCTTTAAACAGTTGGTTTATACATTTATACAACTTTTCTTAATCGTGTCCTCACCGGTGTTGAAAGTTTCTTGGGTGGTTTTGATGTCTGTGTTAACTTATAAAATAAGTAAGAAAACAGTCTTTTTAAAAATGTTATTTGAAATACGATTCTTTTCTCACTCCTCATTTTCCCCCCAGTTATAACTATTTTAGACGAATGTAGAATGAGAAGTTTCACAAAAATTCCTATTGACATTTTTTCCTGTTAATTTTTAATACAAACACACACAGTCACATACTGTAGTAATGCCTACATTTATTCATGTTTTTAATGTTAATAATTTTTTTTTCAAGCACAGCCTTCCATTGCATAAACACACTATAGTTTATTCAGCTATTCCTGTTTTTGTGTATTTTGGGTATTTTTGTTTTATAATGACCATTTTCTGGTGATTATAAAAAAGCTATGAACGTTTATGTACATGTTTTTTTGTGTACATAGGGAATATTTTTTGGGTCTATATTCAGGAGTGTAGTTGCAGGATTATAGGTAGATTCATGTTTAACATAATAGGAATTATCAAACAAATTTCCTAAGTGGTTATTGCTGTTTTACACTTCAATCAGCAATAAATGAGAGTTTTAGTGCTCCATATCTTTTGTTGCCAACTTTGGTATTTTAATTTTTTAAAAAATTTAGCTCTTTGGAGAGTGTGTATTATTCCATTATGGTTTAATTTTCCATTTCTTTGATGAGTAATGACATTGAGTATCTACAATTATTGGCCATTTGGCATTGTCTTTTATGAAATACCTGTTTAGATTTTTTGGCATTTAAAAAATTGGGTTGTTAGTTTTTAATATATTATAAGGAGCTCTTTTTAAATGACTTGTTTTAAATCTTGATGTAATCAAATTTAATTTTTTCCTAAAGGTAATATTTTTTTATTTCCTGTTTGAGGCACTTTTACTTATGTTAAAGTTGTTCTTCTGTATTTAATTTTATCAGCATTATTAATCCTCACATTGAGTGAATTTTGTGAAGGTTCAAGGTTTATTCTTATGTTGCATGCTTTAGAAAACTTCACCAATCGTATTTATTGACACAGCAGTATTCCTTTGAATTTCATTGTTACTTTTGTTCACAAGTTAAGTTTTGTTGTCTATATGTGGGCTTTCTCTGGACTTTCTGTTATATTTATTTCCTTTGTCCTTCCTTATTCCAGTCCAGTATCAACTGACTTAAATTACTATTGCTTTACAGTAAGTCTTTAAATCAGGAAGTGTACAGACTAGATCTTCCAGGTTATTAATTTTAATGGCAAGCTATTAAATCTTGATATTTATATGTCAGACAGATATGACTAGCTTTCACTTAAAAATGTTCTTTTCTCTGAAAAATCTAAAAACCAGAATCTAACAATAAGTATGTATATATATACACACACACACAATAATACAGATGCCCACTAAAAGTGTGAAACTTTATTGAATCTTTTACCTATTTAATTAGAAAAAAAGATGGTGAAGTAATCTTATTAGATGGCAATGTTAAAGATTGATAATATTCAGTGTTTGTGAGGTTGTGAGAGAACAGGAATCCATGTACATGGTTGGTAGTGTTGTAAATGGGATCAATGTTTTCTGGAGGATTATTTAGCAGTGTGCATCAAAATAGAGAGCCAGGACAGTGGAAAGCTAGGAAAATTCCTTGCAAGTGGAACGGGGAAACTGAGACAGACAGCTGAATGAACTGGTCTGACACTTTACAGCCAGATACGGAAAGTCACCGGGGCCGAAAGCCCTGGGTGTGGTTTAGACCCCCTGACCTTTCCTCCCTAGAGATAACATCTAGGCCTCCATTTCAGCTCCAGGCCCAGAAAATCAGCAAAACCAGGTGGGTGAGGCCAGGACCAGCTGCAGTGAGTGACTAAGGCACCGCCCAGTCAGTAGAGACCGTGACCTTGATAGAGTACCTGTGGAAAAGCAGCCCCACTTCGTTTCTCTCCTGTTGCTTCTTCTGTCCTAAGTCCTTCCTTGTGTCACTGTCCCAGCTTTCATAAACTTACTCTCAAAATCACCCGGACTCGTGCTGTGAAGTCTTCCCTGTTCGAAGCCAAGAACCCACACACTACAGGCCGGCCCGAGGCAGACCCGCTTCAGGCCTGATCCCATCTGATCACAGCAGTAGTGCTCCCACATGTCCAGCCTGGCCAAGTAAAGCTGCAACTTTCACAGATGCAGAACAGTACTGCTAACTATAGTCACCTGGGTGTACGTCACTTCCCCATGGCTTCTTTATTTTATAACTGGAAGTTTGTGCATTTTGACCCTGTTCACCCATTTTACCCACTCCCTACCCCCCTGCTCTGTCAAGTGTCAAGCATCAGTCTCTTCTCTGTATTTATAAACTTTTGTTTTTTGGTCTATATTTTTAGATGCCACATATAAGTGATATCATATGGTGTTTGTCTTTCTATTTTTATGTATTGATTTTAGAGAGAGAGAGGAAGGGAAAGAGAGAAATATCAGGTTGTTGTTCCACTTATTTTTGCATCATTGGTTGATTCTTGTATGCATCCTGACTGGGATCAAACCCGTAACCTGGGAGTATAAGGACGATGCTCAAGCAACTGAGCTACTGGCCTGGGCTTGCTTGTCTTTCTTTATCTGATGTATTTTGCTTAGTTAGTGTAATGCCCTCAAGGTCCAACCATGTTGTCACAAATGGCAAGACTTCTCTTTTTATGGCTGAGTAGTATTCTGTTGCATATATTTACCACATCTTCTTTGTGAATCTCCTCTTAACTCAATTTAACTGCTCACCCCATATTATTCTCCCCTGTTACATCAGGTGGCATTGGCTATACTAATTAAGGTTACAAATCATGGATAATATAGCATAAATGTTTTTTATAGATTTTTGGATTTGCTATTTATTTTGTTCAGAGTATGAAGAACCTTGTAGTTGAATGTGTGACTAGAGTTAAAAAATCACCACATAAAAACTGTGTCAGATGAAGGAGTACATTTGGAAGTATGACATAGATGTCACTTTCAACTTCTGTTGTGAGAAATGCATGTTGTCATCTCCTAATTATGTTCCCATTACCATTTTACCTTTTATTAATCATTGTAACCAAGGTTACTTTATTCCACCAACTCCCTGGGGAGGTTTAAGTATGTGTGAGACACATAATAGCTGATTTTGAAATTTGAGTATAAGAGCATGAAAATTCTTAACAGAACATTTTTTCTCATACTGTAAAGTTAAATATTTAAATTAGGTGAATATTTTTTCTTATTCTTAATTAAAACTCAGTAAATTATCATTTTAAGAAGAGATTATTAAATCAGTATGTATTGCTCTTGGTACAGAGTCAATAGAATCATTAAAATGAACTATCCTCTTTTTTAAAACATACGGGTACTAAAGGAATAGTCATAAATCTTTTTTCTTTATTATTTTTAAGGCAAGAGGAGCAGATGTGCCTGAGATTCCTGGAGACCTTAGCCTTAAGACATGTGGCAGTACAGCTAGTATGAAGGTTAAACACGTGAAAAAGTAAGTATAACTTTACCGCAGTTTTGAAATGACTTCCTATAAATGGAAATGAGTTCTTTACTTTAGTTCTGTTAAAACCTTTATTTAGATTTCTTACTAAATAAGCTGTTACTGTCCATACATTAAACTATACTGTTAAGCCTTAATTTATGACTCAGCAGTTAGTGGGCTAGGTTTGAAGACTAGCTCTGGTCTAAAAATACACTGTAATTTTGTTCTTGCATCTTTATGTCATTGTCTATTAGACTGCATTTGTTCAACAGGAAAAAGCCAAGTATGTCCTTCTTAGTACCTTTAGCAGGTGTTCTCACCCATTTAGAAAAATCGAGGTTGTTGTTTGAGTTACGAGAATTGCTCTATCTCAGCTTTGCCTTCACAAGGGTAGGGAATGGGTGCCAGAAGTTGACTCTCAAGTGAAATATCTTTAGGTATCTGTTTCAGTTTTAAGCAGAAAATCCACCTTGTCAGCTGGTAGAGGGTTAGATAGCTGTGTTTTCATTGCGGGTATAGAAAAGACAAGGATAAAAATGTTCATTCTGCATCCAGACCCACCAACCCAGGACTGATGGGCTGCGACAACATGCACAGGTAACGCCTGGCTTTGTGTTCTGTGGTGGGAATGCTGCTTCTGCCTAGAAGCTGGCTCGTCTCAGTTTCCATAACATTCACCGACAGCATAGTTTTCCTGTGGGCACTGACTTGGGACACGATGAGGAGAGTACAGTGATGCTTTTTAATTTTTGTTGTTGTTTTTTGACCCGTGCAGTCCATGTAACTTTCATTGGATTCCGTGTATTTCTGAAAGGGTGTGTGTGGGTATATGTGTGCTCATGCGCATGTGCTTATTAAATAAATATTAAATAGTTTGCTTGCATGAGCTCCTAAACCCATTTTATTTTCTCTTGATGCTTAGCAATTTCTTCTCTGTTTCGGTGTCTTGTATCTCACTGATTTATCTCATGTACTTCAGGTTGCCCTTCACCAAAGGCCACTTTCCGAAGATGGCCGAATGCGCACACTTCCACTATGAGAACGTTGAGTTTGGCAGCATACAGGTATGTTTGAAGTGGTTCCTACATGCTGAGTTAAGTTGGTTATTCACGACTCTTTTTCAGGAATAAACCAGGCACATATTCGTTTCAGGTATACAAACATAGTGATTAGACATTTATATAACTTACAAGTGATCACCCCAATAAGTCTAGTACCCATCTGACACCATCCCTAGTTATTACAATATTATGTTATTGTGTGTTTTTTTAAATACAGATAAGTGGCTCTTTTTTTTTAATATCTCCACAGGAGGATAATTTTTTCATTGGTTTTTAGAGAGAGTGGGAGGGAAGGGAAAGGAAGGAAAGAGAGAGAGAGAGAGACATGAATGTGAGAGAGGCACATCGATTGGTTGCCTCCTACACTTGCTCCAATTGGGGAATTGAACCTGCAACCCAGGCATGTGCCTCAACTGGGAATCGAGCCCACGACCTTGAGTTGCATGGGATGATGCTCCAACCAACGAGCCACACTGGCCAGGGCTATGCTGTTGTTTTTTAATCAGTGCATTTAAGTTTGGAAAATTTTCCCCTGAATAGTACATTGAACAAACTCTATAGGTTTTGATATATAGCGTTGTATTATGTTTTGTTTAGAGAAATTGAAACCTCAGAGGAAAAAAAAAGATCATTTCTAGAAAGGACTTCTTGTTTTAAGTAAAACCATATATAGTTTTAGATTCTGTGAATTCATTATCTTTGTTGCACTTCTCTCTGTTGTATCATCTCCATTGTTCAAAAAATAAGATTTATTCAAATTTCAGAAAATGTTTTTTCAGTAAGAAGGGAAATATCCCTTGTAACATGCAAATATCAGTAATCAGTTCATTCTCTTTTACCCATTTGAGGCCTTGCTCTCCTCCTGCTGTGGCTGGTGTGGTGCCGCCATCTAGTGTGGAGGACACTAAAACATTTGTGTGGTTTGCATTTCCTATTATTTGCTCATCTGAAGCTGAAATTAATGTTTCCTTTTTATCTGATTTCATATAAAGCATTAAGGTAAATTAACCTGAATCCAAGAGAGCAGGTCTTACCTGAAATAAGGCCTAGGAAACGTATGAATTTATACCTATTTCTTGAGCATTCGCTGCTAAAGTTACTGTGCAAGGCCCTGGGAAATGCTACTGTTGTTTTCTGTGATCAGATACACTCTTTTTTAAAAAAACAATTTTTTAAAAATATTTTATTGATTTCTTACAGAGAGGAAGGGAGAGGGATAGAGAGCTAGAAACATCGATGAGAGAGAAACATCGATCAGCTGCCCCCTGCACACTCCCCACTGGGGACGCGACCGCAACCAAGGTACATGCCCTTCACCGGAATCAAACCCGGGACCCCCGAGTCCGCAGGCCAACGCTCTATCCACTGAGCCAAACCAGCCAGGGTCAGATACACTCTTGCCTTGATACTGAGAAATGTGGAAAGAGGTTGTAATGTTTGACCCAAGTGTGAAAATGTTGAGGAAAAATCATGTGAAACACAAATCCTGACTTTTCATTTTAAATGAAGTTATCAGGATTATGATAATCAAATACAAGCCAGTATTTATTGAATGTTTTCTGTGAGCCAGATTTACACTAAGTACTATTTGTATATTGTCTGATTGAGTCTTCACGACAGTTTCAGATGAGGAAATCGAGGTAGGAAGAGTTTAAGAACTTACCTAAGATCACAGCCGGGAAGTGGAGGGGTCTGTGTGTGCATCACAGCCAGGAGCCATTAACACCCTGGGATGTAAGCATAGGGCTCTGGGAGAGAGAAAACTCTTCTCTGACCAGAGGGCTCTATTTGTAGGTTTGCTGTTCAGTCGTAACCCAGGTATCAAAGCAAGTCCTGACCACACAGAAATGTGAAAATGCCCATGAAGCACTCTTTTCCTGACGAGTGTATGTTCTGGAGTGAGCATCTGTAAGACAGGAGATGCGATTCTGCCGGGGTGTCATTCGAGCTCATTTCCCATGTGTTCTGCATGCTGCGGGCATCTCACTGAGCTGAGGGGGATTCTAGGGCAGTGATGGCGAACCTTTTGAGCTCGGCGTGTCAGCATTTTGAAAAACCCTAACTTAACTCTGGTGCTGTGTCACATATAGAAATTTTTTGATCTTTGCAACCATAGTAAAACAAAGACTTATATTTTTGATATTTATTTTATATATTTAAATGCCATTTAACAAAGAAAAATCAACCAAAAAAATGAGTTCACGTGTCATCGGTTCGCCATCACTGTTCTAGTGTCTGGAGGTGAGCAAACCTGGTCGTCAACATAGGAACAGTGCTCTCTCCCAAGTCTGGAGGGAAAAGTGGACCGTGAGGCTTAAGAAGATGCGTGTAGGTCTCTAGCTTTTCCCAAAGGAATTTGAAGTGCAGTTATGTCTGTTATTGATTTTTGCCTTATATGCTGAAATTAGAACTCAGTTCACTTATTACTCACCTAAAAGGCAACTCTAATGTATATTCTTCCACTTGGCATTCTCGACTCAGGAGTTTTAAAGTGGTATTGTCACTCTTAATGTGTTAGGGTGTTGACGGCGGGCATGCGTGGACCACATAATATTGTGCAACAGAAATATTTTTCGTGTTTCCACACCTCGTAGAGGCTACAGAGGTGAAATGTACGAACTCCAGAGGTATGTCACAGTGCAATTGCAGCCGTACTAGAACTAAATAAAAGATGAATAAAAGGTCTCCCTTTACCCCATTTGAAATCTGTTGATTAGGCTTTGATGACCGGTATTTTATGTGGGTGGGGTGATGTATTTCTACCCTGACTTACAAAACTGATGTCCATGCTCCCTGTAGAGAAAGGACTTTTCTGAATATTGGAAGGCTTTCTGGATAGAGTTTTATTTTTAAAGATCCTAACAGCACTAATTGCAGATTGGTTACCATGGTGATAGAAAAGTGAATTCGGTATAGGAAAAATAACTCCAAAAATAGATTTGTAAGGAATCTAGAAGGATGGGACTTGGCAATTCTGTTCTCCCTTCCTTATAGACAAAGCACTGAGATAGCGTTACGTTGAAGGAAGTAAAAATAGTGTAAAGCATTACGTTCATGTCATTCAATAGGCAAATGTAGCCCAGTTGTTCATAATGTGTGCTCTTGGCACATGTGGTGTGGGTGCTGCATAAAACCTCGCCGTTCTGACTTGTTCATAGGGTGTCTTAAAACCAACAGACAATTCATCAAGAATGCTTTTCTTGAATACCTTGTAAGAGATTCTTTCCTCAGGGGAAACAAGCAATATACCAGTACACCTAAGAAAAACGTAATACATATTGTGAGAGTGCTTGTAGAGGCATTCCAAGGCAAGAGAAGTTACTTCCTGTGGCACTCAAGGAAGGCTTTATTGGAGCTTGAATAGATTTGGGATATGCAAAGACAGAAGTGCAGAGCATTTAGACAAGGAAAATTAGCTTAGACAAAGGCACCTGGGAGGGGAGGGGAGGGGATGAATGGGTTAGAAGGATTATGGGAAAACGTGGTTTCGAAGATATTTGGAGCAGTGCCTTTCTTCAAAGCTCATCTAAGCTTCTGGACTTTGCATTTAAATTACCTTCTTAGTAGGAATTGAGAAAGTATTGAGAGATTTTTGAAAAGAAAGTACCATAATCAGTGTGCGAGGGAAATGGAGAGAGGCCAGTGGGAAGACTACTGTGAATGTCCAGCCAGCAATTGCCTAGACCAGACACTGTGAGGCCCAGACCCAGGGGAGAAGCAGTGGAGAAGGGGAAAACAGGAACAGGTGAGGTGTGAGAGGCAAGTTTTGGGAGACTAAATAGAGAGATTGGGGAATCAAAGGTAGAGATCAGATCTTGACCCTGGGAATATAAAAAGAAAGGATATGAGGTAGATAAATCCGGGATGATTAGGTTGGTTAACAGTGAATGGTTATGAAACCAGACACAATGGGTCCAAGGCTGCCTGTCACTACTTGAGCCAAATTAAACAGAGACGGGGTTGAATCATATATGAGCGTTTATTCCAATACTGCCGGCAGCATGGGAGAGCAGTCGGTCACCCTGGAAATTCTGCTCTGACCCCCCTTGCCAGTTGGCTGATTATATACACAGGAGGGCGAAGATGGCTAGGTGCGGCTGTGAGCGTAACATGGAAAGGGGAGGGGAGGGTCTGAAGTTGGGCCTTCAGGAGCTCAAAGAACCATAACAAGGTGGCTAATCTTCTATGATGCTACAAACAGCTCAGCCCGTTCCTGGGACCTGAGAATAGTTAGCGTTCCTAGGCAAACTCCCGGAGGGGGTCAGGGTCCGGGCACAGCAACCAAATCAAAGCACGTCCTGTCCTTGGTCTGTTCTCAAAATGTATTTCTTTTCTGAGTCATGGACCCATCGAGGCATCTTATCTTTCTACAGCCTTGTTTCATCCTTCAGTTTTCCGGGGCCTGTAAGAAAACTTCTCACTATAGTTAGTAGGTGTATAGTTATTAGACAACTGTGGCTCTATTCTTATTATGTGCCCTTCTCCACTATCAGTTATGTTATGCTATTGATTTACTTGGGGAATTAAGGAGGAAGAAGCAAATATGTGAAGAAAGATGATGAATTTAGTTTTGAAAGTGAGTATTGCATTCCAGTGAGACCATGTTTGTTTATTCAGTCATTCATCAGATAGTGACCCTTACTTAAATTCCAGGTACTTTTCAAGATGTTTGGGTTAGGCATATACCTATCTCATTTTTTCCTTATGTATAATAGTTTAAAAACCTGCCAAATGTGTATTACAAATATTTTTTATCCCAGTTTGTAACACATCTTTTCACTTAGTTTATGGTGTCCCTTTTGTGATAACTGTAAAGTTTTTGATGTAGTCAGTCTCTTATTTTTCCCTATCCGTGTTGCAGCTAAGACATTCTTTCCCAGCTGTGGGCATAACGCTACGTTCCTGTATAGCTTTATGGACTGACCTCATGCACTTGAAGGAATAGCTGGGGAAATCAGTGGGTGGGCGGGCGTGGACGCTGGTACCAGGTGTTCCTTGCATTGTCCTTTATCACTGCGGGCCCGCATGCAGCCAGTCAGGGTTTGGCTGGTTTCTCCTGACCCTGGCTGAGGCAGGTTCTGGATCCTCCTGTGCCTTTTCCAGGCTTCCAAACACATCCATGGACCTCTTGGTCTGATGAAAGTCTTGTCACTTTCTGCAACTTCATTCATTCAGGTTTCATTTCACCCATCATTTTTTTCCATCAAAAAAATCCCCTATGACTTTGTAGTTCATCTGGTTTATTTTGGCTAATGTGAGAATGAATGATTATCTCTTATAAAGGTGTTTTTGTTTATTTTATTTTTTAATATTTTATTGATTTTTTACAGAGGAGGGGAGAGGGATAGAGAGCTAGAAACATCAATGAGAGAGAAACATTGATCAGCTGCCTCCTGCACACTCCCCACTGGGGATGTGCCTGCAACCAAGGTACATGGCCTTGACTGAAATCGAACCTGGGCCCCTTCAGGCCACAGGCTGACGCTCTATCCACTGAGCCAAACCGGTCAGGCGGTGTTTTTTTTTTTAAATACTTTTTGTGATACTGCTTTCAAAAACAGAGAACATATCTTCGTCATCCTTATATTTCTTTTTTTTTATCCTTATATTTCTGATAACCTTAACTGTAATAATAGGTAACATTTATTAAGTACTCGCCGAGTGCCAGGTGCCTCAGTGAGTACTTAATAACTGTTATCTCATTTAATACTCAAAACCTCGAGAATAGTTACTGTGACATCATCTCCATTTTCCAGGTGAGAGATTACCGAGTGCCAGGTGCCTCAGTGAGTACTTACTAACTGTTATCTCATTTAATACTCAGAATATTTACTGTGACATCATCTCCATTTTCCAGGTGAGAGATTAAGTAGGGAGATCAATATTGCACAACCAGCTAGTGACTCTTTTGAACTCAGGGTTGTCTGACTCTGGCACAGAATTTGCCAGTGCACATCCCTAGTTAGGGCAGGCAGGTAAGGTGAGTGAGCGCCGTGAGTAGGATAAGAAATAGCAAAGCAAGCAGCACGACGGATGACAGTTAACATTCAGCCTCGATGCTGGTGAAAAAATAAAGAGGAATCGATTCGGTGGCAAAGTCTCTTGGAGCCACATTCACAGGGGCCGGTCGCCTCTCAGCTCCAGCCAGTTGTTGCCCATGTGAGAATATGGGTCCAATACTTCAGATTTCCTGATGTTTCAATAGAAGCCTAGAAATTGTTTGTTTGTTTTTTTTCATATAAAACCGCCCAGTTTCTAAATGCTATTTTGTGGTTCGAATAAAAATAAAGTTCAGTGTGCAGACCTGCACGGTGAGTCTACAATGGAACGTATCTGGAGCCCACGCTGTTCTCCGGGCCCCAGCCTGCAGTGTCTGTAGCAGAGCTGAGCCCGGGTAAACCAGCTGCTCACCTGCCTCTCCGTGGCCCTGGAGCCTTCCTTCCCGCTGTGCTGTAAATAAGGGCATGAAGACCTGCCCTGGAGCGAATGTGTTTTAGTTGCTGCTGTTGTGCACGTGTTGGTTTAGCTACAAGCTACAATTCTCAGAATCACATCTTTTTTAAAATCTTGAATTCTTTATCTGCCTTCAAGTAGTAGAATTCTACTCTAAGGCACAGCTTATTCCATCACGTTGATGTGAGAACGAAAGTATTACTGAACGCTTCGTTTGTTCTTGTTCACTAATCACGGCTCTCCCTCTCTCTGCCCTTTCTTCTTGGCCTCAGCTCTCCCTTTCAGAAGAGCAGAACGATGTAACGAAAAACGGCTGTGAATCGAAAGAGCTGGTCTACCTCGTGCACATCGCTTGTCAGGTAATTTTGTGAATGTGTTCTCCGTTTCACATAAAATGTACTGAGGATTGTTTTGAGCGATTGTTAAGTTCCTTTCTGTAACGCTTTTCTCATATTGCCTAATAGAATCCACAGGAAAATACTTGTACAATATTGAAAGGGAATTGGACGATGAATGGCTATTGTTAAGAAAATAAATGGTATCCTCTAAAAAAGAGGAATAAATGTCTTTATACAGAATCAAGTGGAATGCACAGTTTAGTATGACAGCTCGCATATCTTCTCTGCATTTTCAGAAAGTTTTTAAGGCTTTCGACACCTGTGAATGCATAACAGTGAATATGGAAATACAGACGTTTTGTTTTCTTTCTCTTAGTCATTTTGGCATTTCTATATGTACTCAGAGTTGAAACAGTCAGTTTAAAAGAATCCGTTTTCTAGACATTTAATTTACAAACTTCAATGGAAATTCTTCTTGTAAGAGCGAGGGGAGTCTATTGTTTATGGTAAGATGCTAAGAGCCCACAAAGTCATCTCTGCCTGAGGTGCTCACGTTTCTAACCAGGATGGTGAATTCCACTGTGGTGTAATAGTAGAATGTGCCCATGTTTTAGAACTGTGCTGGTTTTGACTTGTTTTTAATGAGATTTAAAAATATGTTACATGTAGCATTGATTATTTCCTCTACCAACTAATCAGGTAATATAGTTTATTTACTCTATGTTTATTGAGCCTTCTGCCTGTTTTCAAGCAAAAATTTCTTGTATAAAAAGTTTTTATTTTTCTTTGGGAGAGAGTACGATAGGGTCATTTATTTTATTTCCCCCCACCCCCAAAAGTATTATTTATGTACCTGAAGTTAAAATTAAATAACCTTGAAAAGTCTAAGGCTTATCTCATATGGGAAATACTGAAGTTCTTAATCTAGGTGACCTTAAAGGAAAGCCTTTCAGAATTAAGTGCTTTTTTATTTAAGTGCTTTTAGGCGTCAGAGTATGATGCTGGAAATGGAGTTTTTCTTTTATGTTTTATTGACTATCATCTCGGAAGTAGGCAGCTCTAAACCACTAAGTTTCATGTTGTATTTTTATTTGGTGAGTTAATTTTTAAGTGAGAATATTAAGTGCTTTTATGATGAGCCTTTACTAATAGACGAATATAAAACATATCTTCTGCCTGGCTGGTGTAGCTCAGTGGTTGAACATCAAAGTATGAACTAGGAGGTCACGGTTCAATTCCTGGTCAGGGCACATGCCCGGTTGCAGGCTTGATCCCCAGTGTGGGGTGTGCAGGAGGCAGCCGATCAATGATTTTCTCTCATCATTGATTTTTTTCTCTCTCCCTCTCCCTTCCTCTCTGTTATCTCTATATCTATATCTATATCTATATCTATATATCTATATCTATCTAATCTGTATCTATGAAAAAAACATACCTTCTCTATCTAGAGTACCTGGTTGACATGTCATAGTGAATTCATTAATCCCTCTATAGCCTAGCACTTTTCAGCATCTTTTTTTCTCACTATTAATTTCCACATGTTCTGACAAGGCAAATATTTTTTATTCTCATAAGCAAAACACAGTGTCAGTAATACCTGTGCTGGCTTTCAAAAATGACCTTCAAAAGTTATCTGTGGTATTTTGATACCATACAGTCGCATGTATAATTGTTATTTGATTATGCTTCCATGAGTGGTGACCTAGATAGGTAGGCTGTTTTCCTGGTAGTGAACATCTTGTCAAACTGCTTAGAAAATTTTAGACTCCTTGGTATGCTGTTTATTACATCAAAGCAGTAATTTACTGCATTGCAATAATGCCACCACACGGCTCTGCCTCGGCGTAAGTAGTCATTGCTGCCTGCCCATGGCTCACCTCCTGTATTCTTGCCATGCAGCTCAGCCACAAACCATATTAAACGAGAATCCTACTTTTTTAATAACTAAGAGAGACTCACAATCAAACCCTCTAATTTTGCAAATGAGGAAATTGAGGCCCAAATGCCTGAAGTGGCTTTTCTAAGCTGTAGGGAATCTTAGCAGGAGCTGTAAGGACTTCAGTTCTCTGATTGCCAGTTTCTCCTGCATCTCCTTGGAATTCACTGGTAACAACAGACGTGGGGGGGTTGCGTGGTCTTCAGGTAAGATAAGCTCATCACCGCTGATGGGATCTATCCATCTCAGAAGCTATTTATGCACGTTTCATATCTTTGCTAATTTCTCATTTTAATAATGTGCTCTTGAAATTCTTTTTATTTAACCAAAACCCTTGGTCCTTCATCTTAACCCACTCTCTTCTCTTGTTCTTTGATCTTAAAAATGATGGCCAATTAAATAGTGATCTTTTCCCTTCCTGTAAGTTAAGTGATAACTGCTTCCTTTAGGTCTTATCTTCGAACCTTCTAACCGTGCTTTTGCCTCTGCCCTCTAAAGTCTTAATTTCTTTAAAAAATTGTGAACCTAGAAATGTAAACTATGCTCGTCTAGTGAATTGGTCCAGAGTCAGTGGGCATTTTGGGGTGCCTATGTGTAGTCATCAGATATTCTGACATGCAGTCTGTCATTTAATTCTTACAACAACCTGTGAGGTTAACAGTCTGGTTTCCATTTTACAAGACTCACAATTGTTACTTAAAGAGAAAGACCAAGATTCAAACCTCAGTCTAGTGGGTTTCCCCCCCTATTCCTTCACCATTTCCTAATTTGATTTGTACCTGGGTGGCTACTGTGAACTTTGTGAGCCTATCCCAAATATTAATAAAAGGGACCCAAACTGGCCATCTAGGTTTTCTTGAATGACTTAAGTGGACAGGGCGTGGGTAGCACGCATATATGAATAAAGACACTTACAGAGAGAACATTAAGTGCAACTTTCAAATGAAGAGCCTCTGAGCAGAGGTGAGGCTGACTGGGTTTCGTCCCAGGCCAAGAGGCTATATAGGCTGAGTGATTGTAAAACTATTTAACAGCTGGCATGGCAGGGGCCATGCAATAGAGCAGATACTGTCATACAACCTCTGTTATCCATGTTGGTGTGTCTCAGCTGAGTGGTAACCACGGATTAAGAATTGATGTTTAATGTCTTGCCTGAGCCCTCATTCCCCTCCCTCTTGTACGAATTATTACTTAGAATAAGTTGTCTTAACCAACATAGGCTCAGGTATTTCCTTTCTTATCTTTTTATTCTATTCTCCAAGTAAATAAACTGGAAGGAAATAAAGTGTTAGGTAGAAAAACAAGTTAGCTAATGTGGATGAAGCAATGCTTTTCCAGTTTGTATCCTGATGTTTATCTGAATGGAAAAACGTTGTTTTTTTGTTTTGTTTTCTGAAAATCATACTAATTTTTTCTTTTCATTTTACTCACTTTTTAGGAAACAATTTTTCTAGTTTGAAACCAATGAAAAATTCTAAAAATCTTAGGAAATTCAGGAATATGTCAAGGTAGATATAAGATAAACTTTTATTGTCCCAAATGTTGAAAATTTAATAATAATTAAAAAAGACCAAAACTAGATAAACCCTGCCACTAATTATATTGAGCCCACTACAAAGAATGAAGCATTTATAAGTGAAATGTTAGTGGTAGTGAGTCTTAAAGGCATTCTGTAGTCTACTGTTTTATTCTTTGGCAAATAAGCAAACATCAGCTTTTAAAGGTTAATATTAAAATGGCAATTTTAAACCTAGCTGTTGCAAGAATTTATCCTAACGTGTGCTCTAATGAAAATCCTGTTCTGATCTTTCCCTTCTGTAAGTAGTTTTGTTACTGTAAGAATAATTGTTGCTTCATAAAATACTGTGTATTTTATTGTCTCTTAGCCTTATGGTTGAAATTAATGTTTCATGCTGAAGCTGGATTGTATTAACTACCTCTGTATTTTAACCAGAATTCATCAATATAATAGTTTATTTTTCTGAAGATCAAATTTTTCATAAATGTTTACAGTAATACGAAGGCTTCGTTATGCCCTAGTTGTTGAGGTAAACAGTTGGTTTTAGGGGAATGCTTTCCTACCTCAAAATATCTCCTGTATGTTGATGCTTGAAATTCCACCATTAGAAATGTATTCCTCGGTATTAAATATTTCCTCCACTCAGTCCATTTAGAAAATGCGGTTCCTAAGGAGGCGGGGTTTGCATGTGGACATTTGCAGAGCATCTGTATTCACACAATGTACAGGCTGATGCAAACCTCCTGATTTAAACCTCACACCTCTTCTGTGCCGTGTAGGTGGTGCTGTTCCCAGGCTCCCGATGAGATGAGTAAGCTGCTGCTCACAGGTGTTAGGTAACTTGTGTGACGTCCTGTAGCCAGGACACGGCCAGGCTGAGATTTAAAGCAGGTCTCTCTCGTCGCCCTGAACTTCATCATACAGTGGAAGATGTGATTCATAGCACAGTTTTTCCCCAGATAAATTTCCCATGATAAAGAGACTTCCCAGGACGTGGGTGAAGACGGTGCCTCTCAGAAAGAACAGCAGATCTCTCTCTCTCTCTCTCTCTCTCTCTCTCTCTCTCTCTGATATTACCAAGCCAGCACAAGCCACTCCCTCTTGCTGAGCCATTGTGATAGCATGCGTGTTTGTGCCCTGGAATCGAATATAATCCTCGAAACCGCCAAAATGATGTAAAGTGTACATTGAAATGTGTTCCTTCAGTGATTAAAGCGCTACAATCGGTTTTCACTGTATTTAGAAACTGAAACCACTGCTTAGCAAGGTCTGGGAGGACCTTGCACCCTTGGACTTGCCTGTCTCTTCTCCATCGTGTCTTGACAGCCTTCTCTCCTCTGCTGGGTCTCATGAGCTTCAGCCAGTTCCCAGGAGACACTACTTTCTTCCTGCCCAGGGCATTGAGCTTCCATCAGCCCCTAACTCTTCCCATTGAGCACTTGCTGGGTCTAGTTCCTTCCCAGTTTTTACTTTTTAAATGTTTGACAGTATATAGCTGTATCCCATTTCCCACTCTTTGCCCTCCTCTACCCAACCCCAATCTCCATCATTTACTTGTTGAGACTGTGAAGGTTACTGCATTCATGTGGTTGATTGTTGATATTTATTTCTGTGAACAAGACTGCTTAGATGACAGAGAACAGGATTACCTTTTAAAGTTAATGAACTTTATTTTGTGGAGCCGTTTTAGGTTCCCAGCAAAAGTGAGTGGAAAGTACAGGTTTCCCTTATACCCCTTGTTTCCACGTATGCACAGCCTCCTCCACTATGGACATTCCCTGCCAACATGGTACATTTGTTACAACCGATGAACCTACATTGACATACCATTGTCATCAAGAGCTCACTCAGGGTGCTGTACATCCTGTGGGTTTGCATCCATTTATAATGACATGGATCCACCCTTATAGTGTCACACACAATAGTTTCTCTCCCCTAACAATCATCTGTGCTCCGCCTGTTCATCTCTCACTTCCCAGGAACTCCTGGTAACCACTGATCCTTTTATTGTCTCCATAGTTTTGACTTTTCCAGAGTGTCCAATGGTTGGGATCATACAAAATGTAGCTTTTTCGGGTTGGCTTCTTTTGCTTAGTAATATGCATTTTAAGTTTCCTTTATGTGTTTTTTTTCATAGCTTCATAGCTTACTTCTTTTTATTGCTGAATAACATCCCATTGTCTGGATGTACCACAGTTTATTTATCCCTTCACCAGCTGACCATCGCTTCCAAGTTTTGGCAATTATAACTAAAGCTGCTATAAATACTCATTCGCAGGTTTTTGTGTGGACAGGACATAACTTTTCAGCTCATTTAGGTAAACACCAAGGAGTGCAGTTGTCGGACCTGATGATGAGAATATGTTTCATTTTGTAAGAAAATGACAAACTGTCTTCCAAAGTGGCTATGCCATTTCAGCAATGGAAGAAAGTCCCTGTTGCTTCACATCCTGGCCGGCTTCGGCGTTATCAGTGCTCTGGATTTTTGTCATTCCGATACGTGTACAGTGGTGTGTCCTTGTTTTCATCTGCATTTCTCTGATGACATGTGGTGCGGAGCAACTCTTCATATGCTTATTTGTCACTTGTTTATCTTTTTGGTGAAATGTCTGGTAAGGTCTTTGACTCATTTTTGAATCAGTTGTTTGTTTTCTTATCTTTGATTTTTAAGAGTTCTTTCAATATTTTGGATACTTACCGGGTATGTCTTTTGTGAATATTTTCTCCAAATCTGTGGCTTGTCTTTTTATTATTTTTTTTTTGACAGTGCCTTTGACAGAGTGGGAAATACTAATTCCAGTGAGGTCTAGCTTATCAATTCTTTTTTTTTTTATGGCTTGTGCCTTTGATATTATATCTGAAGAGTCATCACCAAACCCAAGATCATCTATATTTTCTTCTATGTTACCTTCCACGAGTTTTATTGTTTTGCCTTTTTCACTAAGGTCTGTGATCCATTTTGAGTTAGTTTTTGTGATAGGTGTCAAGTCTATGTCTATATTCATTTGTGATAGGATGTCCAATTGTTGAAGCACCATTTGTTTAAAAGACTGTCTTTTCTCCATTGTATTACCTTGCTCCTTTGTCAAAGATCAGTTGACTATGTTTAGGTGGGTCTGTTTCTGGGCTGCCTATTTTGTTCCATTGTGTTTGTCTGTTCCTTTGTCAATATCACACTTTACAGAAAATCCTGAAGTAGGATAGTGTCAGTCCTCTAGCTTTGCTTCAACATCCTGTTAGCTATTCTGGTCTTTTGCCTCTTCAGATAAAATTTAAAATCAGTTTGTCAACATCCACAAAAATAACTTGCTGGGGTTTTGATTGCGATAGCATTGTGAATGTATAGATCAAGTTGTGAAGAACTGATAACTTGACATTATTGAGTCTTTCTATCCATGAAAATGGTCTATCTCTCCATTTATTTATCTTTTATTTCTTTCACTAGAGGTTTGAAGTTGTCCTCAGATAGATCTTATATTGGACACTTTCTGTTGGATTTATACCTAAGTATTTCATTTGAGGGGGATGCTTATGTAAACGGTATTGTGTTTTTAATTTAAAATTCCACTTACTCATTGCTGGTATATATGAAAGCAATTGGCTTTTGTATATTATCCTTGAATTTTACTGTTTTACTATAATCACATATTTCGGGAGTTCTTTTGTCAATTTTGTTTTGCATATTTTACCTAGACAATCATGCCATAATGTGTACAAAGGCAGTTTTATTTTTTTCCTTCCCAATTTGTATCTTTTATTTTCTTGCCTTACTGCATTAGCTAGTAATTACAGTACAGTGTTGAAAAGCATTGGTAAAAGGGAACAGCTTGGCCTTATTCTTGATCTTGTCATGTAACTCACTACATTGTTTTGGAGTTTAACTACTTATTATCAAGTTAATAGAAGCTTTCCATTATTAAACTTAAAATCCTCTGAATGAAATACCATTTTAGAATAAGGTTTGGTTCATAATAGAGACTAATTATAGAAGCCTTTTTTTCTTACCCATAGGGCAAAAGTTGGATTGTTAAAAGAAGTTACGAAGATTTTCGAGTACTTGACAAGCATCTTCATCTCTGTATTTATGACCGAAGGTTCTCCCAGCTCTCAGAGCTTCCCCGTTCCGATGCCCTGAAGGACAGTCCAGAGGTAATTACTCCACCTAAATTAGCAGACATTTTTGCTTGTATACTAAATAAAAGCTTAGATTGAACACTCAGGATGATTTCTGGGATTATTTAATTGTTTCACGAATGAAAAATTAGCAATGTTGGGTAAGAAGTTTAGTAAAGTAGATTCAATGTACTTATAACAAACAAACAAACAAAAAACCTCAGATTGTACTGTATAAATGAGTAGACCATTCTCCAAAGAGAATATAAAATATGGAAGCAAAAATATGGAAAGAAATTGACTTCAGCAATAATCAAATAAATGCATATTCAAACAATCCTGTTTGCTTAGTTTTGATGGCCGGCTATGTCTTTGCATCCACCTGCACACCTGCCAAGTATTCCTAGTGAAAATATAAAAGAGTGAAAGAAATATTTTTAAAGGGAAGAGATTTTTTTATGACATCAGAAATAAAAAATTGTGAGGAATGTTTGAAAGTACATGGGGTAAGACTTATGAGGGCAAAAAATATAGCATAAAATACATGGACAAGAAGACAGATAAACTAGAAATCTTATAGGTAAAAATGGTGTTACATTATGAGCTGCATGATAACAGTTGGTCAACAATGGACAGCATATGTGACAGAGGTCCCATAAGATTATAATGGAGCTGAAATTTTCTATGGCCTAGCGACATAGCTGTCATAACATCAGAGTGCAATGCATTACTCAAATGTTTGTGGCGATACAGGTGTGAACACACCTGTGCTGCCCGTCACATAAAAGTATAGCACCTACATGCCCAGCTGGCAGGTCACAGTTCGATTCTTGGTCAGGGCACATGCCGGGGTTGTAGGCTTGATCCCCAGTAGGGGGTGTGCAGGAGGCAGACGATCAATGATTCTCTCTCATCATTAATATTACTGTCTTTCTCCCTCTCCCTTCCTCTTTCTGAAATCAATAAAAAGACATAAAAAAAAAATAAAAGTAAAAGTATAGCACGTATAATTATGTACAGTACATAATACTTAATGATAAACATGTTGCTGGTTTATGTGTTTATCATAATATGCTTTTTATTGTTGTTTTATAGTGAACTCTTTTTACTTAAAAGAAAAGTTTGCTATAAAACAGTATGCCGTGTCATCCGGCAGCAGCCTCACTCCTCTCGTATTTATTGTGTCTCTTGATTGCATCATTTTCTCTTGGGCTTGATTTAATCTCATGTTGTTTTGTACATAGCATGCTTTGCAGGTTTGTAGCCTAGGAGCCATAGGCTGTACCGTCTAGGTTTGTGTAAAGTGCACTCTATGATGAAATCGCCTAAGGATGCGTTTCTCAGAACATGTCCCCATCAGTTAAGAGGTGCATGACTTAAACAAAATAACTGAGAGGGGCAAACAGAGGGCTCTGAGGAGCATGATTATTACACTCAGAGAGAAAGGGAAGCAATCACATTCATGGAATGAGAGAAGAATTTTATAAAAATAAAATAGAGAACTTAGAAATGAACATATAGTCATTAAAATTAATTTTAGTAATAACAGACCTGAATAGCTGAACTACACACAACATTGACACAGATGAAGAGAGAATTAGTGAGCTGACAGATCAAACTTTATGAGAACACAGCCCAAAAGGAATAAAACGTAAGAGAATAGTCGGAAGACATGGAGAATAGATGGAGAACTCCCTACTTCCCTCTCATCGGGAGTAACTAAAAATTAATAAAAGAAAATCCCCTAAAGCTAAAAAAGGCATGTTTTCAGATTAAATGGTCCCATTAAGTGCTGCTATAATGGGGGGAAAGACACACTTCTAGAAACATGTAGTGAAACTGGAAAATGCCAAAACAAAGAGAAAACCAGAAAAGCTCCTAGAAAGCAAAACACAGATGTTCTCAAAAGAACAAGAATTGGATCAGCATTGGACTCCTCAGCGGCTGCAGTGGATGCTTGGAAACAGTACCAACCTCATCCAAGTCCTGGGGGGAAGCCATTTCAATTCCGTAATTAATTCCAAGGCAGTTAACACGTGAAGCGCCCAGCCTGTTTTGTCTTCGGGGCGGAGAGTGTAGTGTCAGCCACCGGTGACTGACAGGGCGCTTCACGTGTTAAGGATGGAGGTAAGGTAGCAACATCATCAGTCATGTGGGAACTGGCCCTACAGCAGAGCCTTGGGAACATCTTAGAGCCACCGGTTCCTTCGTGTCATAGTAAACCTACGCGTCTCTCCATCCCCATTCCCATCTCTGTCTGTGTGCTACATTGTTCTCTCTCATACTGTCTCAGAACATGGTTACCACCACTGGGTCCCAGGTTTTTGTCTAAGTTAAGACAGCAGCCAGACTGAGCTGAAATTTTGTATCCTAATTCCTGATTCCTACAGTCACTCCTGCTAGGCCTGTTTGTGTGGTGTCACATTCCTGGACCAATCGGTTGGCCCTCGGTGTAGGACCATGTATGAACATGGCTGTCCTGCCGTAGCTGGGATATTACAGAGAAAGAGTTTCAGAGTAGCTGGGAGAAGCTGGGCAGGAGCCTAGTCTGTCTCTGCTATCATCGTTTACATTTTCAACACAAAAGTAGAAAGAAAAAGCAATAAAATTAGAAGCTATCAAATAGTCTGTCCCCTGATGATGAGGCGTTAAAAGCCAAAGTTCTGTGCAATATAGGGAATTACTATGTATGTGCCTGTAGTTCCAATTCATGGAACTGTTTCAGACTGAGCTGAAATTTTGTATCCTAAATTCCTGATTCCTACAGTCACTCCTGCTAGGCCTGTTCGTGTGGTGTCACATTCCTGGACCAATCGGCTGGCCCTCGGTGTAGGACCATGTATGAACATGCCTGTCCTGCCGTAGCTGGGATATTACAGAGAAAGAGCTTCAGAGTAGCTGGGAGAAGCTGGGCAGGAGCCTTGTCTGTCTCTGCTATCATCGTTTACATTTTCAACACAAAAGTAGAAAGAAAAAGCAATAAAATTAGAAGCTATCAAATAGTCTGTCCCCTGATGATGAGGCGTTAAAAGCCAAAGTTCTGTGCAATATAGGGAATTACTATGTATGTGCCTGTAGTTCCAATTCATGGAACTGTTTCTCTGGGAAGAATCCTCTGTAACTATGGAAATGCCAAGAAATCTGTAGAGTTGCCTTTTCCCTCAAAACAACCAATTTGCAACAGTTCCTCTGACAGAGAGTAGTATCTGAGTTACCACTGAATCTTCTCTTTCCTTTCAGTCCGTCACTCAGATGCTTATGGCTTACCTGTCCCGCCTTTCAGCTATCGCTGGCAACAAGATCAACTGTGGACCTGCCCTTACTTGGATGGAGGTATTATCTATTTCACCTCTTATTAAGGTTTATTTTTAAAGTATCTACTTAAGAAATTTAATAATAGTTTAATTTTGATAGCTATTTAAATTTTAGGAATCAAGGAAATGGTGTCTGTTCTATCTTCTAGAAGGATATAGATGTGACACATTAAATATTTTTCATCTGAAATCTTTCTTTGCTAATCCAGGCAACTAATTTTAATATCATTTTGGTGCTTAATATATTAATGTATACATTTAGAAAGGTGTGTATCTATTTTCAGTTGACTTAGTAATTGAGAATATTTTCCAGTTATTTATGAACAAGCGACAACTAACCTTTTAAAGGATCTGATTTAAGAAGAAGTCTCGAGTGCCTTCTGGAAAACTGTGCTCACCTTCTCACATGGCCACAAGAATGACAGCTGAATTCTAGAACAGCCATCCTTGAGAACCACTTGAAAACTAGCTGGAAAGAATTTCCGTAACTAAGGATATCTAAAAGAAGCCATGTTGAGACTGGTGGGAAGGGTGGAGATGTGGAACAGGCAGGTCCGCACCTGGGTGTGGCAGTTAAGAACTGGGAGGGATATCTCAGCTGTGCAGGTCTCCCCTTAGGAGCAGTGGTCCCAGCCTTACACTGGACTCCCTAGCCCAGGGTATCAGGGCCTAAGACATAGAAGAAAGAAATTCAAGAAGATACAAATAACTGGAAGCACATACTATGCTCATGGATAGGAAGAATTACCATTGTTAAAATGTCCACACTACCCAAAGCAATCTATAGATTCAAGGCAATCCCTCTCAAAATACCAATAGCCCTTTCCATAGAACTAGAAAAAGTAACCCTAAGACTTATGTGGAACCAGAAAGACCTGGGATAGCGAAAGCAACATTGAGAAAGAATAACAAAGTTGGAGGTAATATGCTACCTGACATCAAATTATACTACAAGGCCATCATAATAAAAATGGCATTATTATTGGTATAAAGAGAGACACATAGATCAGTGGAATGAAATAGAGGTCCTGGAAATAAACCCATGTGTGTGTGGTCAACTAATCCATGACAAAGGAGGCAAGAATATACAATGGGGTAAAGACAGTCTCTTCAATAAATGGTACAGGGAAAACTGGATAAATACATGCAAAAAAAGAAAGAAAGGAAGGAAGGACGTCTTTCTTACACCATATGGAAGAATAAACTCAAATGGATTAAATACTTAAATGTAAGACCTAAAACCATAAAACTCATAGAAGAAAACATAGGCAGTAAACATTTTTGTCATTGCTCTTAGCAATATGTTTTTGGGTATGTGAGGGAAACGATAGAAAAAATAAATGGGTCTATATCAAACTAAAAAGTTTTGCACAGGGAAGGAAGTAATCGACAAAGTGAAAAGACAACCCACTGAGTGGCAAGAATATATTTGCTTACCACACAACACATTATATCCAAAATATATCAGCAATTCTACAAGTTAACCCCCCAAAAGAAAACAACACATACAAAAAAACCGCTCTAATTACAAAATGGGCAGAGGACCTGAATAGACATTTCTCTAAAGACAGACAATGGCCAGTAGACATATGAAAAGATGCTCAACATTCCTAATCATCAGGGAAATGGCAAATTAAAACCATGAGATATCACCTCACCCCTGTGAGAATGGCTATCATAAATAAATCAAGAAACAAGTGTTGGCAAGGATGTTGAGAAAAGGGAACCCCTTGTGCACTGCTGATAGAATTTTACATTGTTGCAGCCACTATGGAAAACAGTATGGAGGTTCCTTGGAAAATTAAAAATAGGACTTTGCCATTAAATTAAAAATATGACCTCGCAATTCCTAACACGAATTGGAAAAGATATATGCACCCTTATGTTCATTACAGCATTATTTATAATAGCCAAGATCTGGAAGCAACCTAAGTATCCATCGCTAGACAGATGGTATGTACACAGTGGAATGTTACTGAGCCATAAAAAGAATAAAATCTTACCCTTTGTGACAACATGGATGAACCTAGAATTATTATGGTATGTGAAATTACTCAGGCAGAGAAAGACAAATACATGAATTCCCTTACATGTAGAATCTAAAAAGCAGAATAAATAAACAAAATAGAAAAAAAAAAAGAAGTCTTGGGTGATACAATATCCAGTATTTATGTCAGATATTTTTTCTTAATTTGCATATGCAGAGTTAACATTATTTATTCTTTTTCCCATTGGAAACTGGAAGGCAGGGTGGGAAGTAGAAAGATTGCAGAACTTAGAGCCACGTCAGCTTGGATTGAGATCTTGGCTCTTTCACTATTGTCTGTGTGATCTTGGACAAATGATTTAATCTGTTGCAAGTTACATGACCTCGTTTAGCTTTAGCATCTTCATCTTTAAATAAGGAGAATGATGATTAGTATCTTTTGGAGTGATGAGGATTAAATTAAATCATAATGTCATATGAAAAGCACAATGACTATCATACATTAAGTATTCAATAAATGATAATACGTTTTCTTTAAAAGATTCTTTGGGTTATAGTCTCCCTAAATCAAGTGGAATGTCAGAGAAACTTTTGCAAGTCTCATGTCTTTAACCATCTCATAGCACTTGTTTTTGTTGTAGATTGATAACAAGGGCAATCACCTTCTAGTCCACGAAGAATCATCCATCAACACGCCTGCTGTCGGTGCAGCCCATGTGATCAAGAGGTACACTGCTCGGGCCCCTGATGAACTGACCTTAGAGGTAAATGCCTAAAGTTGCTGCTCTGGGTTAGCTCAGCCTCATCCTTAACCGTGTTAATCATTTTTTAATGAGAAGCACCAGGTTTTTCATACCCCATTATCGTTTCGCTTGGCATGCCATTTATTTTCACGGAAATGACTGTATTCATCTTTGAAAATTTCAACTTTAGTGTCTCCCATTTCTCTAGGCAGTCATTCCTGCTCTCCTTTACCCCCCAAGTGTGGATTGAATGCCATTCTGAACCATTCGCCTGGTTCATCACCGATGTGTCACTCAATTCCATTCACTCATAACTGTCCTCCTGTTGGTCTCTGTTAGCTTCTTGAAAGCCAGGTCTCAGTCTTTTTTTCTTACTTTATGTTTTCAGTACCTCAAAAATGATACCCAGTGATACTTCTTTCTTCTCATTGTTTGTTCAAAGACTGAGCTAATGGATGGGTGAGAAGAGAAATGAACATTTCCTGCTTTCAGATGCAAAAGGAGGGGAAGTAATTTCTTCCTTTAATATTGGCAGATGAGAGAGAAAAACCAAAATGCTAACAGTATTCAGTTTAAGGAAAGTCAATAAAAATTTTTACTGTATAGAATCTGAACTGTTCTCAAACTTAATTTTTAGGTTCTAGACCCAGAGCAATGTAGATCTTGAAAGATGCCAAGTCTGTTAGCAAACGTGGCTTTGTAAAGGTGACTCTTCCCTGACTTAAAATATTCATTGTGGATACATAAAGAAAAATTCCTAAAGCAACATGAGACACATTAGCAACATTGCTGTGCAGTACTTAACTTTGCTCTGTCACAGAGAGCATCACTTGCTTTGATCGAAGAATGTAGCTTCCATTAAATACGTTATTAAAAATGATGATTGCCATTTTATATTAATGATTTTGTAAAAGTTTGTGCAAACAATAGTTTTGTTGTTGTTTTTTTTAGTGTGAGGGAATAAGCTATTATACCTTCTATGGAAAAAAGTGTAGTTTTCCAAATTTTACTAAGAATAACCCAGGAATTGTACACATCTTAGGCCTGTCTTCGATGATTAAGTAAGATAATGCCAAGTGCTCAGCACAGTGCCTGGCACATGGCAAGCGCTCACTCACTGTGGTATTAACAGAAGCTTCTGTTGCTCTAACTATGAGAATATCTGCCTTTTATAAGTGAATTTGGTCACTTTCAGTAACAGCAGTAAGAGAGGATTGTAACAGCTGATGGGGTGATGCCTAAGTCTTCAAAAATCTTACGCCATCAAGCTGGCTTCCTGCAGTCACTGCTCCGGTGATGCCTGATCCCAGTCTTCGTGCTGCGTTACTTTTTGTAGCCCTCTCCTTAACAGATGGTTAAAATTATTTTTTTTTTTTTATCCCAGTCTTTGTGCTGCGTTATTTTTGTAGCCCTCTCCTTAACAGATGGTTAAAATTATTATTAAATTCTTTACAGAAAGAGGTAGTATGGTTTTTCAGAAAAATTAGCCAGAGAGGAAGATAGTGCTTTTACCCTTGCGTTCCAGTTCAGGTTAAATTCGAGACCTAACAGTTGGTTTAAAATTTGACTGAACGCATTTCCCTTACGTTTTATTCTCCTAGGTGGGCGACATTGTTTCTGTGATCGACATGCCCCCGAAAGTGTTGAGCACGTGGTGGAGAGGCAAGCACGGATTCCAGGTAGGCAGTGGAGAATCGGGTGTGGAAAAGGCGAAAGAGCAGTTTTTCTTGGTTCTTCAGTAATATTTTGGTTGACAGCGTGTACTGGCAATAGACTTTACCATCAGAATTCTGCGTGCAAGGGTAGAAAAATGTAGCTGATGCCAGACCTGGGTTTTCTTTTCCAGTTACTAATGTGGTTATTTTCACTGCCTCCTCCTTTCCCAAATGGTGATGTAGCCGAAGTGCGAGGAGAATCCCAGGGCTGACGATCACTTTGCGAGTATCGGGCCTGTGACTCTACATTGCTTCTAATATTGGTTTTAAATCATGGTTTCCATATATTTTCTCTCTGGAATTAAGTGAGTTTGTCAATTTTTTCTTTAAAATGCATTTATAACTGTTAATGTAAACAGTGCATTAATAGCAGAACAACAACAGAATCTAAAGTAGTCTCATTTCTTCTTCCACATGTGGCTAAATAACGTTAGACTTGATAATGACATCATGTAAGTTCACCAGCACTAATTCCCATAGTCTAGATAGGGTTTCTCTAATCTTTTATTTTTTTTATTGTTTTATTGCTTAAATCTTTTAAAATGGTCACTGGCTGATAATGACATCATGTAAATTCACCAGCACTAATTCCCATAGTCTACATAGGGTTTCTCTAATCTTTTATTATTTTTTTATTTTTTAATATTTTTAATTGTTTTATTGCTTAAATCTTTTAAAATGGTCACTGGAAGCACATCTAAAAATGCATTAAGATTGTATTCTTAATATGTTACCTCTGCTTTTTGTGATCTATTTATAAAATTCTTAAAATATTGCATAAATAAAATACTGCTAAATAGTTGAAAATATTAATAACCATTATAAATATTGATCTTTAACTACATATTAAATAAAACTAATTACTGGGCTTTTTAAAAACGTATTGTATTAAAAAATAATCATATGGTGGTTAAGAGCATGGGCTCCGCTGCCAGATTTTTGGGCTTTACTCCTGTGTTACCTTGAGCAAGTTGTTTAACTTCTCTGTGCCTCAGTTTCTTTATTTGTAAAGTGGGGATTGTAGGACCTTTCTGTACCTTATAAGGTTATTGTAGAGATTAAATGTGTGAGGATAAAACATGTAAAATACTTAGATCAGGCCTGGTGCATATTTTTCACTCAATAAATGTTGATTTTTAAATTTAAATAAATTTGTTCTTTATTTTACAAATTTAAACTTATGTATCCCTTTATCTATTATAAAGATACCTATAGCAATTTATTAATTATTAAGACCAGAAAAATTATACCCATATCACCCCACAAATCATTTGTTTGTATATTGGGGTCCCCCTTCATCTGTGCTCTGATTTCTAGATTGCTAGGAATAATTGGTACCTTTGATTGAATATAAAGGTACATAGAAGGCTGGGGTTATCTTTTTTTTCTATTAAGGGATCAGTTCTCCATGTTCATGGAAATGAGATATAAACTTTAGGATCTCAGAGATGATAAAAAGTATATTTGGCTTTAAAATGACAGTTACTTCTTGGCCTAGATACTGTTACCTTTCTTATAATCTTAGATAAGTCACTTGCTTTCTAGAAGCATTCTAAGTGGAACTCTCTAATTAAGAAGAAATTAAAGTTTAAAACATTTCAGTTCTTTGACTGTAAAAATATTAGCAGGTTTTTCCTTCTTTCATGTAACAAACATGTATGAAGTAGTGAGTCTATGCTAGGTACAGATTTATCTCCCTAACTCTTTTATTTAGAGTCACACAAATTAGTTTATTGCCTAAACAAACTAAGTTTTTAAAAAAGAAATTAGAATAAAATAACTCGTTAAAAATTAGTTTATTGCCAAAACAAATTATTTAAAATAAATACAGGGTTTTTAAGCTTTAAGAATTGATTTGTAATTGATAATGAACGGTGTTTTTTAATATTACAAATGCTGTTTTTCCATCCTGATTGGTCTTGGAAAGGGGAGTCTTACCTGTTTAGATCATGTTGGAATATGCCTGTGATTTGGGTTGTGGAGCGCCCATAAAACCAGGGACAGGTCTTAAATGTCAAAACTTCATTTAAAAAAGGAATCTAGTACTTTAAGGAACGAATTCACTCTTCCTTGCTGTTCCTAAACAGTAGTCCATTTGTAAGTGCATCTCACTATGGTTTATTGCAGGGGGGTGTGCGTGGGAAGACACGTGTTAAAGCATCGGTTATGTGCAAAGTATTGCGAGGGTCTTCATACACGTTTTCTTTAATCTTTGAAAAACTTCATGGCAGTTGCTATCCCCCATTTTATGGAAAGGATACAGTTTTGAGAGGATTAATAAACAGCCAAGATGCCAGATCAGTGAGTAAGTGATGGAGGACCTTTTTCTGCCAAGGGCCATTTGGATATTTATAACATCATTTGCGGGCCATACAAAATTATCAGCTTAAAAATTAGCCTACTATATTTGGTCAAACATTTAATTAACTCACCCCTAATGCCTTGGCAGGGTGAGACCGAAGGATTTTGTGGGCCTAATATGGCCCGTGGGCCAGACGTTCCCCACCTCTGGACTAGGGACTCAAATCGGGGCTGCTTAGTCGCATCGCCTGAAGAGCATGAGCGTGATTTCTACATTGACTCTCCTGTTGTTGATCTTCTCCACCTCACTTTCCTGCTCTAGAGAAGAAACATCTTTTCTTTGTAGCCAACAGGAATGTTACAAAGATTAAGCAACTGTGGGCTGCAAAACATTCAGGTTGCTGGTGGAAACTTTGCTGTTACCAGGGGTTACATTTTTACATGATGACTAGTACCTTGTATCTGGAAAAACTCCTCTTCAGGTTACTTGTGACAGTGTTGACTCTTGTTAGGTAAAATTGTGAGCATATGCTGATCTCCTCTCAGATATTCTGTTGAGAGAGGGAGATAATCGTAATTTACTCCACGTACAGTGTCAGTCCTCACTTCCCATGGTCAGTTGGTTCTGGGACTTTAATCAAAACAATATAATAAAGCTTGTTTGACCACAGGCTAATTGATAGAAACAGTTGTGTTCCTACAGCATTTCATCAACGTTATAACGAAATGAAATGACATTGAATGAAGCCATGTTATTCCAGGACCTCTGTATATGATAATTATCAGATCCCTTTACTATCCTGAGTTTTAACTTTGAAATAACTGGAATAATGGCTTAGTCCACTGGTTTTCATAATAAAAAAACAAAACAAAACACAACAGAGGAACTTTTAATCAAACAGAACTTACATTGAACCTCACTGTGAGAACATGTAAAGGGGGAGCTGCCCTGGTTAGTTTGGTCAGGCACCTTGGGCCTCATGCCCCATGGAACATGCCTGGTTGACCTCTCTTAGACCTCCTGCGACATCCCAAAGGGGCCTTCATGGAGTGTGTACAGGTAACACTGCTGGGAAACCACTAGTTTACCTGGTAGGTTACTAGTACTCATTTTTTTGCGGTGGATATATTATATCATAGGCTATTTTAAAATTTGGACTTTTAAAAGCCAGTTAAGCCCAGCCTGTGTGGTTAAGTGGTTGAGCATCGACCCATGCACCAAGAGGTAGACAGTTTGATTCCCAGTCAGGGCACGTGCCAGAGTTTCAGGTTGCAGGCTTCGTCCCCAGTTGGGTCCTTGCAGGAGGCAGTCAATCAATGTTTCTTGCTCATTGGTGTTTCTATCTATATCTCTAAAAATCAACAAAAGCATTGCTTTTTAAAAAGCCAGTTAAAAGTTTCTCTCTATTTCTTCTTCTCATTACAGCAGTCCCCCGACCATTTCTTGCAATTCTGGCTTCGTGGTAATAAACTCCTTTAGCCTTTTTTTTTTTTTTTGTCTGGAAAGCTCTTTATTTCACCACCTATTTTGAATGATAGCCTTGCTGGATATAGTAATATTGGTTTCAGATCCTTGCTTTTCATTACCTTGAGTACTTCTTGCTATTCTTTTCTGGCCTATAGAGTTTCTGATGAGAAATCAGCTGACAGCCTTATGGGAGCTCCTTTGTAGGAAACAAATTGCTTTTCTCTTGCTGACTTTAAGATTCTCTCTTTGTCTTTAATTTTTGGCATTTTTATTATGATATGTCTGGGCATGGGCCTGTTTGTGTTCTTCTTGCTTGGGAATTTCTGTGCTTCCTGAACTTGGGTGACTTTTTCCTTCACCAGGTTAGGGAGTTTTCTGCCATTATTTCTTCAAACATGTTCGCTATCCCTTGCTCACTTTCTTCCTCTTCTGTCACACCTATTATGAGAATATTGTTACGTTTCATGTTGTCCCACAGCTCCCTTAAGCTGTTCTCCTGTTTTTTGATAGTTTTTTTTTCTTTTTGGTTCTCTGATTGAGTGATTTTTTTCAACCTTGTCTTCTAATTTACTGATTTGATTCTCAGCTTCCCCTAATCTGCTGTGTATTCCTTCCAATGTGTTCTTAGTGCTGTGTCATTCTTTATTTCTGACTGTTCTTTTTTTCATAGTTACTGTATGTTTTCTTGTGCTGTTGAGTATCTTTACCATCATTATTCTGAACACTATGTCAGATAAACTTCTTATCTCCATTTCATTCATCTCTTCTTCTGGAGAATTATCTTGTTCTTTCATTTGGGGGTTGTTTTTTGGTCTCCCCATTTTGGATGCCTGTTTGGGTTTGTGACTATGTAATAGGTCAGGGGTGGGCAAACTTTTTGACTCGAGGGCCACAATGGGTTCTTAAACTGGACCGGAGGGCCGGAACAAAAGCATGGATGGAGTGTTTGTGTGAACTAATATAAATTCAAAGTAAACATCATTACATAAAAGGGTACGGTCTTTTTTTTTTTTTTTTTAGTTTTATTCATTTCAAACGGGCCGGATCCGGCCCGCGGGCCGTAGTTTGCCCACGGCTGTAATAGGTAGATCTGCTATGCCTTCCAATCTCTAGTGAAAGACAGTTAGCTGTTTCTGACTAAGTAGATCTGGTAAAGACTCAAAGCCCCCAGAGATCTGCCTCTGCCTGCAGACTAATTGGATTTAATCTTCCCGCAGGCAATCATCCACAGGTGTAGCCAGAGGTTTCCCAATAAGGTGGGTCAACTGTCTTCCTCCCAGGCAAAAACCTCCTGGATAGCAAAGGTCTGCCTGGAAAGATGACCTCCGCAGTGTGAGGGAATGACTCAGCACAGGAAACTGGGGTGCCTACCTTAGAAGATCTAAACCTAGAGCCCCAACCCTGGCTTCTGTTCACATATCTCCAGTGACAGCCCAAGGTGTGGCTACACATGAAATTTTGTGTGTTGGCCCTTTGAGAGGGTGACTGCATATCCATCCATCTATCCCTGACAGACAGTAACCCTGCAGCTTTTCATAGCCAGATGTTATGTGGCACCTTTCTCAGTTCTGATGCTCTCTGCTGGGGGGCCCGGCTTGGGGCTTAGACCCAGAGTTCTCAGTGGCAACCCCCACAGCTGACATAGTTCTTCAGAACATCAGTTGCTGTCTGTGGGAGCCTGGCCAGCCCTTTTGCGCCTCCTCCCTTCCTACCAGTCTCTGTGCAGTCTCCACTTTCCATCTTTGGTTATCAAGGTTTTCTCCAGTTGATTATTCAGGATAAAAAAAGCCAAAAAAAAAAAGCCAGTTTACATGCTAAAGGGATTATTAGATAAATTTGTTCTTTATATAAGAACATTTTTTATGTGACTCCTTTTAGAAGGGTGATAATTTGATTTTTAAAATTTATGTAATGTAAATTGTCTGAATTCCTGGTGTTTCATATATTCTGGTGTAGATGGATGATACAGATTCAGAATGCGAATAATCATCATCTTTATTTTTGTGAGATTGTTTTGTTTCGAAGATTCATCTACTTGCTAGGACTACCATCACCACATACTGCAGATGGAGTGACTTAAACAGCAGAAGTTTCCTTTCTCAGCCTTCTGGAGGCTGGAGGTCCAAGGTCAGGGTTATTGCCAGGGTCGGTTTCTTCGGAACCCCCTCTGCTTGGCTTTCAGGTGTCCCCTTTTTGCTGTCCTCACATGAATTTTTTTCTCTGTGTGCACACATACTCAGTGTTTTTGTCCCTGTGTCCTAATTTCATCTTAGAAGGACAGCAGGCAGATTAGAATGGACACACCTAAATGACCTCATTTAACTTTAATTGCCTTTTTAAAGGCCCTACCTTCAAATATATTCTGAGATACTGGGGGCCGGAGCTTCGAAATACGAAGAGGTTTCAACCAGTCATGGATGGCTAGGTGGTTGAGGTCTCCTTTGGGGCTGGTGTGAAGGCCCTCAGGGACTCTCACGCAGACTTGATAAGCAGCAGGGCCCTCCCTGAGCCAGGCTGGCCCTTGGCTGAGGGCGGGCAGAGCTTGGGGGCATTGGCCATGACTGCAGACTAGGATGTTACAGAGATTAAGCAACCGTGGACTGCAAAGCAGTGGGTGCTCAGCCCCCCTGCTGTCCCAGCACCGAGGAGGCCACGCAGCATCTGAGAAGTTGTCCACCTCGAGCTCACAGGCTGGTGTCAGGCCTTTGTTTCATTCATGGTAGAAGGCCTTCCTGGCACTGGGCACTGTGCCCCTGATGCAGTACAAAGGGACAGGCAGGCCCTGGTGCTCTTCTTGGGACCTCGCAGAGGAGTGGAGGCTTAGAGCCCAGAAAGCTCCCTGTCAGGCCCTGGAGGAGGTGGCTTTTGGGTGCTGAGCCTTATGTATGTCTTCTGAGGACAGGATGTCCACATGCCCCAGGCGGACTGGCCAGACATGGAATAGCCGTGGGACTGGTTGGCCAGCTTGACCAGTTCTGGTCCCGCAGATGGACTCTGTACACTGGGCTCTGTGAGTAGACCAAGGGGGAAGCACAGAGACAGGAAGCCAGATAGTGCGGGAGGAGACAGGGCTTGATTGGCCTTGAGGTGGCCTGGCCGGTGGTCTTCCTGAGGATCGAGACCAGTGAGAGCAGACCACTCCCCAGAGAGCGACGGGAGCTAGGATGTGGCCGCTGCTTCCCAGGTGGAGGCGACTGAGGTGTGCTGCTCTCACAGGGCGCCCTCGACTCATAGGTCCCAGGGGTCCCCACCGGCAGGTCTCCTCCACCTGACGTGCTCTCACATTTCACATGGACTCCACCTTGTCTCTTGTCTCGGTCACATGGTTGCTTATTTCCTTTCTGGCCTGCTGTCAGGGCATGACCAGGTGTGGCAACTGATGCTGCACCGTGGCTGGGTTGTGACTTTATTTTAAAAAATAAATAATAGACCTTAGATTTTAGTACAAATTTACAGAGTAATTGAGTAGATAGTACACAGTTTCATATAATACCTCCCCAGACACACACAGTTTTTCATATTATGAACATCTTGCTTTATAATTCATTGAACAAAATGCCCTGTGCACCACTTACTTATCCCTCTCTCCTCCTGACCCTGAAAACCGCTGATCAGTTACTGTCTGCATGGTTTTGCCTTTTGTAAAACATCATGTGGTTAGAATTCTACAGTATGTCTCTTTTTCAAACTTAGAAAAATACATTTAAGCTTCCTTCATGTCTTTTTATGGTTTGCCAATCTCCTTTTAAAATATGGTTGATTGATTGACTTAGAGAGAGAGAGAGGAGGGGAGAGAGAGGGAAACATCGATGTGAGAGAGGAACATCAATCAGTTGCCTGCCATATGCTCCTGGACCAGGGATTGTACCCACAGCCTGGGCATGTACCCTGACTGAGAATAGAACCCACAACCTCGATGTGCTCTGACCGGCAATTGAACCCACCACTTTTCAGTGTACTGGCACGACATTCCAACCAACCGAGCCACACTAGCTAGGGCAGTGATGGCGAACCTATGACACGCCTGTCAGAGGTGACACGCGAACTCATTTTTTTGGTTGATTTTTCTTTGTCAAATGGCATTTAAATATATAAAATAAATATCAAAAATATAAGTCTTTGTTTTACTATGGTTGCAAATATCAAAAAATTTCTATATGTGACACGGCACCAGAGTTAAGTTAGGGTTTTTCAAAATGCTGACACGCCGAGCTCAAAAGGTTCGCCATCACGGTGCTGTCCTCTCCTCTGTTTTTACTCTTTTCTCTCTCTCTTCTCTCTCTCTTTATCACTCTCTAATATTCACTGTTATGGATGTGCCAGAGTTTATTATTAAAGGACTTCTTGGTTTCTTCCAGTTTGGGGCAATTATGAGGAATGCTGTTCTAAATGCAAACACCCATGTGCAGGTTTTTGTGTGGATGTAAGTTTTCAGCTCCTTTGGGCGAATACCCAGGAGTGCAGCTGCTGGATGCTATGCGAAGCCTCTGCTTAGCTCTGTAAGAAACCAGCTGTCTGTCAGCGTGATTGGACCATCTTGCATCTCTATAGCGATGCTGCTGCTTGGCTTTCTCACCAGCATTTGATAGCTGTCCGTTGTTTTGGATTTTAGCCATTCTAATAGCTGGGTAGTGGTATTGCATTGTTGTCTTGATTTGCAAATAAGTCGGTCCAAAGAAAAGCACTTACTAATATACTAAAGGTGCTATCCTGCCATCTTCATTCTTCCATTACCAATACTTCTCTCTGTTCTCCCTTCCCCAGATTCTGAAACTTTAGTGTATATAAGAATCACTAGGGGAACATGTTAAAATATAAAACCTCAGGACCTAATCCCCTCAATTCTGTCTCAGTGGCTGTGGGATGGGATTCTGGTCTAGGTCTTCTTCAGTCCAGTCTCCTAGACTCGGCGCTGACTCTGTGCTATAGGTAAACTCCGAGTCAGCCTGTACGTGATAGAGATTGGCATTTGCCAAGTTCTAGTCTGTGTGTTGTTTTAGCCTAAGCCATCATTTAGCGGTGGGAACAGAAGGATTAGTTCATCCCCATGTTTAAATTATACCATGACTCTGTGTCTTTTCTTAAACTCTGGGAGTAGGAAGTGTTATATTCACTATAGTAATTTGAAATTCTGAAATCTGTTCTTTATTTTTTTGTCTCTTAAAGAGTATTGAATCTTGTTTTCTGAGGTGTTTCGTCAGATAATGTACTTTAGCCAAAAAATACACTTTGCTTTTTTTTTTTTTTTTTTTTTTTTTTTTGGCATCGGCTTTTGTGGCTGCCTGTAGACTCCTGTTGGAAACAGGAGGTGAGTGTGTGGAAAGCCTTCTCCGTAGGTTAAAGGCATCACACAGGTATAACATGCTGATGTCTTGGTTTGTCTGTTTTCTCTGGAAGCCACAAGCATCAGAAGGATCTGAGAACCATGCTACAGCTGGATATTCCTAATCAGAATCTTGGGTGGGGGTGGTGAGGGGGGTGGGGACAGAATCTGAATTTTATCAGGTTCCTCAGATGAAGGGCAAAATGTGAGAACCACTGATCTAGCCTCCCGTTGTGTATCTTGTGCCCAGATCAAACAAGAAATCAAACACATGTTCTCTTCTCCCCCAGAAACTTCCTTACAGCACATTTGGGAGGTTCACCTAGTGCAGTGATGGCGAACCTATGACACGCGTGTCAGAGGTGACACGTGAACTCTTTTTTTGGTTGATTTTTCTTTGGCCTTTAAATATATAAAATAAATATAAAAAATATAAGTCTTTGTTTTACTATGGTTGCAAAGACCAAAAAATTTCTATATGTGACACGGCACCAGAGTTAAGTTAGGGTTTTTCAAAATGCTGACATGCCGAGCTCAAAAGGTTCGCCATCACTGCTCTAGTGGATACATTTCGTTGAGAGATGGACAGGATTTCATGCAGCTTGCGTTCCCCTGGTTCTCCACCGGGTGGTCGAGGACCAGCTATTTATTTTATTTCTCAGTTACCACAGGCTGTTCTGTAAGCGCTTTTGTGCACACGTCTCAGAGAAGCAATTCTTGGTCAATAAACATGTTCTTACCTCAGGAGTTTAATGTGGTTCCAAATAACTTATTTCCAGAAAAGTATTCTTTAGGCGAAATGGAGATATTCCGAAACCTTGCCCATTTGTAGTAGTTTAATGGGAGAAGGCCGTTTGCCTGGTTATTTATATGAAGCCCATCATCTGTCTGTACTGAATCCAAAGCTGCACTTTTCATTACTCAAAATTAAATGGAGCAGAATATTTCCTTTCCAGCTCATTGACGGGGATTCGTGAACTGTAATTTTTCGTCTGTAATGTTATATAATTTCAAGGGAAGAAGAAGTATGTGACACTACAAATAGAAGTGACTTGTAACACTTTCCGGGCGGTTTTCAGGTGAGCTGTTCTAAGTGTTTTTGCCTTTAGTTCTCACAACTCTGAGAGAGGTACCATTATTATCTCTGCTTTACTGATGAGAAAACTGAAGCAGACAAGGGTTAAACAACTCGCCAGTGCTGCTCTGCTGTTTAGTGCCAGAGCTGAGAAACCTAGGGATTCTGGGCAAAGAACAGGTCATAGAAGTAAGTTGATGAACCAGTTGTGGCTTCCACTTGTCTACTTGTGTGAGTCATGGGTTTCTGTAGTGAGGCAGAAGATAGTGGATCATCTGGGCCTGAACTGTCATTTAAAAATTCCAGAATTCCAGAGATAAAGGAATTTAGGTCCATTGTTCTGACTCACAAAGACAGTAGGTAGTGGTGTAGCCAGGACCAGAACACAAGGTTGGTGATTTCCAATTTTGTATTTTTCCCTCCTTGGATCACAAAAACATGTATATTTTCTTAAGCTATTTTCTTCTATATTTCTTGTTGCTGGTTTTATTTTTCTTAGTGGTGCCATTAGCAGCTGCCATAGATATAACTTTGTTCCTTGATAGCTTTTTGTTAATTTATAGCATCAGAATATGTCCTGCCAAATGATGTTTACCATTCAGTTTCATGAAAACTATTTACTAAATGGCTCAGAGCAATAGTTCTTAACCTCATCAATTTTTATAACCCTTTGTTATGCTAAATATTTTCTAAGCTCCTTCTTTAAGATTCTGAAGTGAGATGTACAAATGATATAAATGTGCAAATGAAATAACTACCCACAAACACAGTTTCAAAAAAGTCAGCATAATTTTTCACATATAATACAATGAAGAAAAAAGGAAAGTAATTTATGTATTGAAAATACACAATATATATTTAAAATATAAATACTGGGGACAACTGTGTGAGAATCTTGTTACAGATTAGCAGCATTAATGTCAGTCAGAAAATATAAACTCCATTTATAATAGCATTAAAATATTAAATATTTAGGGATGTATCTGAAAAAAAAGAAATGAAAGATCTGTTTACTGAAAACTATACAACATTTCTGGGAGAAGTCAAAGAATCTATAATAATAAAAGCGTAACGTGCTAATTAGACTGGATGACCTTCCGGATGAAGCCAGGGCTTCGAGGGAAGCCTAGGTCCCGGGTACCGGAGGGAAGCTGATGCCAACAGCTGGGGGAAGGAAGGCCTACTCTTGCATGAATTTTGTGCATCGGGCCTCTAGTATCCAAATAAATGGAGAGATTCACCCCGTGTATGGGTTGGACATCTTTATATCGCCGAGGTGTCATTTCTCCCTAAATTGATCCCAGTCAAAATCTCAGCAAACTTCTTTTGTAGAAATTGATAAGCAGATGAAACAAGCCGTATGAAATACAAAGGACCTAGAATAGAACAACCAAAACAGATCTTAAAAAGAAGAACAGAGTTGGAGAACTAAACGAACCCTAATTGAAGAGTAACTATACAGCTACAATATCAAGAGAGTGTTTTCTTCTCTTGCATCAAGTGGCCTCTGTTGGCTTCATACAAAAACGATATTTCATTACTCCTCTTACTTAAACTCTCCTCAGTATTTGATTAATCTTTTCCTGACACGTCCTTCTCTTGACGGACACGACACCACACTCTTACAGTTCCTCCTGTCTTCTCAGTGTTCTTTCGCGTCGCATCCTCCTCTACTGGACCTGAAAGTTGAGGGTTGGACTGCCTTCTCATTCTACCCGCTTTGTCCAAGACCGTCTTATTCACTCTCTTAGCTTAAAATGCCATCTATACGCCCAACTCCCACATTTATATCCTGATCCCTGACCTTGTTTCTGAGTCTCAAGAATGTATGTTCTATTGCAAGAGTAATGTTTTTAGGAGTGGAAATCAGGGAGCTGGCATTTAAGGTTTAGTAGAAGTATAAATCAGGCAAAGAAACCAGCAGCATTGTGGTATTTTGGGGGTGTGAGTGGGGGAGTGAGGAGCAGGGGAGGTATAAATAGGACTGTCTTTAAAAAGCCCAGTGCAAGAATGATTAGGCCATAAGCAAATGGAACCAGAAACTGGGAAGTAAGGAATTGAGGGAATTTGCTTCTTCTTGGTCTAATCCTCTTTCTTTCTTAAAAAATTTTTTTTAGTTACAACAACTCAATGGAGATGATTAAGAATTCTGACTTAGTGCCCTATCTGGTTTAGCTCAGTGGATAAAGTGTCAACCTGTGGACTGAAGGGTCCTGGGTTTGATTCTGGTCAAGGGCACATGCCCAGGTTGTGGGCTCAATCCCCAGTAGGAGGCAGCCGATCAATGATTCTCTCTCATCATTGATGTTTCTATCTCTCTCTCCCTCTTCCTTCCTCTCTGAAGTCAATAAAAATATATTTTAAAAAAATCTGATTTAGTTACAAATCTTAAGAGACAGACTGATTGACTCCTTAACTTGTGGGCTGATGGAGACCCCAAAGAGCAGGGGTTCTCTGAGAAAGTCTGGGGAGTGGGGAGACATAATCGGCATGTCCAGGAGAGAGACTATGAATGCGTCTCTGTTTGAATCTCCCCAGTGATGTGATTCTTCTCCAGCAATAGAGAGGTATACAATCTCTATCTGACTCAGTTTTGCTTTGCTGGATTGGTTTGGCAGAAGGTTAATATTGCCAGGAAATGAAGGGTACTGATTTTATAAAAACTTCAAGTGATCAATCACCGTGTTCATCCTGGGTATAAAAGCAAAGAGATCTGAGGGGAGATAGGCACCGTGGTGCGGGGGAGTACAGGAAGGCAGGGGATGGGCAGTCTCTGAACTTGAACTTCACTTATTATGGAATGTGAACATTAGAGACCTGGCTGGGTAGGAAGCTGTTGTCAAAAAATGAGGAACTTGGAACCTCTCCGGCCAAATGGTTTCCACTGATGAAAACGCCTGCATATGCCTAGAAGCAGTGGTTCTCAACCTTCCTAATGCCGCGACCCTTTAATACAGTTCCTCATGTTGTGGTGACCTCCAATTTCATTGTTACAAATTGAACATAATTAAAGCATAGTGATTAATCACAAAAACAATATGTAATTATATATGTGTTTTCCAGTGGTCTTAGGCGACCCCTGTGAAAGGGTTGTTCGACCCCCAAAGGGGTCGCGACCCACAGGTTGAGAACCGCTGCCTAGAAGCAAGAGCAGTACATTACTAAGCTTAATTAAAAAAATACTTTGTGATGCTAACAGCCCTAAAGTTTCACTAGCTGTAAACTAAATAAATAAACCATTAAAGTAGGAATTCCTGACAAAGTTAGCAGTAAGCACATTGCGATGTTGAAATTCCTTTTTAGATTTTGGTCGGTGACAGCCCACAGTTAGGCATAGGCTTCCTCCTTACGTAGTGATCCCTTTGCCTTCCCACTGCTCCCGAGGCTCTAGGCTTATTTTATTGCAGTAGCTTCGTATCCAGCACTTCCTCTAGGTTGTACCGAAATGGTTTACAGTGCCTTCTTTTTTGTAGCCGGACCTGTGTTCTTTCTAATGTGAGCGTATCCTCGAGGTCGAAGATCAGCAGAATCAGGACATGGCCTGTTCCCTTTAGTTCTCTCCTTGTTCTCCGAGCGCGGATTCCTGTCAAGTTTCTCGGAGCCTGTTTCCAGGGCAGGCGCAGGACCTAGAAATAGAATAGATTAGTGGTGAGCTGGAGCCAGTGGTGTGATTGTTAGGAATTTTGTAGGACAGTTATTAAACATAGCTGTTATTAAACATTAAAGCACATACATTTACAGGTAAACGAATTATTATTAAACACAAAGGGAGTAAATACGAAAGACATGCTAGCTACTTGACCTTGTGCACGGGCACTATATGGTCAAAATACTGCACAGCAGGCTGTCCTGCATCCCTCCCCAACGCCGCATTCATTTGTGTTAGGCTGGCAGCTCCAAACCAGCCAACCCCATAAATCAAGGCCTTTCCTCCCTGAAGAGCCTGTTGTTAAACATTTACCCTTTGGTCCATGACCGACGCTCCAACCACTGACCCAAACCGGCCAGTGATGGGGTTTGTTCTTTTTCTACCTCCTTAAGGTGTAATGTTAGGTTTTTATTTGTGTATTTCCTGATTTCTTGAAATAGGCCTGTATTGCTATAAATTCCCTCGTAGTGCTGCTTTTGCTGCATCCCAGGAATTATAATATGTCATATTTTCATTTTCATTTGGCTCTATGTATCTTTTGAGTTTTTTGTTTTGTTTTTACTTCTTCTTTGACCCAGTAGTTGTTCTGTAGCATGTTGTTTAATCTCTACTTACTTGTGATTTTTTTCAGCTTCCTTCCTACAGTTGATTTCTAGATTCATACCATTTTGATCACACTGGATGCTTGTTATGATTTTAGTCTTCTTAAATTTACTAGACTTGTCTTCTGTCCGAACATATGATCTGTCCTTGAGAATGTCCCATGTGCACTTGAGAAGAATGTGCATTCTGTTGTTTTGGATGGAAATGTCTAATACATCTACTAAGTCCAACTGCTCTGTGTCATTTAAGGCCACTGTTTCCATGTGGACTCTGTGTGGGTGATCTATCCATTAACAATTTCTCCCTTTAGGTCTATTAATAATTGCTTTATATATTTTCATGCTCCAAAGTTACAAACATCGATGAGAGAGAAACATTGACCAGCTGCCTCCTGCACACCCCCTACTGGGGATGTGCACACAACCTAGGTACACGCCCTTGACCGGAATCGAACCTGGGACCTTTCAGTCCGCAGGCCGACGCTCTATCCACTGAGCCAAACCGGTTAGGGCTATATATATATATTTGTTGTTGTGTTTTGTTAATCCTCACCCAAGCATATTTTTCCATTGATTTTTTAAAAAATTTTTTTATTGATTTCAGAAAGGAAGGGAGAGGGAGAGAGAGATAGAAACATCAGTGATGAGAGAGAATCATTGATTGGCTGCCTCTGTATGCCCCACACTGGGGATCAAGCTCACAACCCAGGCATATGCACTAAATGGGAATCAACTGTGACCTTCTGGTTCACAGGATGATGCTCAGCCACTGAGCCACGCCAACTGGGCTCCATTGATTTTTAGAGAGAGTGGAAGGGAGGGGGAGGGACAGAGAGAGAGAGAGAACCCTTTGGTCTGTGGGCTGACAGTCTAACCACTGAGCCAAACTGGCTAGGGCAGTTGCTTGTATATTAATGTTATATCTTCTTGATAGATTGTCCCCTTTATCATTATAACGTGTCCGTATTTGTCTCTTTTACCTTTTTTTTTGTCATGAAATCTACTTTGATATAAAAATGACTGCATCTTCTTTACTCTGGATGCCATTTGCTTGGAACATCATCCTTCACCCATTGACATTGAGCTTATGTTTGCTTTTGTAGCTGAGAAGGTTCTCCTGAAGGCAGCGTGCAGTTGGGTCCTGTTTTTTTTGTTTTGTTATTGTTTGTTTGTTTTTTTAATCCATTCTGCTACTCTATATCTTTTGATTGGTGGTTTTCCTTTGTAGGTTACTGTCTTTTTCCCCTTGGCTGCCTTGAATTTAGAAACTAGGCTAGCTGCTTTCACACAATTATCTAATATTATCCCCATTTTTACAAATGTAAGAAACTGAGACAGAGGATAAGAAATTTGCTCCAGATCACAGCGCCTTAGCAAATGCGCGAGCTAAGTTTAGAGCCTGGTCTTTTCTCCATAGCAGATTGCAGAAATGTTTACAAATGGAAATGAATTAGACTTTTATGGAAATATTTGATAGTGAGGACACTTAATACACACATGCAAAAGGTGGTATTATGTGCCATGAATATGTGCCTAAGGGAGGAGCTGGAGCCCTCTAGGTCTTCTCGCATCCAACACACTGGGAGAATAGTGGATAACAGTTGCGGGGGGAAGGGGGGGGGAGGAATTTACTGTGTGTAGTCTGTCCCCTTTAATTCTTATAACAGCCTTTATGAACTCGGTGCTATTATTATGTTTAGATGAATAAACTGAAGCAGAGAGGCTTTGTTACAAACCCGATGGAGTAAGTGGCAGGTGGAGAGCTGACCCCAGGTGCTGTTACTCTCCTGGCTGTGCTGTTAACTGTTTATATCACATGCCCTCTCGTAATGACTGATTTGTGTAAGAGAGAACGGGAAGGATTTGTCACACTGATTCTTATCTCACGTCGATTCTTATCTGGCTCTAACCAGGCTTGTAAGAATTTCTGCTTGTTTAGTTAGATAGGAAGCTCAATAAAACGTCATATAGAATAAAACAAATACTTAATCCCAAGTTCAGATCTTTCAGACAAAACTGATAATTGTTAATAACCCCCTTTTAGCTCATGATAACTGGTTACATCCTTATAATTTTAAAAACAACCATAAAATATTGATCCAGAAATTGGAATGATAATGCAGCCAATGAGTGCGTGAGAATAATCCTACACAGATGGGAAGGCTGCAGCTCAGAGCGCGAGGATGAGTCATGGTCTTGGGAGACCGTCGCCTGCTTCCCCAGAGTCTGTCAGCAGAGGGATGTGCAAAGTGATGTGATTTTCATGTTTTCGCCTTAACATCTGCTACATGGCAGCTCGATTATATTCCTCTCGAGGGAAACATCTATAAACATGGGTAAAGATTGCCTTTTTACTCATGTTTCCAGGCTGCTTCGCTCTGTAGTCATTCTGTTGGCTGCACTGTACAGTCTCTCTGGGTGACTTGGTGCTCAGCATTTTCCCAGGATTTGACCTTCTTAGGATTTGACCTCTGCCACGAGTAATTCTACCAGGTCAAAGTGATGTGTTTCTCAAAGCCAGATTCTGTCACCCCTGTGGAGATTGGCTCTTTCCTCTCTTTTCCTTTCCCACTTATCCACACACCACTAGTTCTTCAAGGACAGTAAGAACCAGGATTTTCAATGAGCAGTTGTTTAACCAATTTATTTTAGTTTTGTCATTTTTTTTTTCATGAAACATGTGGAAGAATGAAAAAATTTGGAAGGTGGCTTAGTGTAGGTTTCCATAAAATCATAGGGAAGATAATAAATAGAAAAATTCATAGTAGAGATAGTAACACAACTAGATTGAAATGTCAGCAGAGTAAATTATTGAGAGGTAAAAATGATAGCTACTACATGCATAGGTTAGTATCAGACTCAATATTTTAATTGGTGTAAAAAAGTGGAAAATTAAAAGCTAAAACTTAAAAAGCAGACTTAGCTATTTGGACAATTAAAACACATAGCTCTATACTCATAGCAACAGATTGTTTCATTATTTGTTTGTGTGATTGGTATCATCTGTGATTTAGTCTTGGAATAATAGGGTCAGTTGGGAGGGACTGTGGAGTCATTACGGGAATTGAATTGGCGCTGTTCACACACTGCTCTGCTCTCTGGTTTAGAATATCTCTTTGCTGCTTTTCTCAGGTGGGACTCTTCCCTGGACACTGTGTGGAGTTAATTAATCAGAAAGTCCCCCAGTCAGTGACCAACTCAGTGCCAAAACCAGGTGAGTACACTCATCAGCATGGTATTTTACCAACTGCTTAAACATACAGACTTCCACTTCTAGTCAAGCACGTAGCTTGTTTTGCAATACTTTGTATTTCTCGACATAATATGCATTCTTAATTTTATGTGGCTTTGATTTTAAGTGGTTTTTAAAATTTATTTCTCTATTGGTCATTTTACCAAAGTTTACGTGCATTCAAAATTTTAGACAACTTTAAAGAACTCTTTGCTCCACTAAGCTTTGTCATTATTTGTTTTTACGATTATATAGTAGGAATATAGCTTAATGAATAAAATGATAAAAGAAAATATTTCAAAGAACTGACCGAGAAATAGAATGATTAGCTGAAACTTAACAGATGAAGGGGATGTATAGTTTATCGGTGCTTGAGTTTCAAAACTATTTTAAACAACATATCTTACTTATATAAGCATATGTATAGTGCAATATAAATATGTGGAATTTTTTATAAATAAAGCAATGTTAAAGTTTTGGGTTTTTTGGGGTGATATCTTGCCAAATCCTACAGAGTATCTAGTCTGGAACTTTTTAATGTAATAGTGTGGTCAGTACTCTGAAATTATTACAATTTAACATCACAAATTTATTGTGATTTCTTGTACATTGTTTTACATAGTTTTGCTCTACAAGCTCAACTTTTATTAGTTATTAAGCCTCATCTTTGATCATTTTGCCTCAGAGACATACTGTAAAGTGAGTTTTTAAAAATTAGTTTAATATTGGCATTAAACTGTATCAATCAAAGACTTTCTCATGTTTTGAATGAGAAAGTGACATTTCCAATTGTGATAACTTCCAGAAGCTTTTAAAACGTGAGCGAGTTGACCGGTTATTGGTATTTCTGGGAAACGGGTTTCTATGAATAGACTTGCATGGCATTGTTAATTCTAAATCAGTAATGACGCAGAATGACAGTACCCCTTCAAAAGCTCCTGTCTTCTCTTCTGAGAGCAGCACCCCAGGGCTGTCCTGGGGAAATGTGCCTTCTTGATACATTTTGTAAAGGACGATGTGAGTTCTGCCAGCCTCAGGCTTGTTTCACACTTTAAAACGGTCTCTGCCTGCAGTTTATTTTTACCACCGCCATCTGTCCCTGCTGGATGCCAGATCTGAAAGATGGAGCTACAGTTTGATACTGAAATGCAAAGCTCCCCTATATTCCGACACAACAAGGGCGACAGGAAACGATTACCCTTTGGAGCTTTTCTTAACGTTCCCAAATGTTCAATTATTTGTGGGTGTAAAAATAAAATTAATGGGTCGCCGTGTCTTGCTGGGAGTTTACTGAGCAGTGGGTCTTCTTATTGATTTCTTCCTTCAAGTTCTTCATGCTCTCGACTATTATCTCTTCATTTATTTCTTTTGTGCAATTCTCTGTCTCCCTGTTCTTTTACACGTCAGTTGTCAGTTATGTCCTTTGATACTGACTCACACATCCTCTCTTTCAGGTTTGGGTACTTTCTAGTGACCTGTCTTAGAGTTCACTGACCCTTTCCTCTGTGTAGGCATCTCTCAAGGCACCTAATAAGTTCTTACATTCTCAGCTCATGTATTTCATTTCTAGGATCAACATTGGGTCTTTTTTATAGTCTCCAAAGATGAATTCTCTCATCTTCTGACATTATTTACCTTTTCCTCCACAAAGAAAGAACGAGGAGTCGGGAGAGGGAAGGAGAGAGTGAGGAAGTGGGGAGAAAAGGTGAAGACAGAAGAAAAGCAAAGCTTTTTGAGGCATGAACTTCTAAAAATGAAGGACTAGGGAATTCAGACAACCCTTCCTTGAGAAGAGTTAGCAAATTTGGACCGAAATGAAATTCTCTCTTTGAAGCATTTGAGAATCAATAAGGCAGTAAGCAGGTACTGAGTAAGGCTAAGCAGAAGGAAATCGGTGGAGACATTCTTTCCCTCCTGTATCTGCTGGTAGAGTAGAGAGAGT
>NW_005370991.1:218245-223504 GCF_000412655.1 Myotis brandtii
AAAAATTGGAGCTCAGAGCCCAGGAGGGCATAGTTGCTGATAAATGCCCCAAGCTTTGAAGTTGGGATTTTTGTGGAAATTGAAAACTGATTCTAAAATGTAGATGGAAATGCAGAGCTGGAAGTACTCCAGACCATTTGGAAGAACAAGAAAGTGGGACACTTACTATAATAGACACCAAGATTTATTGGGAAAGCTTCACTAATTAAGATACTGGTATTGACATAAGGATTGACAGTTAGATCAGTGGAACAGAACAGAGTTCAGAAACCAGCCTGTGTACACAGACCCTGATTTATAATAGAAGCAGCGTTGCCCAGCGTTGTCAAAAGGCAGTCATTTCAGTGAATGGTGTTAGGTCACCTGGACAGGTTTTATATCTGGTCCTTATTTAACCCCATACACAAAATCCTTTCCAGGAGAATTATACATCTGTATATGAAAGATAAAACTACTGAAAGATAATGCAGTCGACTATCCTCATGCCATATTTTCATGATCTTAAGTTAGATATAATTGAAAAGCTTAGTAATTAAAATTAAAGTTCAGACCACTGTCATAATATGCTATGAAGATAGTGTGGAAGGCAAATCACGAAGTGGGAACACATTGGCAGTGCACGTATCCGAGAAAAGTCAGGCAACCAGGCTGTGGAAAGAAGCAAATAAGAAGAGGACAGATACACTGATTTTTTTTTAAATGAGTGAAAACTTGCACAGGTACTTCACAACAAATGTCCCAAATGCTCAATAAGCATGTGATAAGATGTTCAACATCGTTAATCTTTAGGGAAATGCAAGTTAAATCCTTATTGCCTCATATACACACACCCACCAGAATGGCTAACATTTAAGAGTAGCAACACCAGAAGTTGGTAAGGATATAAATCAGTGGGAATTCTCAGACCCTGCTGGTGGGACAAACATTCTTCATACACTCGTAGGTCTATATAGAATGTTCCTAGCAGCCTTATTCCTAATTGTCAAAAAACGAGAAAAACTCAAAGGTATGTCCGTAGAGGAGTGGGTAAATAAAGGCATGCTCATTCAGTGGACTTCCCCATACCAGGGGAACTGGAAGGGGGGTACGGCTCTATGGATGAGTCTCACAAACATAAACGCTGATGAGGAAGCCTGGTCTCCATGCACGATTACACCGTGAAATGCCATCAAGCAGAGAGAGTTCAAAGTCACAGGGTCTGAGCCCGTTCTGTGGTGGTGGAAGTTACACAGTCCTTCACGGGACCCACACAGTTCACTAAATATGAGAGAAAAATGACAAGTGACCTCTCCCGTGCCATCGGCAGCTATTCCGTGACAGAGCAGAGTGCCTTTCAGTCCGCCATGTATTTTAGCTTCTCATTTTGAACTAATTGTGGTCTCAGAGGAAGTCGCCAAAGCAGCCCAGAGGTCCCATATACTCAACTACTCCCAGTTGTCACACTCACACGACGACGTATATAGGACAGTGTCAAAACCAGAAAGTCGGCATTGTTCAATCCTGGTGAGCTACACTACAGACCGTGCTCCAATGTCGCCAGCTTTGCACAACCGTTTTTCTTACCACGCATTTCTAGGTGGCAGAGAGAGCGCAGCCTTTTGGGGTTCAAGTTCAAGTTACTGTTATTAAGTAGTTCTGCAGACCATTGTGGAGTTGATTTATCCCACCCTGTGTTTGTATGTTGGGTTATATGAGGGGATGATGAGCTGTGCTAAGTGTTCCCAGGACAGCTTTTCTACAGCATGGATTTCCCCTCCCCCTTCTTCTTTTTGCCTTTTCTTCAGCTTTCTCTTTTCTTTCCCCTTCCCCTGCCTCCCCCCCCCCCTCCCTTGCAGTCTCTAGTATTGAGCAAGAAAAGGGTGGGAGGAGGGGTGCTTTTCATTTAAATTTTCACAAAAGAAGGGGGGCTTTGAGTTCTCCGCTCTGAATAAACATAAGAGCCTCATTTCGTACACAGTAAAATGGGAACCTCCACAGCCTTTGCATTGGTCAGAATTTACATGTTTTTTGTTCCTGCGGCATAGTAGAGTTCTCTGTGGCCTTTCATATTTTAAAATCACATCAATTCACTGTTTTTTCTCCATTGTGCCTTACCATTTATAAGCAATTTTGTATTCAGAGCTGTATTCAGAGAGGAGGGAAAGAGGGAATTTGATCTGTAGCGGAAGACGTTGGCAGGGTCCTGAGAAGGACCCTAAAGATCTTGAATCAGGCAGCTCCTACCTGTGAGGCCTGGCAGTGGCTGGAATCCTCTGTCTTAGCTTCCTCCCCTCCGGTTTGGGATGTTGGAATCAGCTTCCTAGGGTTGTAATGAAGACTGTTTGTCAAGTGCGTGGATCGTGCCTGGCACTGTGCAACGCTGCTGTGTTAATCAAAAACAAGTTCCTCAATGTGGATTTGCATGGGTGTTAGTAAAAAGTCATTTGGAACAGCAAATACATTAACCTCTTCCAATTCATTTATTTCTTCAAGTAATTCTAATAGGGTTAACAGTGCCTCGTATAAATATTGACTCTCTTAAGTATTTACATAAGTCAAGTTACACTTTTAACATTTGGTCAGTGTGTAAAGGAGGAGGCCATACTCAGGAAAATTTGTTTCTAGATTTTCAATTCTGAAAAAAAAACCCAAAACTATTATATTGTACCCTGAGATGCTCAAGAGATTGCTGTCTATGAGGACTTTTCACACAGAGGCAGTATGAATTGACACTTCTTAAAACATGTTGTTAGAACAACAACCGCAGCTTATCACCAGCAACGATATTAAAGGGTATGTTTTCTCAGCCTGTTGCTGCCAGTGTCAGGAGTCAGCCTTTCACTGGCAATACTTCCTGCACGATCCATGGCTTCTCTCATTTATTGGGGCCTTCAGTACCCTCACTTTCCCTGGATCCACTTCTCCCGACCGAATGGTGTAGCTTTGAAAAGAGTAAAAACAACACCGAACGTCAAGTTCTGCTGGGGGTTCTGAGCAGGAAGTTCACCTGGTGAGGCCGAGGGGAGGGGTGGGGCTGGGCTGGAGCAGCCTGTTTTGCCAGTGGGAGTGCGGGCGGGGCGCTTGGGGGAGGCTGCGACTCAGGACCTGCTGAGAAGGGAGGACTCAGCCCTGCAGGCAGGAGCTCTTACCCCCCACACAGGGGGCGAGGCTTCCTAGGAACTAAAAGCTGCGGATGGGGGGACCTGGAGACAGACCAAGCGGGAGCCTGAGAGCCTGTGGGTCTGACTTGGAAAGGTCTGAGCAGGCGATCACGCTTCCTTCTGTCGGAGGCTGCATAGACTGCAGAGCTGCTGTTTCCCGGGGAGTCCCTGCTGAGTGCAGTCATTTGGAAGAATCTTAAGTATTGATCCTCAAACCTGTGCCACAGCAAAAGGTAAGCTACCTCAACTGGTCATTCAGACGTTCCCTCCAACAGCATCCGGAACGTTTCACGGTGACTGTTTTTGCATTTTATTTGGGCACATGTGTCCTTGGTTGCTTTTAAGTGAATGGTTGGTGAGTGTTTGGAATGTCTAGAAATTGCATAGTTGAGCCTTCATGCTTGTAGAGGGATCATCATTTCTTTGAAGTCGGTTGTACCACGTACGTACTGGGCATTGTATCTCTCTCCTAGTCGGGCATTACCCATTTTTCTATTGGAAATTAGCTTCTTTCTTAATGTTTTCTAGACCTTAAGTTAATGCACGAACGTTTTTATGATGAAAAGAGCCCACTTGTGCTTCACAAGCCACCGGTACAAATCATATTTAAATCCTTTCCTGGTGGGTTAGTGTAGCAGAGGCAGCACGGATTTACTAAAGAGGCTGTGCAAATTAGCGGGAGGAAGTAACCCTCCTGCCCTGTTACCTCCCATGTTGTGTGTTTTTTCCTCGTTGGCATTGGTGAGGATGGCCAGCTCTGTCCATGAAATACTTGTGCTAGTCTGCTTCTTCCTGCAGGGATTTCCTGCCACTGGGGTAGCAGTCCGCGTCTCTCTGGACCTTCTTTAGCCCTTTCATGAACATAGCAGGGACACCAGAGTTTTCTCTGAATCAATCACAGGTCAGCCCTGTTAAGAATTTGAGCACCTCCCTACCCCTGCCAGAAAAGTTCTACTGTTTAAATGATATCAATATTTCAATTTTCAAAACCGTAAATGGAGGGATTTCAAATTTCAGAGCTCTTTTTCATTGTCAGCTTAAAAAAACCCCTACACTTGTAGCTCATGTTCATGGTTTGAGACCAGAACTTACCTCTTTTACAGTATCGTGTAGTAATTAATACTTTATAAGGTCTTCAGTGGAAGAGAGCAGAAGTCTGAGGTTTCTGAGGTTTAGTTCACATTGAAGAGCATGACAGGAGGAAGGGCTGGAAAGTAACTGTGTGTGTGCCTTCCTGATGGTCCCAGCCCTGACTCAGGAGGGACAGCCAGGGCCCATGGAACCTGGTTTGCAGAGCCTCGGGTTCTGATTAGCTCTGTGCCATGCAGGATCCTACAGGTTCTCAGACCAAAGGTCAAGAACAGCTGCAGTCATCAAAATCACCCCTGTGGATCGACACTTCCTGAGTGAGCGCTTGGCCTATTTGTAACTTCATGAAAGCATCATAGTAACCCCGAGTGATGTGTATTATGGTTGTCATTCTCACTGTGTATTTGAGGGAGCTGAGACTTAACTAGGTAATTTGCTCAAGATCTTGCAAATTAGGAAGCTGTTAGGATTCAAACCCTCAGGTCTGTCTGTCACAGAAGCCCATGTCATGTCCTTGTTCCCCAAGCGAAAGGTGAGGTCTTGTGTAGGGCAGATTCCAAGACGTTTGCTTTCGGTAGAGTCTTCATAAGGATTCAAACCCTCAGGTCTGTCTGTCGCAGAAGCCCATGTCCTTGTTCCCCAAGTGAAAGGTGAGGTCTTGCGTAGAGCAGATTCCAAGACGTTTGCTTTCGGTAGAGTCTTCATCATCAGTCCAATGCTCTCAAATATAGAAACGTTTCCCTCCAGCTCCTGAAAGGAAAAAAAAAAAAAAAGGAAAAGAAACAAACCCAACCCTTAGAAGCAAACAAAAACCATGTACATAGCCGTGTTCTACACCAAACTCCATAGCTTAACGAAGTGCAAGAGTGTGTGACATCAAAGGGAATATGATTACATTTTAGTCTAATTAAAAAAAAATTCAAGCCCTAACCGGTTTGGCTCAGTGGATAGAGCGTCGGCCTGCGGACTGAAGGGTCCCAGGTTCGATTCCGGTCAAGGGCATGTACCTTGGTTGCGGGCACATCCCCAG
>NW_005370991.1:223530-247424 GCF_000412655.1 Myotis brandtii
GGGGTGTGCAAGAGGCAGCTGATCGATGTTTCTCTCTCATCGATGTTGCTAACTCTCTATCCCTCTCCCTTCCTCTCTGTGAAAAATCAATAAAATATATTAAAAAAAATTCAAGACGAGAGTTTTCACACTGTTAAGCTGAAGGTTCTAAGTTTTCAGATACATTTCATAAGAGGAAACTTATAAATACATGTCCTCCTGGGGTAGTACTAGTTTTTAAACTTTGGTCAAACAGTGCGAGTTCATCTTAGAAAAATAGGAACCCGGATTATTTTAAAATCCTTGGCAGAGTTGCTTGCATAGCCTGTGTCATATTCATCCTCCTAGTGTTGGGATCTGAGTGTCAGGAATTCATACCCACATCTTGTTTCCTCCTACTCGCCTCTGCTCAAATGCAAATCCTTTTTGATCTGTATTTAGAAGTGCAGTTAGTCAGTCTTATATAACTGAGGTGGTAAAGTCACCACGTTAAATTTTGTTTTTACTTTGCTCTTTTTATAAAGTTAAGGAACAACACCAATCACTTATTATTTAAATGTTTAATTTAAAATTTAAAATAAAAATCAGTTTTACTGAGGAAAATGTATAGCTTTTTTATATACTCTTTTTATAAAGTTAAGGAACAACATCAATCACTTGTTATTTAAATGTTTAATTTAAAATAAAAATCAGTATCAGTTTTACTGAGGAAAATGTATAGCTTTTTTATATCTCCCTAAAAAGCACGCAAGCTAAATTTGAACCTTCTTTGATATTTATTACTGAAACGTGTAGCGCCTGGAAAAGCAAATATATTATGTAAATAACAGGAGTGTTTTAACCTGTGACCGTTTTCCCCAGGGAACGGTGACTTCTAAGGTCTGAGTAGCACGCCATCTCTAATTTATCACTCTATGTATTCTAGGAAGAGCAGCAGCAGGACATGCTTTGGTTTCATCCTTAAGTGAGCGGAAGAAAGATCCATTTTTATTCCAATCCCCAGGTATTTTAGTTAGCCACCAGTGTGTCTGGCTACATAGGAGTGGTGCCGGAAAATCTAAAGAAACAATTACTAGTAGTTGCTCACTTTCTGCTTTTCTTTTTCCAAGTGAATGGTTCTTCTCTAAAACTTACTACGGATTTGTGTTGTGGATCCCTGCTGTCATCCTTTTGCGTTTCAGTTTGCAAGGGCTTTAGCCCGCCCTGGAGGAGTGGCTCAGTGGTTGAGTGTGGACCTACGAACCAGGAGGTCGAACCAGGAGGTCACGGTTCGATTCTTGCCCAGGGCGCATGCCCGGGTTGTGGGCTCGATCCCCAGTATGGGGCCTGCAGGAGGCAGCTGATCAATGATTCTCTCTCATCATTGATGTTTCTATCTCTCTCTCCCTCTCCTTCCTCTCTGAAATCAATAAAAAGACATCTTTTTTTTTTTTAAAGGGCTTTGAAATGCCTCCTCTTCTCTCTCATGAGTAAGTGGAAGCCAATTTGATTAATGTGATTGCTAGTAGCTTCCTAGTTTTTCAGCCAAGAGCCATTACTGTCCGTGTTATTTTTAGTTCAGCATTGGGTGGACATGACATTTCTCAAATACCTGGTGTCCTCCCTCTGAGGATGGAATGTGCAGATATCAGAGCCGTCCCCGTTCCAGTGCCTCATCCCTGGGCTGGCCCCAGAGACGGTCCCCGGTAGTCGCGTGCAGCTGTTACGGCACCCGTTGGAGAATTGTGTGTCTCTTCTCCTCCCAAGCTGCTTATAATACAGTGATAAAAATGATTATGTACTTTCTTCCACAATCACTTCAGCCCCATATCAAGATTTAACACTCAAATTTTCCTAAAGACTTTCTTGGACATCTTGAGGGGGTGAGGAGAGATGACATCCAAGGTTGAAGCTGCTGAATTCCTGCTCTGAAGCGTAGATTACACGCAGCAGTTCCCCGAGAGGCAGGAGGGATTTGCATTGAGCACTGCCCTGGTGGGATGCAAGTTTTCCAAAGGCAGAACCTACAGAGATAATATTTACCGTTTTTTTCTCTCTTCCTAGAGTGAATTCTTAAACCTCATTCAAAAATTAACCTCTATAAAACATACGGCATCTATAGAGAAATAATATTATAAATGACCATTATATTGTTCACCAAGGTCTTCCTAGCAAATAAATCAATGAAACAAACAGTGGCATATTGTATGGCATGAACAACAGTTGCGAATGGCTTTAACAATTAAAGAAGATAGTACGATTACGCACTAAGTCCTGGAAATAGTATAAGTATGTTGTGTGAATTAGTTATAAAAGGGCTCCTTACTACTATTTTAAGTTTTCATGGGGAAAAATGCATAATTTAATTTAAAAAGTGCTAAGCCTAATATACTATACATGAAACAGTAGCATTTTAAATGACCTTTCTATCTTAAGTTCTTATGCCAGCCCTTTCCAAGATGACTTAGCCTATATTGGAAATAGTATAAGTAAGTTGTGTAAATTAGTTATAAAAGGGCTCCTTACTACTATTTTAAGTTTTCATGGGGAAAAATGCATAATTTAATTTAAAAAGTGCTAAGCCTAATATACTATACATGAAACAGTAGCATTTTAAATGACCTTTCTATCTTAAGTTCTTATGCCAGCCCTTTCCAAGATGACTTAGCCTAATTTATGTTTTTGACACTGCCTGCCAATGAAGTTTTAAATGGTGGCCTTTTTCCCTCCTGATAAATTTTCCTAAAACAAAGGTATTTTCCACAGACTTTAGAGCTTTCCATGCTTTATACTTTCTCAGTGTTTCATGATTTTTCAGCTGACAGCTAGAATTCATAAATTACTTGGCGAAATTCCTTTTTTTCTATTTTTAACCTGTGATCTAACCTGGTTAATTGCCCTGTCTAAAATCTTACAGCAAGTTTTTGGCAGAATCAGGACTAAAACCTTTATCTTCACATTTTCACTTGCTCATGCCTGGCCGGTATGAGGCATGATTGGACGGACGGCCTGCATCAGACTGTTTTATTTATTATTGGGAAGGTATAAAAGCTTTCAATTATTAGGCGATTGGTTCAAGGATGTATTTCTAAATCATCAACTAGAATTGCTAGCATTTTATGCTTACTGAATATTTTTACCACATACAAAAGCTATGTATTTAGATATTTCAGGATAGTACCAGATACACTAAGGAAAATGGATTGAAATATGAGTATTAGGTCATCTTGAAGATTAGATCTGGAAAATTAGAGAAGAGAGGAAAAGTATAAAGTGTCGTTATTCTGATAACCTTTATTCCATTTAGAAGTCATTACATGAATGTAATGGGAGATAAAATAGATTTTATTTAATATACCATTCTATGAAAAACTATTATGAACTGAATTCTAGTGATTAGATACTGGTTTATATTTTGAGTTTAAATCATTCAGAGAGTGATGCTAACACAAAGTGAGTATAAATGAGCTACTGTTGTGGGCTTGATCCCTGGTCAGGGCACATATAAGAATCAGCTAATGAATGCATACATAATCGATGTTTCTTTCTTTTTCTCTTTCGCTCCCTTCCTCTCTCTCTAAAATCAGTCAATAAATGAAATAAATAAAAGAAATATGGCTGAAAGCAAAATAGTCTACAACCCAGCGATCCTGCTCCTGAATGAGAATGCTAGAGTTCCCGCCCTTGTGCACAGAGAGGCACTTAATGAGACTTTTCAATGAATTATCAATAGTAACAATAAAAACTTGGAAACTCTCTAAATGGCAGTCAGCAGGAGAATGGCAATATAAGTTGTAGTATATCTTCTATATATATGAGAGCCAAGTGACTGGGACACCAGAATGACCAGTTGCTTTGATGTGCACTGTGGCCATGATCAGTCCCCCTACCCCAATTGGGGGGAGGGGGCAGCTGGCCAACTGCCTGCGGCCCCTCTCCTTGGCTGGCCCACCCCAATCGGCCCCAATTGGGGCGGGCCAGCTGGACCTCACCCGTGCATGAATTCGTGCACCGGGCCTCTAGTATACCTATAAAGGAATGGCTGTGTTTAGGTCACCTGGGTCTCGGGGTGCCACCACTGTGATGGGGGGGTGTGTGTGGCAGTTGAGAGGGGAGCCCAGTTTGCAAGGTGCAGCCCCCACACCTGCTGCCACCTATTTCCTGTGGCTGCTGAAACTGCAGCGATGTGGCCGGGAGGCTGGAGATACATCTTCACTGCTGCTCCCAGGGCTCCCCTGGTCTGAGCACTCCCGTAATTGGGGAGAGAGCCAGGTATGGGTGCTGCCTGCGGCTGCTTCTGCCTCTTACCCTCTGCTGGGCTGTGTGGTAAGGGCTGTACCCTGACTCCACTGACTGCTGCCATGTTGGTTGGGGCTGTGGGTTCAGCTGAGGTGTCTGGGAAATAAGGGTTGTGGGTTCTGTTCTGTCTGTACCATTCTGCCTTCCCTTCACGTGCCAACACATTCACCTTCAGATGTACGGCTGTGGGCGTCTTTCAGGAAATCTCACTGAGCAGAGGAACCTGGGTTGTGGGATAAAGGTCCTCCTAGTTGTCGATAGATGGAAGGGGAGATGGGTACAGTGGGGTACGCTGGCTCTGCCATGATGCTCACAGTATTTGAAAGTATACAATAGGGACTTAGAATCTGGGAGGATAAGAAACTCTTAAATATCAGTTGCCTGTGCTTCTGTCCCCCTCTGTTAACTTTCTTCCAAATGGTCATTTAATCTGTGTTTGAAAACTTTGAGCAAAGAAGGATTTGTGTACAATTGTGAAATCCATTTGACATGCTACACATTATACTCATATTTGATTGTTACCTGGGTTTGATGAGGACAACCTCTGCAGGTATTACGCATCCCACCCCTACCAGCTCATTCTGTCAGCTTGACTCTGAATTTGCTACAGATCTTAGAATGGGATGCATGTAATGAAATAAGTGTAATGCTGAGGCCATTAACGGGCACCAATTAGCTTTCTTTAATGTCCTGAGAAATTAATTCAAAACAGTCTAGGAGGTTTCTCAGACTGGATTTAGAGAACTCTAGATTAGGTGAAGTATTAGGAAAAAGAAAAAATTCTTTGGCTTTGCTAGAAAAATGTTTTACTTGGGTAATTTAAGACACCCAGTGCCCCATTTCTTCTCCATGTCAAAGTTCACTGGGCTCACTGAGCTGCCGTGAGGGTAGCTCTGTAAACTGGATATTGGTGTCATAAAGATTTGTGTTGGAGATACTGTGTGTCATACTGTTAAAGCTTTTAACTACTGGAAAGACTGGTTCAGTTGGGTTCCTCTCAGGTTTGAAGAGAGATTTCGGATGTAAAATCTGTCATATCTAATATGGAAGCAGTTACATTGGGGCACATTTTAACTCTAGTACAGGAAAATTGAATATAAGTCAGAGTGATTGGCTTTTGTCTAAGTATTGTTTGTGTTTTATTGTTGAGGTACTTTTTCTGTGGAAGTGGCGTTATCATTTTCATGTCCCTAATCCAGCATATTTGGTAGACTTTGACCTTAAGACCCGTAGCTGCATTGCAGTCTCCTCTGTTGAAATGTTTTATAAGCCCTTGACTGTCTAAAACCAAACTCCCACTCTGCCTCCTTCAGTGGAAGTCTCATGAGATTGTTGACGGCATTCCAGACTTCTGTTCCTCAAACCATGATTTTACTAACTAGTTTTCTCGTTTGCTATAAAATTTTATTTTGTTTTTTTACTTTTTAAACTCCTGTGAAAACGAAGACCAACACACACACACATTAGCCTAGGTTTTCACAGGGTTGGGATCATCAGTATCGCTGACTTCCACTTTCATGTCCATGTCCCACAGGCAGGTCTTCAGGGGCAACACAGCCTTCTGTCCAGCACTCTGAGCTTATACTTGTATGTGGAATTTTAGAGTAATTTACCCTGTAAGCTGTGCTTAGAGCTTTGTTTGCATTCAATTCTTTCACTGTTGTCTTTCTCATGTATCAATCAGTGGAAATATTTTTTACTTATCTCTTGCCTTGATCTACAGAGGACTTAAGGTTATATTTAGTGTAGCCTAGATGAATGTTAATAGGAGGTCTAATGTTTTTTTAGGGGTGTGTGTTTTGTGTTTATGTAGCAGTTAGTTTGACAAGTGTGTTCTGTATCCTGATGGGATTGTCCTCTTCATAAAATGAAAAAGAGGGAGTTGTTTTTGTGTTTGTTTGTTTTACTTTCCAGATTATAAATGCCATGACAATTTCTAACCACCAAGTAAAATATTTTAGAAGTTAACTAGAAAGTAAAACCACATTCACAACATTTCCAGGCTCAGTTATTATGAAGGTCTCCAAAGTGACATATTAGAGTAAAGCTCAGATGCCAGTCATAATCCTGGGGCATCCGTAGGTATGCATTGGGGAAATAGCTGGTTTACCATTTGATTTAGAAGTCACGGATTACAAGACTTACAGTTGCTCACAGTCCCATCAAGTAAAATCACAGACTGGTGAGAAGACAGTGCAAAATTGTGATTTTATAAATAACTGTTTCCTAAACTTCTGCTGAAAATTTCCATAGAATATAAAGTGTACTTTTAATACATGATTTTGCAGTCAACCTGTTAAGACCTCCATTTCTTTTCATAAAAAGTAAAAATGTAACCTCTTGCCACAACTAAGATGTTTTTCCCTTATCCCTGTTTTTTAGTGTCTAAGAAGCACGGCAAGCTCATCACTTTCTTACGCACATTCATGAAGTCTCGACCAACAAAACAGAAGCTGAAGCAGCGAGGGATCTTGAAAGAGAGGGTGTTTGGTTGTGACCTGGGGGAGCACCTTCTCAATTCTGGTTTTGAAGGTAAACATACATTCTCTACTCTTATAATTCTAGTTTCTAACCTCTGCATATTGATTTTCTAGAACCAATTGTGCAATAGATTAGGCAAGTAATTTCTGTTCCATTTAAGTTCGGCAGCAGGTATTGAACATTCTTGGGTCCTTATCTTAGTTCTGGGGGAGCTGAGAATAAAGACGGGTCTAAGAATGTACTTTGAATCAGATACTTCTGATCTGTTTAGGAAGAGCAAGACATTCGCATAAAGCACGGTCAGTTGGCATTATTTTTATATCTGTCCCGTTAGCTTTCTCAGCCAGCTTTCCCCTCCCACATTTTATTCTAAAATATTTACTTAATTTCTTGTTTGAAAAATATAGCCATAGTTTTGAGGCTATAAAATACCAAGCCCAGTCTTCCAACTTTTATAGCTAAAATTTTTAATTTCGTTCCCTGTAAATCAAGTTCTGACTCAAGATTTCAGTGGGTGGTGAATGGATAGAGGGGAATGAATAGATAAGAAGAAAGAAAAATGGGGTTTTCTTTTGATTTAAAAAAAAATGCACTTCCCTCTACCAGTTCTTGTAGAGATGCTAGAGCAGTGGTTCTCAACCTTCTGGCCCTTTTAATACAGTTCCTCATGTTGTGACCCAACCATAAAATTATTTTCGTTGCTACTTCATAACTGTAATGTTACTACTGTTATGAATCGTAATGTAAATCTCTGATATGCAGGATGGTCTTAGGCGACCCCTGTGAAAGGGTCGTTCGACCACCAAAGGGGTCTCGACCCACAGGTTGAGAACTGCTGTGCTAGAGTATTAAAGTAGTATCCAAAGTACCTATAATGTTGATAAGTACCAGAAATAGATGATTTGTAAAATTCTAAATCCTGATGGAAAATACCCATTGTACTTTTTAAGACCACTGATGAAAAGTAGGGTAAATATCAATACAGTAAACAAAATACAGAAAAGTGTTTATGCTCATCTGTAGTCATGAAAATGTATTTTCAAGCCATTTTGAGATATTTTATATTGACAAACATTATTAATGTAATAAAGCTGCTTTTCTAAATTATGATCATATTAACTGTAATCAAGTGGACAGCTATATATTTCTCCAGCAAAATGTGTTTATTCAGGAACAACAAAGAATTGCAATTTAGGACATGTAGTCTAACCAAAAACCATGCCCAAGTCTAGGGAAACAAAGGGGAGAATGCCTTTTTAATGGATTGGGGGCGGGGCTATTGTAAACCTAGTGCCCATTGGAGGATACTGAAAGTACGAAGTATAGTGACTTTCCATTGGCTGAGTTTTGGCAATCTCCCATTGGCTGAGCTGTTCCTGGGAAAGGAGGAGTCTTCTTCCTCCTGCTGAGGTGGTCAAGTATCACTTCCTGTGACAAAAAATCACTTTCTGTTGGAGGTGAAAGGTATGTTTCTTGTTGGGGTCAGGAGTGTGTGTTAAGTGACAGGTGCATAAAAGTTCTCTCTTATAGCCTCCTGACTGCCTTTTAAATAATATTTCTGTGTATTAATTTTCACAAATCCAGTACCAGTAAGGCAGCAGCAATTTTATCAATAGACAAACGCTGTTGGTTTTGGGTAGCTTGGTGTATTATTAATTTTTTGAAAAACATTTTGGTACTTCACAGCAAGAAACTTTTTTTTTATAGTGTTCTTTTCATGTAGCAGTTCCCCTTAGGGATTTATCCTAAGGTTATATTTCAGTATAAACAAAAATGTTCATTATAGCAGTAAGTATGAGAGCAAAAATCTTGAGTACTCACTTTTGAACCATAAATTTAAGGTGTTAAAATTGTAAATTTGAGTACAGTGTGGAAATTTGAAGGAAAATATATATATATATATGCATGCCTGTCTGACCGTCTGACCAGTAGCTGTGATGCGCAATGAACACCAGGAGGCAGATGCTCAGTGCAGGAGCTACTGAGCTGCGGTGACTTGGCAGCTGCGGTTCTCAGGTAATGCACCCGGAACCAGAGAAGAGGGAGCCCAGTTCCAGGGTGCATCACCCGAGAACTGCTCTCTTGCAATCCAGAACCCCTCAGGGGATGTCGGAGAGCCGGTTTTGGCCCAATCCCCGCAGGTCAGGCCAAGGGACCCCACCAGTATTCATGCACCGGGCCTCTAGTGTTATATATAAACAGTAAGTTTATCTTTGTTTTAAAAAAATTTATTTTATTGATTTTTTACAGAGAGAAAGGGAGAGGGATAGAGAGTTAGAAACATCGATGAGACAGAAACATCGATCAGCTGCCTCCTGCACACTCCCTACTGGGTATGTGCCCGCAACCAAGGTACATGCCCTTGACCGGAATCGAACCTGGGGCCCTTGAGTCTGCAGGCCGATGCTCTATCCACTGAGCCAAAAGTGCATGAAATTCTTTACCTTTTTAAATGTATAGATACTTAGAAGATATATAAAATGAATATAATTGTGGTGGCATATTACATGTGGAAACTTTGTAATTTTTTTTCTTAGTTTTCCTGCCTTTTTAATTAAAAAGAAGAAAAAATACTAGTAGAATGTTAGAAATTAATTTAATAGTCATGGAAGAGAACTCTGCTATAGGCTGATCCAGAGGAGAAAGTCTGTTCAAGTGATTAGAAAAACAAACAAACAAAGAAGTTAATTTGTGACATTAGAGTGTAATAGTAATTTAATAAACCTTGAAGACTGAGGTCACATACATTCTAGCTCAGTGGTCCGCAGACTGCGGCCCCTTGAGTGTGGCTCTTCCACAAAATATCATGTGCAGGCACGCATGTACAGTGTGATTGAAACTTCGTGGCCACACTCAAGGGGCCAAAGAGCCACATGTGGCTCACGAGCCGCAGTTTGCCGACCACTGTTCTAGCTGGTATTTTAGAATAATTTCCTCTTTATTGGGGATGATGACAATGATGAATAAATATTCATATGACAGAAATAATTTGAATATTTAATAAAGACTAAATTAACACAGAGAGAAACCTTTGAAGTTTATCAACTAAAATTTTAATTAGGAAAGAAAATGGTTTTTAATATTAAATTGATTTATTAATTTGTCTTTGATTTAATAAATGTGTGAGGAATTAAAGTTTTTTAAGATTTTGAGACTTTATATGTACTGTATATAGTCTATAACTAGTCTTAACATAAGTGCATAGATAGATAGATAGAGAGAGAGACTATTTCAAAGCTTAAATTAAAACAAGGAGAATTGAATATATATCATATGTAACTAGAGGCCCAGTGCATGAAATTCATGCACTGGGCGGCGGGGGGGGGGGGGCCCTCAGCCCGGCCTGCGCCCTCTTTCAGTCCAGGAGCCCTTGGGGGATGTCCAACTGACGGCTTAAGCCCATTCCCTGCTGGCAGTCAGATATCCTTAGCGCTGCTTCGGAAGCAGGAGAGGCTCCCCCCACCGCTGCTCCACTCACTAGCCATGAGCCCGGCTTCTGGCTGAGCAGTGCTCCCTCTGTGGTAGTGTACTGACCACCAGGGGGCAGCTCCTACATTGAGCGTCTACCCGCTGGTGGTCAGTGCACATCATAGTGACCAGTCTTTCTGCTGTTCGGTCAATTTGCATATTAGCCTTTTATTAAATAGGATATTTAAAGTCTAAGTGAAAACAGAATAACCCTGAGGAGGAAGAATGATATGTTGATATTTTATATATGTAATTGTGAGGAGAGAGGAGATACAAATAAGGATAGATATATAATATGTATGATCATTCTTCCTCATGATTACCCTATTAGTTGGGACTTTAAAATATATAAAATATAAAACATAAATATATAAAATAGATTATGCACCAGATTTTTCTAAGAAGGAAGCCCCATATCAGTAGAATGTTTTGCTATGTGACTCATTCTCTGGATTGTATTCCTAGTGAATAATCGACTTTATGGAGAGCTTATCCTGTTAACACTTTCTGAACTTGTGAGCACCTCCCTGTGGGATCAAGAGAAAAGCCTGACCTGTTTCTCCTGTAGCAGGGTGTTGTAAGAATTCGCGTAGGAGCCTGACAAGGCCTTTCAAAAATTCTTTTATTTGTGATCCCTGGTGTCAGAATTCACTCAGGATGATCTTACAGTTTCAGCTCCCACAAACCACAATACTTATAATTGAGTTAATTAAAGGTTATAGCACAGTTACTCACAGAACCGGTTTTTTTAAAGAAACCTCCCCACATGGTACTTTTTTTGGATAGATCAAACTAATTTGTCATTTACTGTTGCACCCTGAGTGAAGGAGTCAGATGTTTTTTTGTTTCTTTTTCTTTTTGTATTTTTTTGTTGTTGTTGTTCAAGGTTGCTTGAATGTGATCATTAATATGAGGGAGTGTTTTCCAGTTTGTTTGCCATGCTCATTAGCTTTCACACATCGATTCAGCACGTTTTAGTTGTACTTAGGAGTTTCTGGTGTGTTTTCATTCTTAATAAGTGCGATAGGAGAGGATGGTTGCCAACATTTAAGAAGGCAGCAAACAGGTTTAATAACTATAGTGTTCATTCATTCCGTAACTATGATAAAATCTATTCTAGTGGAACAGTTTTCAAACGTCATCAGTTTCGTATAGGACTTGTTTTATTTGTTGCACATATCTGAAACTGAATTTCCTTACAATGAAATTTCAAATGAGATTTCTTTAAACAAAAAAGCAAGAACTTGGTAGGACACTCGGTAAAATGATATTTGGCACAAAATATAAAATCTATTTTAAAACTCAAGGTGAGGAAACTATAGTCTGAACTTACTTCTGTGTTTGAGGTTTTTTCCAACTATTTTTTACAATAGTTAGAAAAAACAAACAGGAATTTTATAATCAGAGCACACTTGGGGGGGAAAAACAAACAAACAAGGTCCAAATAACCTCTGAAATTAATTCCTTAATCATATTTTCCCAACAAAAAGTCACGATGCATTTTCTAATAACGCCACACAGATGCTGCTGGGAGCCACCACCACAAGATGGAACAACTTTTTCATAGGATTTCCATGTGATTTAAGTGAGGGTGTCCATTATAAAGCATGTAGCCTGGCACATATTACATATTCAGTAATATAGCTGCTTAAAAAACTCATTTAAAGCTAAGGAGCTTGTTTTAAATGTAAGTTATAGGATCTGACAGTTTAAAAGGTAGAATGCAGGAAGGACAACAAAAGGCAGGAAAACCAAGGAAAAGTCTGCAGGTATAATCATGATGTACAGCAAGTCCTGGAATAACATCATTTCTTTCAGCATCATTTTGTTATAATGTGGGTGAGATGCCGGTATAGGAACTCTTGTTTGGATCAATCAGCCTATGGTAAAACTGATTCCATTATATGTCATTTCACTTACAGTTTCAGAATCCTTAACAATGTTAAGTGAGGACTTACTGTGTACTATACGTGCAATACATTACCTAAAAGTATCTTCTTAAATATCATTTCATTCACCACTCCTGTGTGTTTCATCCCTAGTATAGTCGTTCATTGCAACCAAATAGTGTTCGTCCAAGCACTGCTTTTTGGGGATTTGAACTAAAACTATCAAACGAAAGTTACTAAAAGTTTACCAGTCTGTATTGCAAAACAAAGTTCAATTTCAGCTGCTGTACATTTTTGAATGGTTATAAAAAGAGCTTTATCATATAGTTTGAACGTCCTTTTTTACAGTGTAGGCCCCAAATGGTTGGCCATTTGTGTCAGATATTCAGTGAAGTAACCAGACAGACCCCATCTCCCCATCTTTCAACTTGTTGGGGTGCCCTTTAAAAGGAGCTGATAATATTAAGTCAAAAGGTCAGTACTTATAATGTAAAGATAGGCAGGAAATTAAGGTCTTATCTACTTGAAATTGCCTTGACCTTTGCATTATGTTGGTGTTTTGTTTATTAGATAAAATTAGAATTAGCGTTAACTATGAAAAGATAAAAGAAACTCTTTTAAAAGTGAAAAATTGCAGTTATCTGTTGAGACGTGAAATTAAGTAAACGTGCCCTCTTCATTTTTTGTAGTAGATTAAGATTCCACCCCTATAACTTGAACTTGCAAATTTTATTTTGCTGATGAGAACTAAGGTACTCTCATTTTCTGCGGAGTCCTCCCAATCTAATCCACGTCTTTAACATGATTCTTCAGTCCCCCAGGTTCTTCAGAGCTGTACGGCATTCATCGAGAGATATGGCATTGTGGACGGAATATATCGCCTCTCTGGCGTTGCCTCCAATATCCAGAGGCTACGGTAAAACCTGCTATGGCATTTCCTTTTTCGTTCCTATTGTAATTCATTCAGATGAATTTATTTCAGAATTAAGTCTCTTACATTGATGACCATAATTCAGTAAGATAGTTGAGGAAAAATAGGCAACACTAAACATACTGTTCTCTGTGTATTTTCCTAAGTGCCATTTACAGTATCAGAGCACCATGCCCCCTTCACCTTGTCAGTCCTTGTGTTTTCCCTTCATAATAGTTAATGATTTTAGCTATTGAACTTGAACCCATGACAACCATGACAGATGAAGTTTACATTATCTGAATAGAATTAATAGAATTAGTCTTTCATTCCTAATTAAAATTGACAAGGGAAACTTTCTAATCTCCTTGGATACCTGTTCTGTATTCTATGCTCAGGTATGCACGTGTTACGTATTTCACATCCGCTCTCATCATCTTCCCCAAAATCACGGTGTCCTTTACACCAGCAATAGAGATTTTATTTTTTGCTCAATCTCTTAGCTTCTGGTCTATTCTTAATGTGTTCTTTTTCTTTCATTTTCACTGTGGTGCATGGAAATTGCCATTTACTCTACGGGGGTTTTAATATCCTAATTGACCGCAGAGCTCACCTCTGTTTTCAGGAATACATATTGGAAAGTACTTCACCTGATTCTGGTACTAAGGACAGTTTCAGTCTTTACTTTCACGTGCAGCAAACCTCATATTCACTAATGAACCCACAAACACTAATCCTCTGGGTTGATGAGTGGTCTCGTGCCTGTAGATTAATGTTAATTAACCTGGAGAGTGAGCGTAACCTGCTTTCTGAACACAACCTTTATTCCATTCACTTCAGTGCTACAGATTTTACCGTCTGTTACAATGTGGTGGTGGCTGGGGATTGGTTGATGTTGTCTCTGGCTTTCTTATCCGTCTTTAATAAACCACTCCTGGGCCATACTTCCTGTAGCTGAGGGGTTTCCGGGCACGGTTATTCATGGACCAGCTGCCACTCAGTCCTAGTCTCCAGAATTGCCAAAATCTCACAGATTCAAACCATGAGGAACTGAGTCCTGTTTTTAGATCTGTGTATGAAGAGCTGCTCATTCATAAGCATTTCAGAGATTGTAGTCCATCTTAATATTAAAGCTATGCCCTTAATTTTCACATAGAAAAACACGTATGATCAAACATCCAATTACTGCTGGAAAAAAACATTAATTCACTGAGGTAAAAATATCAATTCACATTTGTCCATACATTTATATTTATTTGTCTATATATTTTATTTGGGTTCGTGCTTTCCCAAATATTCTTGCTTTTCCTTTAATAAAATAATTTTGTCACTCTGCTGTCTTTGTTAGCCATGAATTTGACTCTGAACATGTCCCCGACTTGACAAAAGAACCCTATGTTCAGGACATCCATTCCGTGGGCTCCCTCTGCAAGCTGTATTTCCGAGAGCTCCCAAACCCTCTGCTCACCTACCAGCTGTATGAGAAATTTTCAGTGAGTACCAGTCACTTTTAAATCAAGTCCTCTTTGGAGTTTTGTTCAAAAGGTGTCAGAATTGTTTTGGCCAGGTAAGAAATAGTTCCATGCCTGAAATGACTCCTTTAAAGGAAAAAACAACAACAAAACAGTCATTGTTACTGGTTCCTAGTTTTGGCTGATTTCACATTTTCATTCTTTTAGTTTCTGACTTTGAGCCACTACTCTTATCACACTTAATGTTGGTGACCATAAAGTTTTTTAAAAAATTATCTTTTAATAGATTTCAATGTCCACATAGTGTGGGGGGAGGTTTACTTCCTTGATGCTACATGGTGTTTCCTCATCGCTCAGCGCCAAAGAGTAGATAGAATGATTTACCTGAGAGTGAAAAAAGCTAAGTTATAAGTGGAGAACTTTGATTTTTACCAACAAAGTCCACTGGTTGATGTCGCATTACGATGGTTGCAGGATGCTGTCTCAGCAGCGACAGATGAAGAAAGGCTGATCAAGATTCATGACGTCATCCAGCAGCTGCCCCCGCCACACTACAGGTAAACCCCGTGCAGAATTCCAGCCACGTGTTTTCATCCTATGGGCTGCTGACTGGCTAAGTTTTCTTGGAGTTGCAACTATTTATTTATTTTTATATTTTTATTGATTTCAGAGAGGAAGGGAGAGGGGGAAAGAGAAACATGAATGATGAGAGTAAATCATTGATTGCCTGCTCTTGCACATCCCACTGGGGATTGAGCCTGCAACCCAGGCATGTGCCCTGACTATGGCCTCCTGGTTCACAAATCAAAGTTCAACCACTGAGCCACGCCATTTGTCTATACATTTATATTTATTTGTCTGTGTATCCCCAGGGCCTGGCACAGTACTTGGCATGCAATCGGCTTTAATAAATGTTGAATGAACGAATACATGAATGAGCAAATGGATGGTTGACTAAACCTGTCTCTTTGTGTGTTTGTTTGTTTTGCGATACTGAGAAATATTGCTGAAGGTACTGGGATGTCTGACCACAAGTGTGCAGACTTGTGAATTGCTTGAATCCAAAATATGGACTCACTGCTGGGTGCCTGTTTGCTGGTTTCCTTTTTTGCAACCCTCCTTTTTTTAAAAAAAAATTACATTAAAAAAAAGCTTTTAGAGAGGAAGGGAGAGGGAGAGAGAGATAGAAACATCAATGATGAAAGGGAATCATTGATCAGCTGCCTCCTGCCAGCCCCACCCTGGGGTTTGAGCCCACAACCTAGGCATGTGCCCTGACCGGGAATCAAACCATGACCTCCTGGTTCATAGGTCAACGCATTCACTAAGCCATGCTGGCTGGGCCCTCCTTTGTTTTTCAAAATGTGTCCAAGCCACACAGAGCATGTCTGCTGCAACTAGAGCAGCATAACTTCACGGAATCGTTTGTCTAGAAGCCGGAGGGGAGGGTTCATGTCCCTGGTGTCTTGAAACCAGGTGTCTGGCAGCAGGAGCAAATACGCTAACGGTTTTTTAAAAACTCAGGCCGTTTTCTCAGAGCCAGTCCTGTCAGAAGCTTGTTTCTCGCCTTAGACGTTTTCCATAGTATCAGTAGATGTGGTTATTACACCTAGGTATAAAAGTCATACTGATCTTCTGACAGTTCTGTGGTAATAATGTTTAAACCTAGTACACAGCACACAATTTGCTGAGGTTTGTGTGGTCCTGTTTCCATTTTGCCATCGAACATTACGAGTTCGTGGAGTTATGCTCTGTACTGCTACATGATGGGTTTTAGAGTTGTTGTTGTTAAAGTGTTGTGTTTCGTTTTCCAGGACACTGGAGTTCCTCATGAGACACTTGTCACTTCTCGCTGACTATTGTTCCATCACAAATATGCATGCAAAAAACCTAGCAATTGTTTGGGCTCCAAACCTGCTCAGGTAAGTTGCATTTGACATTTGACTTTAAGTAGATCCAGTCACCTTGTAAAGTCTAATTCATCAGTGTTCCTTAAGGACACCCTGTTCAAGTAAAACTGATCTGTTGTTTTTATGCGCATCTCCCCAAAACAGGCCAGTGGCACTTAGCTGAGGCCTGTGAAAGTATTTTTCTTACTCTGGTTGGTGTGGGATTTACCAAAGGACTTGTATGCATACATATAAGCATAAGCAATGGACACAGACACCAGGGGGGTGAGGGCATGAGTGTGGGGATGGGGGAGGTAAGGGAGAATAAGGACACATGTAATACCTTAATCAATAAAGAAAAAAAAAAGGATTTACATGTTTTAAAAAATGCCCTTTAAGACTGCTATGCCTGTGACTCTGATGGCGATCTTGTCTGCCCCACAGATCGAAACAGATCGAGTCCGCCTGCTTCAGCGGCACAGCGGCCTTCATGGAAGTGAGGATTCAGTCTGTGGTCGTCGAGTTCATCCTCAACCATGTGGACGTCCTCTTCAGTGGGAAAATCAGCGAGGTCATTCAGGAGGGGGCAGGTGCGGCTCGGCCAGAGTGCGTTCCTGGCAGGAACGTACACCTACACTTCCAGAGCCATGGAAACTGCATTTCTTCCTTCCTTCCTTCCTTCCTTCCTTCCTTCCTTCCTTCCTTCCTTCCTTCCTTTCTTCCTTTTTTTCTTTCTTTCTTTCTTTTCTTTCTTTCTTTCTCTCTTTCTCTCTTTCTCTTCTCTCTTTCTCTCTTCCTTTCTCTCTTTCCCTCTTTCTTTCTCTCTTTCCCTCTCCCTTCCTCTCTCCCTTCCTCTCTCCCTTCCTTTCCTTCCTTCCTTTTCTTCCTTTCCTTCCTTCCTTTCCTTCTTTCTTTCTTTCCTTTTTTGTAATATATTTTTATTGATTTCAGAGAGGAAGGGAGAGGAAGAGAGAGATAGAAACATCAATGATGAGAGAGAATCATTGATAGATAGGCTGCTTCCTGCATGCCCTCTACTGGGGATCGAGCCTGCAACCCGGGACCCTTCAGTCCGCAGGCCGACCTATCCACTGAGCCAAACCAGCTAGGGTGAAGCCTGCATTTTTTATCTCAGTTTCATGACTCTGTCTTTGGTAGAAAGCAGCTAATTTATGGCCATTTCCCCAAAATGCACAATTTCACAGTTATTTTCTGGGTACTTTGTTAATGCTACATATTAGACCTTTTGTAAGCTACGTTCATGACACATTAAAAAAATATGCCGTGTTACTTATTATTGGTGGATGTAAAGGTGTAAGATGGAGCAGCAGCAGAAAAATTCTTTCCAGAACTAAAAATACTGAGTGATACCAGGCAAGGCCACATTACTTAAGAATTCTAAGTGTGTGTATGTGTGTGTGTGTGTGTGTGTGTGTGTGTGATTGCTAACAACCTGGTATGTGACCTTCTATTCCTCACTATTATTTTTGCCACTTAAAAAATGGAATGAAGAAAATTTGAAACAAGGCAGGTAGGTAGGTAGATGGATAGACAGATAAGCAGGTTGATAGCCACACACTCACACATTTTTCCCTCCATGCAGAAACATTTGACTATCTTTATTGTTTTTCTTTCTTTCCAAAGCTTCTCTATCCAGGCCCAAGTCCCTGCTCATTTCCTCTCCGTCCACCAAGCTGCTGACATTGGAGGAAGCCCAGGCAAGAACCCAAGCTCAGATCAATTCTCCGCTGGTGACTGAAAACAAATACATCGAAGTAGGAGAAGGACCTGCCGCGCTACAGGGGAAGTTTCACACCATCATCGATTTCCCGCTGGAAAGGTAGCGTTCATTAAATCCTCGCCGGTGTGATCTCAAGCTGTGTGTCCTCTTGGTTTTACCTTTGCCTTTGTATTTTTCCTATCATCCTGTTCCTGCAGTGGCTCTGGGCCAGTCCCAGGCAGTCCTGTGCTCTTCTGACGGTGGGTGAGACTTCCTAGGGAATGAGAGACATGTTTCTCGAGAAGCATTGCAACACCACGTCGTTCTAAAAAGAAGAGAGTCCGTTGTACAGGAAAAATGGTTAGGAAAAATGATACAGTTCATTGGCCGGCTTTATAACATGAAGGCAGTTCACTAAACGTCTTAGAGTTGTAACTTGCTTAGCTGTGAAATGAGAATGTAGTACCCTCCTCATATGATTTTATCTCATGTAAGTGCGATATTACATAGAAGGCAGTTAGCACAGTGCCTGGCATCCCATGTATGTCAGTTACTGTTCTTAATCCTTTTCTTCGTGTTTGGCTTCATTCACTTTACTCACACCTAAAATCACTTTCCCTAACTCTAGTTTTGGAGTGTTAATATTTCCTATTCCCAAATATGTCTTACTCTTATTTCCCAGCTTGTGAGGGTAGTTCTCAGTGTGGCAGTCTGTGTGAAAACTACCCTGTGAAACTAATCACTGGTATGGACACCCATACAGTCAGTTTCCACTCCACGCTCAGGTGCACCGCACGGCTGCCCTGAGTCGTGCCGTGTGCTGGTTGGTGTGTGCTCAGCTGTGCTCTCCTGCTCTGGTTCTTCCCATCACTTGCTCATTTTCTCTAAGTAAAGGGAGCCCCTTGGATATCTCAATGCGGAAGTGTTTCTCTCTCACAGGAGGAGGCCTCAGAACAAAATGAAAAAGTCCCCTGTGGGCAGCTGGCGCTCCTTTTTCAACTTGGGGAAATCGTCGTCTGTTTCCAAGCGGAAGCTGCAGCGCAATGAGAGTGAGCCCTCGGAGATGAAGGCCATGGCTCTGAAAGGTCAGCGCCCTTCCCCGCCCCTGTCCCCGTGCTGCGCCGAGGGCAGCTGGCCCGCCGACAGGTCACCTCCTCCTGCTGCCACGGCGTCTCTTTTCTTTCTCTGGACCCACACCCGACACGCTCCAATGGGAGATGCTGTCTACTGGAGGCTAAGGTCTGAGATCACGGTGTCAGCAGGGCCGTGGTTAGGTGTGAACCCTGACCCCTTGGCTTGTGTTGGCGTCGCTCCAGTCTCCGCCTGTCTTCAGAGAGCATTTTCCTCTGTCTCTCTGGGTCTGCTCTTAAAGGGACACCACACCAGTCATTGGGTTTAGGACCTACCCTCAATCCAGTATGGCAGCACACTCCTCTTTAGGAAATATAAAAGGAGATGTTTTTAAATTCATCTCTATTCTCAAGTTCTTAATCCTTTAGAAAAGATTTTTCCTATAGGCAACCACTTGAGAACAACAATACATTATGTAGCATGATGCTAAATTGAGTATGGTTGTCAAAATGTACAACTAATCGCTCTTGGAAGTTTAAGTATGTGTAGAGAAAAACACTGCTCCTTTTCACTGTAATAATGTCTAAAACGTCACACTGTTTGGTTTTGATTCTGTAGGTGGCCGGGCAGAGGGAACCCTCCGATCAGCTAAGAGTGAAGAGTCTCTTACTTCTCTCCATGCAGTCGATGGTAAGAGGAAAAGCACCAGTCGTTTTATTCTATATTTCAGAAAAGAACATAACAAGCAAGTGTATTTTATAAATACATGCTTAGCAAAGAGGCCATAGAGCATCACTTCTTAAGAATACTAGTATCTATTTAGTATTTTCCATTGATGTTTTTATATAGTACCAGTCTCTAATTTCTTCACTTTTGACATAATTGCTATTCAATTTGCATAAGAATGAGCGAATTGGTTTAAGTTAACCATTTCTATTTATTAATGCCCAGTGAAAAATTATATTATTAGTATTTCTTAGATTTCACAGTGAGAGCACAGTGTTACAAAGGGTACAATTAAGCAGTTTTGATATTCAGACTAGAAGACTTTTGTCTTGAAAATGGCTAACTTAATGTTAAATTTCATAGATCAGATCAGTTATGGAGGGTAATCTTATCAGGAGAAGGCAACGTAAAGTGAATCTGCTTAAAATGGGGACCCGAGTTATATGCTAAATCATGCAGAAAGGGTGGATTGTAACTTGAAAAGCAAAACTAAAAGGTTATGAAAATAAGTTTTAGCTTCTGTCTACAGTCGGGTTATAGTTGCCACTAATTTTCAGAATGAACAAAGTACTGCTTCATTGTTGACTTGGAGGGAAATAGAACTCTTTTGACAAAACCACGTAATGGCAAGTAGGACATCCTCGATGTCATCTTTGGCTTCTAATCCTTTAGAAAAGAGTTCGTAAAGAAGGCGGCAGGTTGTAAAGACGGCCCTTTTAAGGAAATAATCAAGAGCCACCCTGATTGCCCAGGGGTTTTCCTTAGTCAGTTGATGCTCAATTCGTGCTCCTTGGAGGTATCCTGGGATGTCCTATCAGCCTTCTCATCTTCCTTTACTAACTGCCCTAACGGCACCTCCTCACCGGCCAGTGACTGTGCTGTGATTCATCAAGTCCTCACATGTCACTGTCGTTGAGTGTCCCACATCTTGTGGGTTGTGCAGGATTTTCCATTTCACTTTGGTTAAGAGAATGCTTCACAGAGCAGTGTAGTGGGCTGGGTAGATGCTAGGATTAAGCAGAAGATAATACTCAAGCAGGGATTCATTTTACACGTGGCCAGAGCATTAGTGAATGTTTTTATTACGACAGTTTCTGCCTCTCGGTGGTACATGTTCACTCCGGCAGCTCTCAGCATCGTAACGAATGCTGAGATAGAGGACTTCTGTCAGGAGGGTGCTTGGCAATGGCATCAAACTGTGTGATCCGCAAAGGCCTCCACCACTTTCGAGGACTGACTGCCTGAGAGACTTAGAGCCCGCTCTTAAGGAGTGGAAAAAGGAAATTATTTTTGTTTAAGTATCTGAAAGGAACCCCTTACTAAATAGATGTTAATACTTTATATGATTGTAGGGATTTTTTTAAACTGAGAAGTTAATTTTTAGAAATTTGGGAGTTATGAGAATTTTTCTCTCTAAACAAAAACCTCTTTTGCTGCTGTGTATCCAAAGTACTATTTAAAGTGAATGATTCCACCTGGCCGGGGTGGCTCAGTGGTTGAACATTGACCTAGGAACCAGGAGGGCACGGTTCGATTCCCTGTCAGGGCCACGTGCCCGGGTTTCAGGCTTGATCCCCAGTAGGGGGCGTGCAAGAGGCAGCCCATCAACTCATCATTAATGTTTCTATCTCTCTCTCCCTCTCCCTTCCTCTTTGAAATCCATAAAATGTATTTTAAAAATAAATAATAAAAATAAAGTGATTGATTTTGCCTCACAAGTCATGTGTGAGGTCAGTGATAAAATAAGACAAAAAAGAAATAAAAAACTCGCCTAAAGTCATAACAGAAGTCAGTGTTGGACTAGTGGTAGAACCTGGCAGCTCTGAGCCCTTTTCCGATGGAAATCGACAGCCGCTGCCTTCTCCCTCCCATCATGTCAGAGGTGCGTGTCCTTGAGCATTTGGCTTGGGGGCCCCATCTGTGAGCCCCAAGGGACAGTTACCCGTAAGAAAAGGAGACGTGCCCTTTCCTTTCCCCGTGTGTCCTCGGTAGGTGAGCAGCGGGGGTGCCCCTGTGACGTTCACACTGAGAGACTGTTTGTTGTCCGTTCCCCAGGTGACTCCAAGCTGTTCCGGCCCAGGAGACCACGATCCAGCAGCGACGCCCTGAGCGCCTCTTTCAACGGAGAAATGCTGGGGAACCGCTGCAATTCCTACGACAACCTGCCCCACGACAACGAGAGCGAGGAGGACATGGGGCTGCTCCACATCCCAGCCCTGGTGTCCCCCCCTTCGGCCGAGGATGTGGACCTGAGCCCGCCGGACATGGGCGTGGCCGGCCTGGATTTCGACCCCATGTCGTTTCAGTGCAGCCCCCCGAAGGCCGAGGCCGAGGGCCCGGAGGGCGGCGCTGCCTTCTTAGACTCCCCCACGGGATACCCCAAGGATAAGCCAAGTGCAAATAAAAGGGACTCGGAAGCCGGCGGTAGCCGGGCCCAGACCCCGGGCAGCACTGCCAGTTCTGAGCCCATGTCTCCTCTGCGGGAGACCCCGAGCCCCTTCTTCACCCTGGACTTGAGCCCGAGCGAGGAGAAGTCCGCCAAGCCGTCCTCCTTCACGGAGAAGGTTGTCTACGCGTTCTCGCCAAAAATCGGACGGAAATTAGGCAAATCACCTTCTCTGAACATATCTGAGCCCATTTCAGTGACCCTCCCCCCCCGGGTGTCTGAAGTCATCAGTGCGGCCTCCGCCACGGCCTCCACCACGGCAGCCCAGACCCGATCTCCTCCCGCCTGGCACACGGGTGTGGACGAAAGTGCCGTCGGAACTAGATCCCCTCCCCAGGTAGGAAAGATGAAGGCAAATGAGAGGGAGTCCCTGGAAGGATGTGAGCCTGGAGTCCAGCCCCCAGGCCTGGCGGTGGCGGTGGCGGTGGCAGCGGCCGCAGAGGTAGAGGCGCCGGGACAGGAGAAGGAGGAGCCGTGCGTGTCCGACGGTCAGAGTAAGGCTGTACCTTCTGGACAGGCTCAGACAGGTACCGTTTGCTTTCCTCCACTCTTTCTTTAAGCTGAGCAGGATCTTCATGTCCCTGTGCCGCCTGTGCCTTGTCAGGGAGAGATTCACTTCACACCTGCCCTTTAGTCAAAGAGAATACGGTTCCGGGTAGTGCTGAGTGCTCCAAGCCTTACACTAAACTCAAAGAAGACCCGCGAAGGGCCGGTGGTCCTGTGTCCGACTCCATAGAGTCCGCGGGTGTCTTTGGACAGTCAGAATCCATGGATATTTTTTGCACAACTTCGTAGCTCTTGATTCTGTTTTCTCTTCTGGTAAAATGCCTGTATTTTAGCCTTCCACGTTAACCAGCCAGCCTCCACCGGTAAAACCATCCTAAGCCATCCGCAAGCGCGTGGAGCTTGTGTTCTAAGCCATCTTGCCTGAGCCACGTGGGGGACCTGCTTGTTGTAGCAGCTCACGAGGAGGGGCAGGCCTCACCCCCTCTCGGTGTTAGTGTTCCTCCGAACCAGATGTTTCTGCAGCAGATGGTGCATGTGGGACGGAAGATCGTGGATTGCCATTTTTAAATATGGAAGGCCCCTGTCTTTTAGGGCCCAGACGGGGAGTGTTGGCTTTCCATAGGTGGGATAACACAAGCGGCCTTTTCACTCTCATTTTTTCTCCCAATTTCCCACCAGGAGCAGTTACCCATGACCCCCCTCAGGAGGCCATGCCTGTCAGTTCAGTGTCTCTTATCCCACCGCCACCGCCTCCGAAAAACGTCGCCCGCCTGTTGGCGCTGGCGTTAGCCGAGTCCGCACAGCAAGCCTCGACGCAGTCGCTGAAGAGACCAGGCGCTTGCCAGTCCGCTCCGGTGAACTATGGAGACGCGGCTGTGGCTGCAGCCGAAGAGCAGCTGCCTGTTTACCACCCTCACATGACTCTGGACAAAGCCTGTGTCCCAGCCGATGGGCCCGCAGAACACTTCCTCCTCCCGAACCAGGCATCCGGGAGCAACCACCAGCTCCTGCCCGACCCGGCCACCGCCGGGCACCAAGCCCACGCCAGCGTCCCCGAG
>NW_005370991.1:248111-249921 GCF_000412655.1 Myotis brandtii
CTGGGCAGCAGCCCCGCCAGGCCGACTTCCAGCCCCATCGAGCCTGTGCACCTGGGGACCCAGAACAGGCCAGACCCACTGCAGGTCCCTTAACAGGCTCACAGTCTGACGAGCACATCAGTTTCCGGGAAGACCAGCCCGGGAAGACCACCGGGCCGACCGTCTCCTTCGCGGATCAGGACCAGACTCAAGTTCACTTCTACAGCGGAGATCAGCCGCCGTCTTATCTCGGTGCAAGTGTGGATCAGCCCCATCAGCCCTCACAACTCACTGACAAATCTCCCACACCCTCTAGAGACAAACCCTGCCCTCCTCCTGGGTCCCCCGAGGAGCCTGTCAGCACAGCCGGCCTGGCTTATGTGGCAGCGGCGGTGGCAGCGGCTGACACAGGCGCCTGGGAAGCCTGCTGGGACCCGGCGGAGCAGCCCACCTCGATGGATTTTGCCGCCGCCACCCTCCAGCGTCCGCACAGAACCCACCGGCCCCTTCCCCCACCTCCTTCCCAGAGACCAGCAGAGCCGTCACCAGCTGTGGGGCAGGTGCCAGCAACGGCCTGCGCAGGGTTAAATAATTCCCACAAGGTGAGTCAAGGGAAGGAAATGCACTTTGCAAAGGTCTGTCCCTTTTTAGCAGGGGGTGGTCTTGGAGTCAGACACGGTCTCTGTTTTCCAGTCCTCGGGCGGGTTTTCATGAAGCTTTTCCCCTTGGAGGTTGGGATCTGCCTTTTCCTCGTTGCTGGTTTTTCTCAGGAAGGAGCAGTTACACAACGACCGTGGCCTAACCACGTCTGCCCGCTGCTGCCTCCCGCCAGCCTCCGGGTAGTTTCTTCAGAGTGATACCAGAGGTGATAGTGAGTCAGACGGGGCTTCGGGTATCAGGGCTGCCCTGGTTCTCCCTGCCCCGGCACTGACTCATCGTGACCTCGGGCAAGTCATTGAACGTCGCCCGCCGGTTATTCCTGTCTGCCCGATACGGCCGCTTGAGTCTCGGGAGGTGTGTAAGGCTTTTTAGAAGAGTGAGGTTGTTTTCTCAACACGAAGCAGCAGGTTCTGCAGTCCAGCGGGCACCCATTTCGATGAGAGAATATTGTACGCAAAATGCTAAGGTTTCGTCCGAATTTTCTCATATTTTTTTTTTAAAAAATGCCCCAGGTGTATTGGGATCACCTTGAACTATTGTCTAGTCTTCCCTGGAGGACGCTGTGTCTACAGCTGCATCTCAAGGCGGGGTGTTTGCAGCCCTGGCGTCTGCGGCCACCCCAGGGCGTGTCGAAGGCAGAGGGGGCGGTACCTGCTGGAGTTCAGTGCCCCCTGGGGCTTACAGCTCCCCACTTCAAACATCTCTCCAGAGAGAACCCCTCTCTTTGTTCAGCAAAGTGTTTCTGCTGCTGGTGAGCCTGAGCTGGGCAGAGTCAGCATATGTTTTTAAGCATGACTGTTACTTGATTAAACCTCTGTTTGGGTCTGCACGTTAAGACAACGTCACAGGCAACCTCATCTCGCTTTCATACCCATCACCAGCTAGAACAGTCCTCAGGATGGAGGTGGCCGCTCCGCCAGGTGGCCACATGGGCCGTTTCCTGGTTGTGGGGACAGGGTGGCCTGCTGTCCTGGCCAGCACGACCGTGTGGCTGGGGGAGTTTCAAGCTGCTCTCCGCATAGCCTCAGCTTGTGATGGTGCTGACTCCACAGAGGGGAGCACAGGAGAAAACTCACGCTGTCCTCATTTCTCCGTAGGTCCCAGGAGTAGTGCCCACTCCGGAGAGGCCGCCGGAACCCAGGGCCGCAGACGACCCTCCTCCCGGCCTTGT
>NW_005370991.1:250339-278572 GCF_000412655.1 Myotis brandtii
AGAGTAAAGTCGCGGCCGCCATCCACTGTGGTGGTGTGGAGGCGGCCAGCGGCGCCAGTTACCATCCCTTCGCCTCGGCCGCCGGGGATGATGTCTTGCCTTTGCCACTTCCCGTCCCGCAGCCGAAGCACGCGCCTCAGAAAGCCACTTACGCCACCTTCACGAGGCCCGACGTCACCCCTGAGCCCTTCGGTCCGGAAAACTGTGTGCATTTCAATATGACTCCAAACTGCCAGTACCGTGCCCAGAGCGTGCCGCCCCATCACAGCGGCCTGGAGCCGCACCACGCCTACGGGGCCCGGTCCGAGCCGCCAGCCTCCGTGGGTCCCCGTTACAACACCTACGTGGCCCCCGGGAGAAGTGCGTCCGGACACCACTCCAAGCCGTGCAGCCGGGTCGAGTACGTGTCTTCTCTGAGCTCATCTGTTCGGGGTGGTTGCTACCCAGAAGACCCGTACCCCACCATCCGGAGGGTGCAGTCTCTCCACACGCCCCCGGCTGCCATGATCCGCTCCGTCCCCATCTCCCGGACGGAGGTTCCCCCCGACGACGAGCCCGCCTACTGCCCGAGGCCCCTGTACCAGTACAAGCCATACCCGGCCTCCCAGGCCCGCTCGGACTACCACGTCACGCAGCTGCAGCCTTACTTTGAGAATGGCCGGGTGCACTACCGTTACAGCCCCTACTCCAGCTCCTCCGGCTCCTACTACAGCCCCGACGGCGCCCTGTGCGACGTGGACGCCTACGGCACTGTGCAGCTGCGGCCCCTGCACCGCCTGCCCAGCCGCGACTTTGCCTTCCACAACCCTCGGCTGCAGGGGAAGAGCCTGTATGGGTACGCCGGGCTGCCGCCCCGGCCCCGGGCCACCGTGACCGGCTATTTCTCCGGTAATGACCACGGTGTCGTCGGCATGCCCCCGGCCGCCGACGGGAAGCACACTTACACCTCGTGGGACTTTGAGGACATGGAGAAGTACCGCATGCAGTCCATCCGCAGGGAGAGCCGGGCCCGGCAGAAGGTGAAGGGGCCCGTCATGTCCCAGTACGACAACATGAGCCCGGCCCTGCAGGACGAGCTGGGTGGGCTCTATGTCATCCACCTGCGCAGCAAATCCGATCCTGGGAAAACTGGACTTCTCTCCGTGGCCGAGGGGAAGGAGGCCCGGCCCCCGGGGAAGGCCCTCAGCCCCGAGGGCGGCGACCCCTTCTACAGGAAGCACCCGGAGGCCGAGCTGGACAGGGCCCATTACCACGGAGGGCACGGTGGGCACGGCAACGGGCAGCCAGAGAAACCGTCCCTCCCGCAGAAGCAGAGCAGCCTCAGGAACCGCAAGCTCCACGACCCGGGCTGCGGCCTCCCGGAGCACAGGGCACACCAGGAAGCAAGCCATAGGCACCTGTGCGAGCCGAAGAGCGGGCCCCCTCACCCCCAGGGGGCCGGCCACTTAGATTATGGGGCCAAAGGGAGTCCGGACGCCTGTGAGCCCGCCAGCTACCATAACTCTGGAGGGAAGTACATGACCATGGGCCCCGAGTCTTTGCGACTGAACCACAAAGAGGCGAGGCTCTGCAAAGAGCTGGAGAGGCCTCGGGCCAGGCAGCCCCCCGCCCCAGACAAACACCCCCGAGACTGCTACCCGGAGGAGGAGCCGCTCGGCCAGGCCTCGGTCCCACCCCCGAAGCCGGAGCGGAGTCACAGCCTGAAGCTCCATCACACCCAGAGCGGGGAGCTGTGCCAGTACCCAGCGCACGGCCGGCGCCAGGGCAGCCTGGCCACCGTGTCCCAGTACGACAACCTGGAGGGCTACCACTCCCCACCCCAGCTCCAGCGAGGAGGCTTCGTGGGAGGAGCCATGGGGGCCTACCTGCCCCCTGGCTTCGCCCACCCGCAGAGCAGGACCTACGCCACCGCGCTGGGGCAGGGCGCCTTCCTGCCCGCGGAGCTGTCCCTGCAGCACCCCGAAACCCAGGTCCACGCGGAATGAGCCCCGAGAGCAATAGAGTTGAAGCAGCCTCTGCTGGACAGTGGACTGTTCTATTTTTTTCAGTAACCAAAAAGATTTAAAAAAAAAGGAAAAGAAAAAAGCTACAACCCCCCCCGACCACATTCAAAAACAAAACATAGTCAGAAAAATCAATCGCCACCCTTCTCCCCTTCCTGTTCCATTTTCCGCCTCTAAGGACTCGCTTTGTCACTAGACGAGATCTGAGTGGTTGTAAAGCACGGTGGTGACCACCTCGGAGAGAGCCTGTCGCCACCTCACGCGCATCCCTACGAGCCTGAGGACTGCCTGGACCTGAGTTTGAAAGTGGCTTTGTCCTTCCTGGTGTCGGCCGTATATTTCAGAGCAGTTGCCATCCATTTCCTTTTGCATTCCTCCCCAGGGCCCGTGTCGCTGGCTCAGGCTGGCACCCAGGTGTCATGTCATTCTCCCCGTCTCGTGTTAAATTCCAACAGAGAAAAAACCCCTGATCCTTCAGCTAAGTCAGTTGACGACCACATTCAAAAACAAAACATAGTCAGAAAAATCAATCGCCACCCTTCTCCCCTTCCTGTTCCATTTTCCGCCTCTAAGGACTCGCTTTGTCACTAGACGAGATCTGAGTGGTTGTAAAGCACGGTGGTGACCACCTCGGAGAGAGCCTGTCGCCACCTCACGCGCATCCCTACGAGCCTGAGGACTGCCTGGACCTGAGTTTGAAAGTGGCTTTGTCCTTCCTGGTGTCGGCCGTATATTTCAGAGCAGTTGCCATCCATTTCCTTTTGCATTCCTCCCCAGGGCCCGTGTCGCTGGCTCAGGCTGGCACCCAGGTGTCATGTCATTCTCCCCGTCTCGTGTTAAATTCCAACAGAGAAAAAACCCCTGATCCTTCAGCTAAGTCAGTTGAACATTTGCAGATTCTGACTAAAACATACAGGAAGTAAGACTAAGCGTGTAGTAAAGAGTCATCATAAAGAGTCAAACCATGTAGGCCCAGGCTGCCCCATGTCCTGCGCATCCTTATTTCTCAGAGGTGTTTCTCAGCTCCAGGAACAGGCTCAGATCCCAGGGGAAGGGATGGTCAAAGGCAGAGTCAGACATTCTCAGGCGGGCGCCAGGGGGCGCTGTTAGCACCAGAGAGCTCTGTCCCTGCTTCCAGCGTGCCCTACCATTTCTCTTAAGAGTTAGTGACTTGTAACCCTAGTAAAACATTTCACACCATTTGTTTCCCTAAAGCAACTTTTTTTTTCATTAAAAATGGAAACGACCCCCAGCATGGTTTGACTAGATAAACACGCAATTGATCAAGATGGCAAACTTACACGTTAATTTCTGTTTCTGACTGCAGGTTTCCTGGGGATCCTTAAAGTAGCTATGTTGTACCTGTTCGTAAACCTGCAATAACGGTGCAGTACACAGCCCTGTTTCACCGTGGGCATCCCGGGCGGTTACCTTTCTGCCCTGAGGAATGGTGTGCTGTTTGCTCACTCCCTCTGCTATCACAGTCTACTGTAACTGCCATCGACACCAGCATTTCCGGTACCATTCTGATAACTCTGTGGGCATGTTACACGTGCCCGGCACCCACAACTTTCTTTTGAGAGTTGCACTTATTCCCGATTCGAGTTGGACTAGGCACCTCTCCAGCCCAACGCAATTCCATTTTCTCAACTCACCCCGATCGCGCGCGCCAGGCGAGCAAGGCAGTCCTGCCTTTACCAGGACGCGTTTCGATTGTCATTTCATTCCAGGACTCTTAGTAACACTTGATTTTTATACATTCACACCTGGGGGCTTTCATTCCATTCACTGGATGGTCGCTGCTCTGGCTTTTGTAAAACTTGGAATTAACTTGTATTTAGAGCAAAGGAAGAAATCTTTTAAGAGGCTAAATTTATGCTGCTATGATTGCTGTGAATTTGTATAAAGATTAGGAGTCATGCCAGTTCCTTTTTTATTTAATAAAAATAAAAAAAACACACGTGTGACTGCATTTTAAGGGTTTATATTTAGGCAAAGAAATAAAGTTTTAAGAATGACACATTTATTTATATGTGAACATACTCTGTAAGGTTTTCCTTTGTTGCCCCAGAATTGATCAGAGGGATTCCGTCAGGATCCTGGTAGAAGAAACCCTGAGATTGATCTGTGAAGAGGCTGTGGGCCGAGGGCCTTCCCGTTAAAGGTGCAGACCCGCCTGGCCCAGCGTCCATTAGGCAACCTGGCCGGCTCCCGCTCGGTACACGAACCGCGGGTGCTGTGACAGGAGTTTGGTCTTTGGTGAATAGACGGCACTGATTTTAATTTTATTTTTTACTTTAACTGTCTTTTTATCAAGTAGGCAGCCCATTGCCCTTTGTGATCACACGGCCCTGTGTTCTCCCGGCAGCATGGCCATCGGAGAGAGCTGCTGTGGCGAGGACATAGATGGCTTTAATGACAGTTTTTTTTCCTCAATATTTGGTAAAGTGTCATCCTGGTAAAACATTTCACACCGTTTGTTCTCCTAAAGCAATATACATATATATTATTTTTAGTAAAAAAGAAAAAGGATTTAGAAGGATGTGAGTCCAGAAGGGCGTGGCTGAAAATCCCTCCATCCAGTCTTAATATTCGTGGATTTGTGGTCACACACAATTTCTCCTGCGACCGAAGTCTTTTATAAACACTACGGTCAATTCCTCAAAGCAGTTATTTTACTCGTGTCCTATGGGCTCAGAAATATCAGGTAAATATTTTGATTACAGAAAAAATGACTCAAATTACCGGTATGAGTGTGAAACACGAACTCTAGGTACAGTCTAGCGTTGTTTCACTTCCTGTGTGTAGAAACAGCCTTAACTTCGGAGTTTGTTATTTAAGGGACGTTGCCTGTGTCTTTCCCTTTCCAATACCGTCGGGTAGAAATCGGATGGCAAATCACTGTGAGCCGGGTTACCTCAGTATAGTCCGCCTGTGCGACTTCCCAGATAGTGTGATGAAGGATGGTTCCTTTCCAACGGTGGCGTGGAGCATTCTGATCAAGGAAATGGAGCTGCCTTATGCATCAAACCCATATTTCTATTGGGATTCTCATAATCCTCTCTCCAGGTTTTATCTTTGGCAAGATCCTGATGCCAGTGTGTGGTTGGATCGAAATCAATATTCCCCGGGTGTCTGGCCAGAGACGTTGCTAACAGCCCCAGAGGCGCCATTCTCTTGTCACTAAATTTCATCTGAGCCTTATTGCTTACTGTCTCCAGTTTCCTTTTAAAACGCAATCCCTGGACGGCCCCACGGGGAGGCCTGCACATGTTTGTAATGACAGAGAGCATTTTTAGAAAACAGTTAGGGTCAGGTTGAAAATTCTAGGGCTCACCTGGACAGAGTGTGGAGGGGGTGGAGAGGCGGTTCGCACATCGGAGGCGGCAGCGGATGCACACAATGTGAATTTGAAATCTGCCCCTTCTGCTAACGAGGGAGCCTGCCAAGGCCACATGTCTGTCCCCTGCCCAGCCCACCACCCATCCAGTATCGGCCAAGCGTTACCTGAGCAGGGTGTGTAAGGAAGTGATGATGAAAGCAAGCGTATGTCAGGAGGTTACTTCCCAGTGGTTAGAGGCATGTGACTGTCAGTGCTGTGTGTGCCGGAAACGCCGGGGATGGTGTGTTAACTGTGCAAGACACGCAGTGTGCGCGGGCTCTGCCTTGTCCGATGCGTACTGTTAAGTGTTCAGAGATTTAAATGGTTGTTTGACAGTGTAGATTCTGAGGTAGCAAAACCTGATTTTTCAACCATGACCTGCATGTGAGAAGCATCCTAGGATGTTGTAGACCACACTTTTGAGTTCCTTAATTTTAATTTATATAGTGGTTTTTTTATGTTTTAATATTTTTGTGAACCCGTGTAAATTGTTACTGCATATACGGCTTGTGTATTTTTGTAAATAGTTTTGTGATTTATTTCTCGATCCATATGTAAATATTTAGAGTCTCATTTCTTTAAAACTCATTTGAAGCTGAGTTGTGGGTTTGGGGTTTTTTGGTTTGGGGGGGTGGGGTGCGGGAGGGAGAGAAGGGTTTTTGTACTATGATAATCCAGACGGAGAATTCTGTGGTTTCAAGCAAATGTCCCACTTGAACGCAATTCAAATATCAACAAAATTATTTCAGGTTAAAACAGACTTCTTTGTGTGTGCTTCCTTTTTAACCTAATATGGATGATAACAAACTAGATGGGGTGATTGACGGGGGTGATTAGTGTCTGGATGACAGATGACTATTCCGAAGGGGCTGTTATTTGGCAGAGAGGGTTAATGCCTCCTGTGTGTGCCTGTTTGCCACAGGATGCTGTCTGGCCAGGTTTTCCCAGGTCAAACAGGATCTTGGAGCTGAGAGGACGTAATCTCACTGGGCTGCCCTGGGGAACCCTGGCACTCCTACCGCCGCCTGGCTCAGCTGGCCGTCCCCAGGAAGCAGTTGGCTTCATAGCTCAGGATCCTCCAGACGGGATTCTGAATAACAGGCATGTGTCTAGATTCCCACAGAGCATCTTGGATCCTGATTGCTTATCAGAGTGCAGTGACCAGAAAAGAACCACCTCTTCCACTTGCTCCCCGCTGGCCAGCTGGTTGGTGGCCAAGCCACACAAGGTGCGTGAGTCGGACAAGTGCAGCGAGTAGCCCAGTTGCCCGGCGGGCTCCTGAGCGCGTTCCTGTGCCAGGTTCTCAAAAGGGAAACATTTCCGTATCAACTAGGATTTTTGGAAGGGAAAACACACACACCTCTTCGATAGGAAGCCATGGAAACCCTCGTTTTCTTACTGGAAGTCATAAATTACAAACTGTTCTTCATTCTAAAAGTATTAGAGTGTTTCCCTTTTTGCCAGAAATAGGGGCTATTGCCTGTGGTCCAGGTGACTCTGGGCAGCCAACCCTGCTTGCATGCCTGCACCCCACACTCCTGACCGTAAGCAAAGACGTAACACCCGCCCTCGGTAAACACTGCCAGACCTGACCGTGTCCCTGTGGAAACGGCTCAGATGGGATTGAAGAAAAGACGGGTGACATTCCCACTGTGTCTTCTACTGAATTTTCTGGGCCTCGTTTCCATTGCCAACTATTTCATCACCAAATTTCCGTCACACCTGATGAGAATGTAGTACATGCCTCTTAAAGTGCATCCTTGAGTGATTGGCGACAGGTGCAGTGGTGGAGTTGGCGATTTTAATCATCTAGTTCTCTGCAGAAAGGCACGTTTTGAAGTAGCACCGACTCCCCATCACAGTCCAACTTCCTGCACTGACTCCCCAACATTGATCGACTCTTGTTTCTCCTAATTCATGGGCGAGGCCAGGGTGCAAAGGTTAAAGTCTGCCACTGTCACAAAAGTAGAGTGCTGGAGCCAAGTCCAACCGAGCGTGCTGGACCCCAGTTCCCGCTCTAATAAGAGATGGCTTGCCAATGGACAGTTGCATGTGACTGCCGCTTACTCATTCTAAAACGCTTGCTGAATTCAACCTTCCACAAGGATTCCTAAAACTCTTACTAAGCCACGGCTTGTCCATCTTTAAAAGGGAAATAATAATAGTACCTGCTGCGTAGGGTTGCTTGGAGGACTAAGTGAGATAATCCATGTTTCTAAAGGGCTCCTCCAGAGAGCAAGTGCCCGTTCAAGGTAGCCGGGACTTGTACTTTGAAATGGTGCAAGACCACACAGCAGTTAAAGAAAAGGGTTAGATGATGCTTAGGCAGTTATATCACCAAGGATTTAGTCGGTCGGGTCAATCTTCCTGCAAAGCTGAAGTTTAACACAGTTGAGGTACTTTTTGCAGGAAGAGCCTCGGCAAGGAGAGATGCGAGACATGGTTCAGGGGTTGACCTGAGACTTCCCAGTGGGACGCAGCATGACTCAGCATTAGGGAAACCCCTGCTTTCTAAAAACATGTTGCAGGTGCCCGGCTGGTGTGGCTCAGTGGTTGAGCGTCGACTTAGGAACCAAGAGGTCACTGGCTGGATTCCAGGTCAGGGCACATGCCCGGGCTGCGGGCTCAATCCCTACTAGGGGGAGTGCAGGAGGCAGCTGATCAAAGATGTTTCTCTCTCATCGAAGTTTCTCTATCCCTCTCCCTCTCTAAAAATCAATAAAAACATTTTTCAAAAAATAAAAATATGCTGCAGTTACTCAGCGGAAAGCTTTATGTGGCTAGCACTGAGGACAGCACTGAGCAATGCCCACGCTCCGGGTTAGAGATGTTCTCTCGATTTCGTTCCATTGGCCTGCTGACTGCGGCTCAGGGCCATGGGCATCGAGCCTCTCAGAGAGAGACCCTTCTCTGCTGAGGCAGTTGCTCCCTGCAGGTGCGCCTCCTTGTGTTGCCCACCTGCCCGTGGGTTCATGCACGCAGCCCGGCAGGAGCAGGAGCAGGAGCAGGGCTCTGAGTTGCTGCAGACCAGGAGGGGAGAAACGGATAGCATTTCGCAAGTTACTAGAGAGATCACTCTGCCTCTCCATTGGTAAAACTACTGTAACTAGTCAGGGCCTTCCCATTATCCTTAAACACACATTTTTTTCCTGATTCACGATCTGTTCAAGCAAAACGCTTATCCGGAGGAGAGAGTGTGGTGATTGCATTGATAATAACTACCAGTGCTAACCGTACTAATTTATTCAATTATTCAGGCTATTCTTTCACGATCTGTTCAAAACGCTTATCCGGAGGAGAGAGTGTGGTGATTGCATTGATAATAACTACCAGTGCTAACCGTACTAATTTATTCACCAATTATTCAGGCTATTCTAAGTGTGTTACATACATTAATAGGAACTCAGTCTTCCTAACAATTATGCAAAGTAGCATTATTGCTTTTGTTGCCATTGTACAGATAAAGAAAATTATTCAGGCTATTCTAAGTGTGTTACATACATGAATAGGAACTCAGTCTTCCTAACAATTATGCAAAGTAACATTATTGCTTTTGTTGCCATTGTACAGATAAAGAAACCAAGGCCCAGGAAGTTGAAGGTACGTGCTTGAGTTCATATCTCAGGGATTCAGGCCCACCCCATCCCACCCCCACCCTCCGCTGTGTTCACTTCTTTTATTAAGTGGAGGCCAGAGAATTCGGCACTGCATGTGCCATTTCCAGGGTGTGGGGTTACCGATGATGTTGATAACTGATGAAAAGGTCATAGGCAGGTGGTGAGTTAGGGAAGATGGGCCTGCTGATGTGTGGGGGAAGGGAGAGGAGAGAGATAGAAACATCAATGAACTTGGCAGGGATGAGAGCCAGAGGGCACCGTGTGCTGAGGATGGCAAGGCCTTTGCTACAAAGAGCATGAGGTCCAGGCCCAGCCCTCTGAGTCCGGAGCCTGCGGTTTTGCTTTCTGCTCTGCTGCTGCCCAGAGTGGACCTTCAAAGGCCATGGACCCCTAAAATAAAGGCAAGGAGGACCCTGTTCTTCTGCAGGGAAGTCGATTCCTCCCGATCAGAACAGCCTGGGTTCATGCTGTACTAACGTCACCAAAATGCCAACCCAAATGTCAGTACCTTAACACACACACGGAAGGTGTTTCCTGCTCAATCCGAGTCCGCAGCAGGTGCAGGGGACTCCGGGGTACCCGTCTTCCGTCTTTCGGCAGAGGGTGGCTCCCCATCCGTCAGGTACGGCATCTGGAACACGTCCCTGGGACGCTGTGGCGAGCGGGGGAGCACTGGACGGCCTTGTGCATCTTGTAGCCCAGAAGTGATACGCGTTGTCCCTGCTCAGAGCGCATGAACCGGACCTGGTCCCGAGGCCCTGCCCCACCGCAGGAAGGCTCCTGCTCAATCCGAGTCTGCAGCAGGTGCAGGGGACTCCGGGGTACCCGTCTTCTGTGCGGCCTCGGCAGAGGGTGGCTCCCATCCGTCAGGTACGGTATCTGGAACACATCCCTGGGACGCTGTGGCGAGCGGGGGAACACTGGACAGCCTTGTGCATCTTGTAGCCCAGAAGTGATACGGGTTGTCCCTGCTCAGAGCGCATGAACCGGACCTGGTCCCGAGGCCCTGCCCCACCGCAGGGAAGGGGCATGAGCAGTGTGGGCTGCCGAGTGCCCGGGAGGAGAGCTGACCTGGGTGGCGGTGGCTGCACTGACGGGTGCCACGTCCCTTAGCTCTGCACCCAGCTCCTTCCACGCACCTTAATTATTGACAATCATGTCCTAGCGTGGGAGACTGCTAGCCCCCCAGAGACAAGATCAAGGACCAACAAATTGTTCTGTGGGGGGAAAATAACCCAGGGCCGTGGAGGGCTGGCAGATGCCTGGCAAGGGGTCACTTTTGGATGTTCTACACGGTGGCAGGATGTTGGCCCTGCACCCAAATGTTTCTTATCACAATTTGGAGAAAGGCTTCAGAATGTAAAAGAGAAAGTGTCTTGCTCCAGGTCCAGAGAGATGGAGGAAGGCCTGCAAGGGGCAGGGGTGCCCGGGAGTGCTGCTTGAGTCAATACTCCACACTCCCCTTTCCCGTCACTCCGGCCTCATTGGGATCCTCATTCCTCCGCAAATGCCAAGTACACTCCGCTCCGTACACTCCGCCTCAGCCTTCCCACTGACGGTCCTCCCCCATGAGGTTCGGGTCTCAGGCGTTTACCCGGCCTGCTCCTCGCTTTTAGCCTTTGCCCAGATGTCAACAGCTTAGGAAAGGCTTCTCTTTGTTTTTATTTTTTAATATTTTTATTGACTTCAGAGAGGAAGGGAGAGTGAGAGAGAGAGAGAAACATCAACGATGAGAGTGAATCATTGATCAGCTGCCTCCTGCACGCCCCACATGGGCGCCCAGCCTGCAACCCGGGCATGTGACCTGACCGGGAATTGCACCGTGACCTCCTGGTTCATAGGTTGACGCACAACCACTGAGCCACACCGGCCAGGCTGAAAAGACTTCTCTTGACCACCTTCTGAAGCAGCGTCTCCCCTCGCTCTCCATCCACTTCCTCTGTGATGTGTAATGTCCGTATCTCCTCTAGGACATGAACGCCAAGAGGACAGGACGAGGCCCTGTTTACAGGAATACCCTAGTGCCCTAAACAGCACTCTAGCATAACATGCGCGCCGGTACTTGTTGAACAAATGAACGAGGGGGTCTCTTATCCGGGTAACGATGGGAAGCAGGGGCTGGGAGACCCTGGGCTTGGGCGCTGGAATATAGCGGGTTATCTTCCTTCAGCGGGTGGACGAAGCCAGCACCGCTTGTTCGGTCTGCTGTCCTGTGTGACAAGCACTTCGGGACACTGGTGTTGGTCGCTGGCCCCCAAAGGGAAGCAAGTAGGCTGAGCATATCTACATTCACCAGCTAGCGCGACTAGGCACTGCTGGGATTAGTCAGAATTTCTTGTTACAGGAGGTCAGTTTTGAAAAGTGTTTGGAAAGGAGTGAAGGAGAGTTCCTGGGAGGAAAGGAATGGAGATCCACGGGTCCAGGAGCGACTTTCTTCCGACACTCAGGCCCACCCCACAGAGCATGTGAGGGGGGGGCCTGACAAGATGCAATGTACCCTTTTCTTCCAGAGAAGACAAACATAAGGCTGGGATAGTTTTCAGCAAATATATGCAGTAATCTGTGTACCAAGGGCTGGTGGAATGCAGGGAAACCTAAATGAGTCAGTCCCTGCATCATCTCCTGCTCTAAGTGATACGAGTTTTAAAGGAAGTCGATGAAAGTGTAGGAAATGACCTCACTGATGTTACCCAGACCCCTCAGGGTAAAGTGTCTGGGACTCTAAGACCCCAGGAGCCTCGAGAACTCTGAAGGTCATTGCCACAGCTCTGGGCTTCCTGGTGGCCTGGCCCTTCTTTCCCTCGCTGGTCCTCTCGATGCCACTTAGCTAGTGTGTTACACTGATCATGGTGGGGAGCGGTTCTCTCCCTACCAGAGTTTATGATTATGAGGGTGCCAGAGGCGGACTGGACTCTTTTGATTTTTATGAACCTTTACTTAAGAATAAACTAACTAGTCCGGCCGGCGTGGCTCAGTGGTTGAGCATTGACCTTTGAACCAGGAGGTCACGGTTCGATTCCCAGTCAGGGCACATGCCCGGGTTGTGGCCTGGATTCCCAGTGTGGGGCGTGCAGGAGGTGGCCAATCAATGATTCTCTCTCATCATTGATGCTTCTGTCTCCCTTTCCCTTCCTCTCTGAAATCAATAAAAATATATATTTAAAACAAAAGAATAAACTAACCGATTAAAACATGTAGAGTAGCTTCCTAGGCAAAAGCATCCAATGTTGGACTAAAAAATTATTTTGCGACACTGCAAATGAGTAGTCCAGGATAGCATGCTAATACCATGATCTCCTATTTTAAGGTAATCTTTTTGGCTATCTGGGATGTTTCCTTTTAAAATTTTTATTTATTTATTTATTTATTTATTTTTTTCAGAGAGGAAGGGAGAGAGATAGAGAGTCAGAAACATCGATGAGAGAGAAACATCAATCAGCTGCCTCCTGCACACCCCCTACTGGGGATGTGCCCGCAAACAAGGTACATGCCCTTGACCGGAATCGAACCTGGGACCTTTCAGTCTGCAGGCCAACGCTCTATCCACTGAGCCAAACCAGTTAGGACAAAAAAATTTTTTTTTATTTATTGACTTGAAAAAGAGAGAGAGAAACATTGGTTTGTTGTCCCACTTATTTACATACTCACTGGTTGCTTCTTGTATTGCCCTGACCAGAGATCGAGCCCCCAACCTGGGCATATGGGGACAACGCTCTAACCAACTGAGCTACCCGGCCAGGGTAACTGGGATGTTTCCACCTTGCAAAGATGGACACATTTGTCCCCTATCTTAGAGAATGTGACACTTGTCCAAAGACTTCCTTAGCACCTGGGAAGGCACCTGCTCACCTGCTCTGGCTCCTCCTGGGTGACTCAGCAACATATTCAGCTAATCTGTGACCCATTGCAGTGACGAGAGGAGGCGTGGGAGGGAGTGATATGCAGGAGAGTCAACCTAAATATATGCAGCGCTCTCAGAGGGAAAGAACTTAGACTTGTTCTCCTGGATCCTAAATGGTGGACACAAAGGGTAACGCTGAGCAAGGCATGGTAGGCGGGACTGAGTCATTGGGTGTGTAATTGGAGTAAACTTTGGAGCCCCGCCCACCGCTGAGGTCCTGTTTTATTTGTGAAATCCTAAGGCTTCATGGCCTGTGGGTCATTTGGGAGCTACCTGCTGTACTGCTGAGCCAGCGCGCCGTTCCTCCCTCTCCCTGTCCTGGCACCTGCCCCATTCAAACTCTTCCAATAGCACTTACAATTAAATCCAAACTCTTCGATCTAGAAGCCTAGCCCTGACTTCTCTCTGTTGCCTCTCTCTCTGTGTCTCTCTTTCTCTCTTGTTAGAATTCAGACGACGCTGGCCATTTCTTTTCCCTTTATACCAAGCCCGTTCCCATCACAGGTTCCTTGTACAAGCTGTTCTCTCTGCCTAGAATGTTCTGATGGGAGACCCATCTCTTCATTAAGATCTCACCACTTCCTTGAGGACCCATCCTGAGGTGGCCATGCAATTGCATCACCCTCTTCATTCTATTTAGCACTTCCCACTCAGACATTCTTTTCACTTATTGGTTTATCTATGAATTGTCTCTATTTCTTCACTAGTTTGTGCGCTCCATGAGAGGTTAGCATATGGTATGTCCTCAAATAGGTTTGCTGAATGAATGAATGATGGTTAAGAAAGAAAGAGTCTGGGGGGGGGGGCTGGATGAAAAAGGGGGAAGGGATTAAGAATTACAAATAGGTAGTTGCAGCATGGCCACAGAGATGTAAGTCACAGCTTAGGGAATATGGTTAATAATATATTACTATGTCTGAGGCCAGGTGGGTACTTGTAATATCGGGGTGACCACTCTGTAACGTAACTGATCGTCTAACTGCTATGCTGCACACCTGACATTAATACAGAATAATATTGAATGTAAGCTGTAACTGATAAAATAAAAAAAGAGAAAAAAAGAGGTCATTGGCAACAATAACTTTGAGGAAACTTTATTTTGCTAAGCTCAGCCATACAGGTAACCATGCCAACTACCTAGAAATTAGTTTATTTTGAAGCAGCCACCAGGTGGTGCTGTTGACACACTTTTTATTCTCATGGCTCTGTTTATGGGCAGGTTCACTGGGGCGTCCATGGGCTGCTGCTTCCTCACCTCCTCACCCCACCTCACAGAGCAGTGTCCCGGCGGTGACCTGGTCGCCAACACGGGGAACTGATCGAAGGAGCTACTTTTTGGGGGCAGCACAGAAAGAAGAAGGTGAGGTTTGAACTGTGACACGCAGCACCTGGACAAAAGTGCCATCTGTCCGAAGAACTCTAGCGGGGCTTTGCTTTCCTGCTAAGGGAGGCTATGTGTTGCTAAATAGCTATTTATTGCTATTTTAAGGAAATAGTATAACATATTTAGAATGCGGTGTCTCTATTTCCATATGCAAAGTCTAGGCAGGACTTTGGAACCTCGGTGGAAGGTCCCACATTGGACGCACGTCAGAATTCCCTGAAGAGCTTTGTAAAAATACAGCTTTTCACCTGGCCGGTGTGGCTCAGTGGTTGAGCGTTGAACTGTGAACCAAGAAGTCATGGGCAACATGCCTGGGTTTAGGGCTCGATCCCCAGTAGGGGGCATGCAGGAGGCTACCAGGCTGCTGGAGGACAGAGACTCCCTCCCCACCTGCTGCTCCCAGGCTGCTGGGGGAAGGATGGGAGCAGAGCCGCTCATGGGCAGAGCTCACACTCCTCTCCATCCCCCACTCTTTGGGATACAAAGAAGAAAACATATTTGGACAAAAGCCACTCATTGCATAATTATAACTTTTGCTTTGGGAATGAGACAAGGAAGTATGAATTACATCTCTCAGAATGCAAATGAGATCTTGAGAAGCAAACGGGAGTGTTCCTCAGGGTAAGATGCCTGATCTGGTTTAATGAAGAGCCTGGGGTTTCTCCTCGGCGCATGCTCATCACACCAGGCTTCCTTCTCTCTAGAGAAACACAAGCACAGCCGGTGAGAAAGTCCCCGGGACCAGAACACGGAGCTCCAAAATGGGAGACTCTTGCAAGGAATGTGCACGCCTGCGTCTACCTCTGAAAGTTGGAAAGGTATTAGGAATAGAAACAAAGATCTTGCCTGTGATCATAGCTTTAGTGGATGATGCTTCATTCCGAAGCTGACGTCTCCCTTCCCAGCGGGGGCTGGAATCCCACGGGGTAACTGCGAAGTAGAGTCAGGCCATGGGGAGCTGTGTCCACACAAGAAGGCAGACTCACCGTCACCTTGGGCCATCTCTCCTGGTCGCCTGAGCCAGGATCTTGCATTTCCCCACCGGGCAGACTCCCTCTGGGTTTGGTGGTCTCTTGATTAAATTGGGAAGGAACTTCATAAGGTTGCAGGAGGGATTTTAAGAAATGATACACGTAGCTTAGTGTTCAACAAACTGGCTGCCCTGGCCAATATGTCTGCCGGGAAACGGGGCGGGTAGGAAAGGATGGGCTCTCTGTTCCTTTTACCCTGAAGCGTGTGGTCCCATTATCTCAGCTTCTGGCCTGGAGTGCATGGCCCCTGCTGCTCCGTGCGCCTCCGGAGGGGCCTGGTGGCCTTTGCTGGCCTCTTCCCTGGGCACCTTGGTGTGCAGAGCGGCCTCGGGAGGTCACGGATGCTGAGGCAGGCCTGCCAGGAGCCAGGCTCTGGGGTAGGGAGTTGGGGGGGAGTAGGCCCTGACTCCAGATGGAACTGCTCCAGAGACTCGTGTGAGAGAGGGAACAAGGCGGGGGGCTCCAGGCAGCGGGGAGGACACACAGGGGGCCATTGGAGGCCAAGAGGCGCCAGTTGCCCTGGACCGGGGAGCAGAGGACTGGAAGGAGGTAGAAGGAGCAAGAAGTGGGAGGTGGAGGGGTGGCTACCATCCCCCCTCACCCACTAGGCCCAGGACAATGTCCTGTCAGGCTCTCATCTGTGACAGGACCCCGTCTGTCCTGGTCCCTGAATCTGAGAGCTTTCAATGGAGGTTCTCAGGGTGGATCGGCTCGCTCTTCCCCGGGCCCAGGCACTTCTCTATTCATCAGGGACCCTGACTTTCTTTTTCTTCAAGGAATATTTCATAAGGCAGATAACATATGCTTTTCTGACATGTGTTTTGATATCACAGAAACTTAAGCAAATCATGCCGTGCCTTGGGTGAAAGAGCCTGTGTATTGCGCGTACACTAAGCACAATGGAAAAAAAATGCTGTCATTATAATCCCAGACCTTGGAATGGAACAGGTGGTGCCCGTGTGAGGAGCGTGCGTAGCCCGGGGTCAGGGACAAGGGGACTGCTGTGAATCCTGCCCTAAGGGGAAGGATTTCAGCGGCTGAGAGCTGAGCAGGCTGGTCCCTGCCCCCAGCTCCCTCTGACTCTACCTGGCTGCCTCCCAGGGTTTGTGGGCATCCGTGGGGCTCCCCTTCTCCCCCACCCCGGCAGGTGCAGGTGCCAGGCGCAGGTGGGACACCCCTCCTGAGGGGCGTCCTGGGAGGCGCCTGACCAGTGACCCAGCCAGGGGAGCAGTGGCGTCCTGTGGGGGACTTAGCAGTGGGCCGTGTCTTCCACCTGTTCCTCCAGATCTGCTCCTCCCTCTCCCCAAAGGCCTGGGCCCCCGACATACGGGGCTGATGGAGGGCCCGTGTTTCAGTGAGAAGGGGAGGAAGGTACCCAGTGATTGGCTCTCTCCGTTCCACTCTCCTTTGCTCTGATGACCTTGGAGAGCCTTTTGTTCCTCCTGTCCTAGATCAGTTGCCATGGGAACCAGAGTGGCAGCGTCACCCCGCTGCTGAGGTGCCATGCCCCCAGGATGCCATGAATACCAAGGGGAGGAACCATCAGAGAAGGAAAAACCTGTCCCCGAAATCACCCTGCAGGGCACTTCCTGACTCAGCTCCCCCGTTCTTCCAAGTTCTAGGTGCTCGGTTTTTGTCCCCACGTTCACAGAGGCTGAGGGGACAGGCGCTCTCTTCCATTTAGCCACCTGTGGTCCCTGGCGACCGCCCAGTACCTGGTTGGTGTGTGAAATCTGCTTACTGAGTGAATTCACAGGCCCGGCTGCGAGCAAATGACGACATTTGATGTCCTCTCAGTAAATCCGAGTAACCTCAGGGATCTTTGAGTTCTGGTCTCTCCTCAAATTTGCCGTCTGACAAAGTGACTTCCTGACGGAGTCATGAACCGCTGTAGACATATTTTATTTGAACTTTTCACAAAAGCTGATGGTCCGTTGAGGAGTGGTCACTTGCAGCCAAGCTGACTGGCAGCCGCTGAGCTTTCTGGAATGGGCTGTGGGCTGTTCAGCAGGACCCCAGACGGTGGGACAGATTTAGAATGGGCAGTCTCCTAACTTTGTTCTTATAGAGCTGTTCAGAGCGTGGACTTGGGAGCCAGTCTGCCTGGGTTCAAATCCTAGTTAAGCCACTTCGGAGCTGCATGAACCCAGTCTCAGTGTCCTCATCTGTAAAATGGGCCAATAACAGATTCTATCTCATATATTGGCTGTGAGTATTAAATAAATGAATGCACGTGAAATGCTCAGAACAGTATCTGCCCAGAGTAAGTCCTAGACAGCTTATTATTTCTATTATTATCCTGTGTTATTCAGTTTAAGGTACATTTTCCCCTATTTTGACCTCTCTGGAATCTGAAGGTGTGGTTTTTTTTCTGTTTTCTTGGTACATAAAATATACTGTGCGTTACAACGGATGGTATTTTATATTCAATTAAAGTCATTATTATTGTTATCCCATCTCTGATGCATCTGGTCAGTAACAAGGACTCCACATATTTTGGAGAGACTGATTCTCAGCGCCTATGTGTCTCTCCAGGCCTTCCTTTCCTGGAGTCACAGTGCCATTGTGGTCACCAGTGTGGGCTCAGCCATGATCAGAACAGCTCAGTCAGACAGACAAACAGCCACTGATGCTGGACATGCCATCATCTCGCTTCCTTCTTCTTAGCCGCCAAGCCAGACGCTTCAACCGGCTCTTCCATGGTAGTAGACAGGCTCTTTCAGTTTGCATAATTCTGACTACAGAGGGAGTTTTGTGTCTGTATTAGAGTTCTCCAGAGAAACAGAACCAATAGAATATAGAATGTATATGTATATGTATATGTATATGTATATGTATATGTATGTGTATATGTATTTATAATAATATCTATACATATAAAAGCCTAAGCAACCATTCCACCGTTTGGCCAGTAGCTATGATATGCATTGACCACCAGAGGACAGACGCTCAATGCACAGGCATGGAAACATGGAACAGACTGATGAATCTGAGAGGGAAGTGGGAGAGTGGAGGGCAGGAAGAGATTAACCAAAGATCTTATATGCATACTAGAGTCCCATGCATGGATTCATGCACTGGTGGGGTACCTCGGCCTGGCCTGCAGGGATCAGATCAAATCCATGCACCAGGCCTCCGACATCCCCCGAGGGGTCCTGGATTGCGAGAGGGTGCAGGCCAGGCCAAGGGACCCCACCAATGCACAAATCCGTGCACCGGGCCTCTAGTATACATATAAACATATGCATACTATATATGTACATATTTAAGGAATTGGATCGCGTGATCACATGCCTGGCAAGTCCAAAATCTGCAGAATGCGTTAGCAGGCTGGAGACCCGCGAGTGAGCTGATGCTGCAGTTCAAATCTAAAGGCTGTTGCTGCGGTTTGCTTCTTGTTCAGGGAGGCAGTCTTCTGTTCTGTTCAGGCCTTCAGCTGATTGGATGAGGCCCACCACATTATAGAGGGCAATCCGATGTACTCAAAGTCCATCAATTTAAATGTTAATCTCATCCAAAACACCCTCACAGAAACATCCAGAGTAATCTTTGACCAAATATCTGGGCACCATGGCCCAACCTGGTTGACATGCAAATTCACTGGTTGACATGCAAATTCACCATCACAGGGCCTTATGGGAAGGTTCCTGGGGTGAAGGCGTTGCATTAGTTGAAGATCATCCTTACCTTGGGGAGACTCCTTCCCTTCTCTGTGAAGTCCTGCTGGGCTAAGCCAAAGGTCACAACAGTATTTTGTATTTTCCCCACAGCAACCCTGCACGATAAGCAGGGATATTTTCATTTTTCAAATGAAGAAACAGAAATCAGAGGTTAAATGACTTAGTAGATAACTCTGAAAAGCTAGGTTTAACGGTCTTTAGGTCCTCCTTGTTGAGGATAACATTATTATTGCTATTGTTTTATTATTATATTTAATACTATGTTTTCAGGCACTGTTCTAAGCACTTTTCAAATATTAACTTTATTTTTTTTTAAATCCTCACCAGAGGATATTTTTCCATTGATTTTTAGAGAGAGAGTGGAAGAGAGAGGGAAAGACAGAAATATCGACGTGAGAAAAACACATCAATTGGTTGCCTCCTGCACGAACCCTGACCAGTGCCTGGGCCAGGGAGGAGCCTGCAATTGACGTATGTGCCCTTGGTCAGAATGGAACCCGGGACCCTTCAGTCTGCAGACCGACCCTCTACCCACTGAGCCAAACCGGCCAGGGCAAATATTAACTTTTTAACTCAATATCCCAACCATCCCCTAGAATGCTGAAGACAGATGTGATAAACAACTTATTTGAAGGTGAGAAATGCCTACACTCAACATTGCCTGGGCATGGCCACCCAGGAGAGCTCTGTGCTGCCTGGGGCTAGTTATCCCTCTCCCACCTGCTAACCTTCCTCTATTTTTACTGAGCACTGATTAAGGCCTGTCAGGGTCTGCACGCCCCTCCATGGTGTTCACACCTCATCAGTTCTTAGCACCTCCTAATGGCCTCTGAGATTAGCTCCCATGTTTGTGTGACGCATGTTTGTGTGACGCATGTCCTGGCAGGATGCTCAGGACAGAGACAGTGCTCATTCAGTGTTGGCTGAATAAGTGAGTAGATGCTATTTGAGGAGGAGAGGATGACACATACAGGAACCAGGGATGCTGTCAACACCCCAAACTCTCCCAGGTACCCCATCCTGAACTTCTGTTTTGCGCCTTTTCTTAATTGCCAGTAGCTCAGCCCTACCATCATGAGAATCACTGATTGGCTGCCTCCTGCATGCCCCCTACTGGGGATTTAGCCTGCAACCTGGGCGTGTGCCCTTGGCCAGAATCAAACCTGGGACCCTTCAGTCCACGGGCTGACGCTCTATCCACAGAGCCAAACCAGCTAGGGCTCTACTACCTTTCAACAGGACATTTTAAATGTACACATCATTAACTGGTTTGATGATAAATCATTGACTTTTTTTATAGATGAAATTTGAATTTTGAGTCTTTTCTTTGAATAATTTTTCACGAATATATCCATGTATTTTTACCCGATTCTTTCCTGTAGTAACCAACAACATGGGCATCTGTCCGCACCAATAAAACATTAAGATAATTAGCCAATGAGACTGGCCAGAGCAATCCATTTGGAACCCTCCATGAAACTTGGCTCTGGGCTCCCAAAGGGCAGGGACCGTATCCCATTCAATTCTGTTTCCCTGGCTCCTGGCAGGATGCTCAGAACAGAGCAGGTGCTCATCCATAAGTGAGTAAATTCTTTGAGTTAAGTCAGGCCTAAAAGGGTGGCCTGGAAGGACTTATGGACACAACCTAATCCCACTGAACTCTTCCATCCAGAAAAGGTTTTATTTCATTTTTTTTATCCTCACCCGAGAGTATGTTTTTATTGATCTTAGAGAGAGAGGAAGGGAGAGGAAGCGAGAGGGGGAGAAACGTCGATGGGAGAGAGAAACATCAGTCGGTTGCCTCCTGTACGTGCTGCGATCGGGGATTGAATCCACAACCTTTTGGGTGTAGGGGACGATGCTCCAACCAACTGGGCAACCCGGCCAGAGCTCTATTTCATTTTTAAAATACAACCTTATTTCATATGCAGAGGAGGAAGGAATCGCGCGTTTAACCTCACTGGGGACTGCTATCCTTGCAGGAGCTGTAGGAGGAAAGGCAGCGGAGTGGGAGGCATTGGGCGGCGGGAGGCGGGCAGAAATGAAATTCCCTTCCTGATGGACATGTTCGCGGCTTTGAAAAGAGCCTGCTTCTCCCTGACGGATGCTGCCGGGAAGTGTGGCGGTGAGAAAGGTCTGCTGCCTCTTTGAAGCAAACGTGAGCTGCCAAGGTCAACGCTGAGCCTCAGGAAGGCTTTCCGGGGAAGCTGAGCAGCCAATGCCGCATGGCAACCAGCGTGGGTGGCTCGGGGAGGCTGTTGCCAGGCACCGGTGGGAAAGGCCCCAGGTGGACATGGGTGTGGTAGGTGGCACTGCTCAGGGCCCTCGGCAATCCGATCAGCATCTGATGTGTAATAGATGTGAAATGATACTTACAATGAACTTGCTCAGAAGGGCTCAGAAAGACTCCTGAGTGCAGGACTTGGAACTATTTGTAAAGGAGTATTTAGAATTAGCCCTGGCTTTTCAGTCTTGGAGGCCAAGGTTGAGTGCAGCCAGACTGAGCGGCTCAGACAGAGTCCCAGTGATGACCCGTGGCCCCTGGGGACCGAAAGGCCATGCCTCTGAGCCCACACCCTGTCGCCGTAGAAAGGCATAGGGTCACGGCTCCCATAAAATCCTTTCTACTGCTTCCCACTGTACTGGGAACAGAGTCCACACTCACCGTATCTCCCAGGCAGGCAGGGCCTGAACCCCTCGCTTCCCCACCCCCAGCACTGCTGCCTCTCCAGCCTTTTCCTCCCCCTCCTTCCAGCTCAGAGCATTTATAACTCGCAGTTCCCCTGCACAGGATTGATCACTCCCGCCACTTTGCCTGATCAGTTCTTTCCTGCTCATAGTTCACGCCTCAGCTCGAGGCCCTTCCTAGGAGGGACAGTCCCTCCTTGGTGCTCTTGCTGCCCTTGACCTCCATGCCCTCTTGTTTCCTTCCCATCCCTGCTGCAAACTCTCACCCTCTCATTGTCTGTGTCCTTTCCCACCTCTTCTCACTCCCCACCTGACTGTAACTTCCACTGGAGAGAGAATATCTGTCTGGATCGTGGCTGAGTCCCTGGCGCCCGTTCCTGCTTCCAGCCCATAGGAGGCGCTCACCAAGCGGTGGTCCGGTGAAGGAGTGTGTAGGGAAACCGAGGCCCTGCAGAGTCCCAGACGCTTTGGACACTGTGCGGAGTCGGCCTGGGCTTTCCGACACAGTGAGCCGCTGTCAGGATCCCTCCCCAGGGTCCAGCGGGCCTGGAGGAGGGAATGACAGGTGGACGGCGGTGGGACTGACGGCCAGGTTCTCCTGCTGCTGTGGTCCCACTGGGATTCTGGAGGACAAGAGCGGACCCCTTGCAGGAGTCTCTCTTTTCACATGACCGGCCTGAGGACCCCTGAACATGGGCATGTCCCCTGGGCAGAATCCCACCCTGGTGCTCACTGGGAAGAGGACGGAGGGCCCTGAGTGGGAAGAACAGGGCAGCAGGCAGCCACGTTTCCACACTCAGGGTGCAGTCTGCGTTCAGCAAGCACTTCCCTCTTGCCCATCTGCTCCGTGGAGCGGACCCAGCTGGGCTGTCCTTCAGCGAGTGGACAGATGGTGGTGAATTCCCCAATGACCCGCCGATGGCTTCCTCAGGTTCACGGAGAACAGGCTCCTGCTGTGAGGTTCCCATGACACGGCTGACGGCAGCCTCCTCCACCAGCGCGTTTATCTAAGAGGCAACGTGGACTGTGACAATGACAGTCTGTGTCTGCACATCGAGGGATCCTAACTGCATGTACCTGTCACTACTTCCTTACTTCCAGCAAGCTCACCCCTTCCGCCCTCGACTTGTCCACGCAGGAGTGAGGCTCAGTGCGTAGGCTGATGTGCCCACTCTCACCGAACCCTCCTCGGTGGTGTAGGCTTTGTGCCTCCACTATGGGAGGCCAGGTTGCTTTCGTAGCAGCTCTGAGGAAAGGTAAGCAGTCCCCTTGGAAAACCTCAACAGGATTTCTGTCTCTGAAACTCCTTCCTAGACATTTATTTGCGGTAAAGGAGTGAACACACTTTCTGGCTGGCATCTCGCAGGGCCCACAGGGACACCCAGGGAGTGTCTCTGGCCAGTCTGGACCTCCTGGGCCAGGGCAGGTTTGCTGAGGGGAATGTTCAGGTTCTTGCTTTTTATTACAAACTAGAGGCCCGGTGCACGACATTCATGCTTGGAGGGGTGGGAGGGGTGGGGTCCCTCAGCCTGGCCTGCGCCCTCTCGCAGTCTGAGACCCTTCGGGGCATGTCCGCCTGCTGGCTTAGGCCCACTCCCCTGTGGGAGCTCACTGATCACCAGGGGGCAGCTCCTGTGTTGAGCGTCTGCCCCCTGGTGGTCAGTGCATGTCACAGCGACCAGTCAGTCGTTCCACCGTTCAGTTAATTTGCATATTAGGGTTCTATTATATAGGATGTGTGTATAGATCCCCTTCCCCACATTGCGACCCAGGCTTGGCCAGCAAATGTGTCCACTGAAGGGCCACTTCTTGCCTGCCGTCCCAGAGCCTCCTGGCTGTAGCTTATGTTTCTATGTTACATCACACCATGGAGGCAACTCCGCCCTCAGTGTCCCCACTGCTGGTATAGAGGCCCTGCACCTGCTTGGGCCCAGGCCACAGGCACTAACCTGCTTATGCCTTGCTGTAGGCGGAATGTGTGTGTCCCCCCAAATTGAAACCCTGACTCCTATGTGATGGTATTAGGGGTGGGGCCTTTGCTGTGAGTAGGATTCACAAATCCTACCCAGGGAGAAAGACTTGACCTAGGAGGCAGCTTAAGGAGATGCCATTAGCAACAGCCAAGCCGAGCTTACCTGGCTTCTCCCCGGAGCAGGACGTCCCCATCTCATCTCTCCCCACAGCTCATTCATGCTCTAGGAATCGGAGGCAGCCGTTTCCCAGTTCTCCTGCCAAGGAGGACCTGCTGGTGGATGGAGGCTGCGGCTCTCCCGCACAGCGCAGCACACAAGCCGGCCATCTGGGGAGGCGGGGCGTCCGACTCCTGCTGCCCGAGCTCGGCCAGATGCCCCAGACGTGGGTGCTGTGCAGGACGGTGCCCATCTGTGTTTGTTTGGGAGGCGCGTGGCACCCGTCATTATCTGTGTGGCCTTGAGCAAACTAATTAACTTCTCTGAACCTCAGCTGTCTCATTGGTAACAAGGGTTTCTAAGGGCCTCTCTGCAGTGTTTTGAGATTTAAATGCAATCACCCAGGTGAAGTGCCCCGCCCACGGCTGGGCACATAGCAGCGCTCGGGAATGGTGCATGGGCAGAGGTGTTTGATTCAGGGCATGTTCCTGAAAGACCGCAGGCCAGCTGTTTTTGTTTGGGACAATGTCAATACAAAAAAAAAAAAAAGAATCAAGTTTCTATGGCTCCCAATTCCCAAGAGACGCAAGGCCTGCTGGGAAGCAAGGCATGGGGTAAGTCATGTGCAAGAAGGTGCCCAGTTTTCACAGATCATGGGCAGGGAGGGTTCAACCCCAGACTGACCAGGGCTCTTTCTCCTCCATCAAGGTCAATGCTGAGGCTATGGTCTCAAAGCAGCAGAAGGCAATGACAGAGGTGGGCTCTGACCGCCCAGCCAGGACGGCGTCGGAATCCTGGGCAATGCCCACCCCCCCTGGCCCGGGAACAGGGTCCCTTCGGTAGTGGTGTCAACACCTGTCAGGTGTGAGGTGGATGGGAGAGGACTAGGGGACACTTACCTTCTTCTGAGGTCCCCGGGGCCTTCCCCTCACGGGGGATGTTTGTTCTCAGAGAGGAGGGACAAGGATGTTGGGGTCCCAGTGCTCTCAGGGTCTGACCAGGGACCTAACGCTTGGGATTTGGGAGATGTTGAGGCCTGTGGGAATTACCGTGGCCCCACCTCACAGCCTGGCCCACCTCTCTGTGGCCCGGCAGAAGTGATGGGTGGACCCCGAGCCATGCAATGCGGGGCCGCGACCCCCAGTGGCTGGTGTGCAGGCACGTGCTTTAAAGTGAATCCCTGGGGCCCTGGCCGTCCGACCACATTTAGTACCTAGTCCGTGTCTGCACGAGAGCTTCCTAAAACCATCTGGAGAACTTGTCAAGCTTCAGTTGGAGCAACTGGCCACGAGGAAGGATCTCCCAGGGGTATGAACGGCAAGCCTGCATGTGTGTCTCTAGGAGAGGAAGCAGCTAACGGGCCCACTTGGATGAACGTGTGACTAAGCCCAGCACAGGCGGGCTCCGGCCCGGCAGGGAGCTTGGGAATAGGATCCAGTTGATCCCTTCCTCTCCTGGACCCTCTGCGGCTCCTGTGCTTGGCAGAGAGCCGTGGTCTGGGTCCCTGGAGGCCCCTGCAGAGACGGACACCTGGAGGCATCTCCTTGGCCAGGTGGAGAGGTGGAGAGTCACACACTGAGAGGCAGGTGGGAACCAGGCCCAGGCCCAGGCCAGCGACAAGGTTCCTTTCTCTGTCGTTTCCGGTCCTTGCTTTGCTGCCTCACTGCAGGCACTGGGCGGGGTGATGAAGGCGGGTGGGCGGTCTGGCTGCGGGCAACCGTCCTGCTGTGTAAGCGCTGGCCCTGGTGGGCCTGGGGTGAGTTCCTGCCGCAGCTCCCCTCACTCAGGGCCTCCAATCTTAGGAATGGGCTTCTGCTTCGATTCCTAACTGCATGCCTGTTCCCGCTGGGGCTGCAGGCTGCCTGCTTCCACCCCCTAGGGCAGGTTCCAGCCCATCCCAACACCTGCTTCCCCAAGAAGGGTACCTGGAACCCTGGCTCAGCGCCATGCCCCTGGGGAAGACCCCCTCTGTGTGCCCAAGCACAGGGCCCTGCTGCCCTGAGGGTGGCAGCCAGGAGCACCAGTCCCCATCTCAGGCTGCCTGCCTGCCTCCGCCCTCACCTGCCCCAGGACCAAACACAGTTCTCTTTGCTGGGCCGGGCCTCAACTTTCGGCCGCGGGCAGCTTCACTCTGACTCCCGGGGAGGGGGCTTCACGTTTGGTGCTGGATTATGCTTCTATTTCCAAAGGCCAGTCGAGAGCTGTGAAGACTGTGGGTGTGGCCTCCATAACTCTAAGGCTGGGGGCCCTTTGAAATCTCTCTCCAGGTCTAGGTCAGCGAATCAGAAGTCTGTCTGCCTCAACACAATGATGTGCTCCATCCATTGACATGACCATCTGCACTGTCGGTCTGTCCATCCACCCGCCTGTCCTCTGTCTGAGCCATCCCTACCGGAGAAGAGAAACCCTCGAAAGCTGTCGGTTTCAAGGCTCATCCCTGCTCTTTTCTCTCTAATGTTCACCCGCTCCTTCTCCCACTGATGCCCCTCACCCCATGTTTGCAAGATGGGAGGAGACAGCCCTCCCCTCCCCCTTCCCTGGGCACCATCCCTGCTCCCCCCGCCCCGCCCTGCTGCCTTCTTCGAACCCTGCCCCCTGGAGGGCAGGACCGGGGGTTCTTGGCACCAGCAACTGAGAGTGGGTCCCTCCTGGGCTTGAAGGTGCAGCTGCCCCTGCAGTCACCTCTCGTTTTTGCCTCCCACCCCCTAATTCACTGGTTAACAAAGATGTGCTGAGCCCTGAAGTCAGACACCTCAGTCAACGATCGGTGCTGATGCTTTTACTTAAAAATGCTGCTTGCTTGCTCTTCTCTCTGCTGTCCTTCCCTCTCCCCTCTCCCCCCTCTCCCCAACCCCTGTTGGACCCCGACGGGCTCATCTGGCCCTCTGAACCCCGGCTTCCTTTCTCCCTGGAGCTGCCACAGGCTCTCTGAGAGGTGAAAGAAAACCACAGTGAAGGGCAGAAGTACTTTGAGATTCTTGGGCATCTGGATTCTCCCTTTGATGGGAGGTGCAGGCCACAGTGTGATTGGGGGTGGCCGCGAGGAAGCCGAGCCACTGTCCAGGTGCTCAGAGGAGCTCTGTGGCCCAGGCCACCCTCTGAGAGTCACGCTAAGGAGGTGACCGATCCAGCAGGCGGCCTTGGACGCGCAGAGCTCAGCGGAGGAAACACACACCCTTCACGGATCACGAGACACCATCAAGGCCCTGTTCTCTGTAGCGCGCAATAGTGGTTACGGGTCTCAGATCAGCAAGGCAGTCCCTGCATGACTTGGACCCACCCTGATGCATGAAGTCTGTGACCTACCATCCTCTAAGAGGGCAGAATCTCTCCTCCTTGAATCCACGACGAGCCTTGGGCTGGTAGAAATGAGGGGATGGGAGTGACTGCCCTCTCTAGGTGTCCCCATCTAGGATGGGTGTTTGAGCCTCTAAGAGAGCAGAACCTCTCCTCCCTGAATCCACGACGAGCCTTGGGCTGGTAGGAATGAGGGGATGGGAGTGACTGCCCTCTCTAGGTGTCCACCCTAGCGGGGGGCTGCCGGTGGGTCTGTGAGACCCGAGGAGGGAGGTGACTCCGGGCCAGCTGATAGAGGTGTGTGAGGGCAGAGGCCACGCTGAAACTTTCATTGTGGGGAATCCTGCCCTGGCCTGGTCCTTAGCCAGCGCCCACAGAGGCTGGGAGAGAAGAGGCAGCGTTGCCTCGGGGGCCCAGGCAGCAGGCCACCTGTTTGGAGAGGCCCTGAGCTGGGAGGGTCTGAGGCTGGATATACTACTCCTCCCCACAGAGTCCCCCAAACATGGCACTCAGCGAGTCCACCCCACCCCAGCCCTGGCGCTGCAGCATCTGAGCTCATAGAAGCCAGTGAGGGAGGCTGCGGGGAGAGGGCAGCCCTTACACCAAGCCCCTGGTCTCCCGGGACCCATTCAGCCCCTCTGGCTGGTCCTCTCCATCCTGCTCAGCCTCAGCATCCAGCTCTGCTTTCGCACAGCTTCCCGGCAGGGGGGTGCTGGGGAGGCACGGGAAGAGCCGGCCTTCCTGCTTCATTTCCGCCAGCTCCTTGGCACAGCAGCTGGGCGTGTTGGTCTCATAGGTGTCATGGAAGGTGTTGTAGTCCACCTCATAGAAGCCCTTTTCCAAGGTGAGGACTGGCGTGAACCGGTGGCCCCAGAGCACCTCTGTATCCATGTAGGAGCTCCGTGCTTGGCAAGTCATGCCTGCAGAACAGAGGGTACATGTATTAGGACTGGCCACAGCCATCATGCAGCCAACCATGCAGTTATCATCCATATATTCATTCATTCACCCATCATTCATCTATCCATCCATCATCCATTCATCCATCCATCCACCCAACCATCTAATTACCCATCCATCTATTCACCCAATCACCCATCATTCATATATCCATCCATCCA
>NW_005370991.1:278788-279981 GCF_000412655.1 Myotis brandtii
TCTCTCTCTCTTCTCTCTCTCCTCTCTCACACACACACACACACACACACACACACACACACACACAGCTGGGTCCTTGATGGGAGCATGCTCCAATGCCTCTGCTCCCTGTGCACTCGGCCCGGCAAGCCCATGTTATTTTTGGGTGTCACTTGCTCTCAGGAGGAGGGGAGAGGGAGGGGAACTGTGTTTTATGGGCCAGGAAGCCTCTGTGCTCAGGGCAGGAAGAAGGCCCCACTCTGATACAGTCTTCTGCCCACGGAAGGGACGAGCCAGCGCTCTCTGCGAACCGGAGGAGAAGCCCGCGGCTTGGCCTTTCGGGGGAGGGGATCTCAACAAACCCATGCAGGTCAGAGGCTGCTTCCCAGCAGTCTGTGCTCCATGCTGGGCCACCCCAGTGCACCCTGCCCACCGCAGGCTTCGGCGTCTGGACTGCTCTCTGCCCTGGGGGTGCGGGAGGGGGCTGCCTGGGTCAGGCCTTGCCATTTAGTCGTTGCCCCTCGTTGTCCAACCCCCAGGGTCAGCAGAGCTGTGGGGCCCAAGCTGGTACCAAGCAGCCTACCAGCTGTCAGGTCAGCTGTCGCAGATTCTGGGCCTCAGGAAAGACAGCGGGCAGGGCCTCCACAGCGCCTGTGGGTCCAGCCTCTGCGGCTCTGCCTGGTCTTCTGTCCCCATCCTGGGTGGACAGGGGGTGACCCTGCAGCTAGAGATCCCACCTGTGGCCCTCATGGTCCTCTTCCAATGCATTGGGAAATGGCAGGAGCCTCCCCCCCTTCGCCCCCTGTGCCAGGCATGATGCTGTAGATGTTTTTTCATTTAATCGTTCAATCTCCCAATGACCCTGTGAGATTGGAATCCTCATTGACTGACAGCTCTGAGGCAGGTGATAGCAGAGTTGTGCTGGGCAAACCGGGGCCTGAATCACAGCCCATGCCAGGCTCTGTACGTGTGGCCATCAAGCCATAAAAGTCGTTGATCGGGGCAGATATGGGTGGGTGGCCTCCTTCCTTCATCTCCCTGGCCTCCCGGCAGCCCCAAGGACAGCAGCAAGGGGAGCCCAGGTCATGGCAGGGGAGAAGGTCCCCAGAAAGGTCGAGTCAACTGCAGGCCACTGACTTTGAAGGAGGCCAGATGACCACAGTCAGTTGTGCAGGCTCCAAACCCACTCCCTCTGCTTCAGGTGGCAGTGAGGG
>NW_005370991.1:281581-294580 GCF_000412655.1 Myotis brandtii
GCTCCTCTCGGGTAGACACCTGGGCCAGGCTGGGAGGAGGCAGGCGGATTAGCCTGTTGGAAACTAGTGACAATTTTGGGGTCCCTGCCTCGGTGTGAATCTTGACCCTACAACTTGGTAGCACCTCTTCTGGACAAATAATAACGCGCCTGCCTGTGCCTGTGTCCTAACCTGGGACCTAGGGAACACTGTCTCCTAGGGCTCTGGGAGGGCATTAAATGAGATCTTACGTGTTGGAAGTTCAGAGCCGGGCCTGGACGTTGGGAGGGTTCGATGAACCCCAGCTGTTGCTATTACTCGACCTTGAGCAACAAGGTCACACTTTAGGGAGCGGCTGGCGGACTCTGCCAGCTCAGGATTCTCAGGCAGGAACCTCCACCCTCTGCAATCCCAGTGGCCTAATCCCATTTGTCCCCATGGGTCTGATCTGACCCCTCATTCGTGGCCTTGGAGTTGAGCTCCTCCTGCAAAAACTCAGCCTGTTCTTACCCTGAGCCCTGCACCAAGCTCGGCACAACCTGTGAGCCCCAGCCCGGCTGGAGGAGGCTTCTGGCACCCTGACTGCCCTCAGTCCCAGGGGCTCCCGCAGCTGCTGTCACATGCTGCCTGGCCCGGCTCAGCCCAGCAGATGGCCAAGCGGCCTGGCTGCACCGGCCCCTGGGACCCATTAGCATCCCCAGCCACGTCCCACTGGCTCCGCAGGGGAGCTCTGTGTCTGCCCCCGCCTGGCTCGCCCACCCAGCAGCCAGCTTTCTGGAAGGTGCGGACGGCTTGTTTGGCCGCCGGTGTGACAGGCCCCTAACATTTGGGGCAGCGTGGTGTGGAGGACCAGGCGTTAGATCTGTAAGTGTAGGCCTGGGTGTGACCACCTCGTCTGCTGGAAGCTGCCCCCTGCAGATGGAAGCCAGCCCTGCATTGTTGTTGCAAAAATTAGAAAAATGTTTCTACAACTGAGTTTTCTACAAGTGCTCCATCTACTCAGTGAAAAAAGGAGAAAGTAGTAAGAGGAGTGAGGGGGAGGGGACTAAGAAGCAGGTTTGGCTAGGAGGCCCCTCATCCAGGGGGTCCGGCCACGGTGGGTGTGGGGCTTGGACTCCTCCAACCAGGACTCCCCAGACCCCCACACAGAGCTCCATGTGGCTGAGGAATGAGGACACTCGCGGCTGCCAGCTGCCTGTCAGAGTCAACAGCTAAGCAGGGCAGTGCCAGGCTGTCTGTGGAGAGGGCACGGCTTGGGCATACATGGATGTGGAGAGTTCTCTGCACACCCAGTGTTCGCTGAGCCGGAAGCTGGGGGCAGGCTGCTGGGGGCAGGGGGAGGAGCCAGAAGAGCCCCCCTCCCACAGGTCTGGGACGTAGGTGTCTCTTCAAAAACAGGACTCCGAGCCGGGCCTGCATAGCTCAGTGGTTGAGTGTTGACCTATGAACAGGAGGTCACAGTTCTATTCCCGGTCAGGGCACCTGTCCGGGTGGCGGGCTGGATCCCCAGTGTGGGGCATGCAGGAGGCAGCCGATCAATGACCATGATTCTTCATCATTGATTTTTCTATCTCTCTCTCCCTCCCCTTTCCTCTCTGAAACCAATAAAAATATATTAAAGAGAAAAAAAAGAAGATTCTGAGACTTGGGGAATCCCTGAGTCTGGGAAATGCAGCTCACTTTCCTCTCTTCACCAAGCAATTCACAGCATGGAAAGACACCATCAAGTCCCTTTGTTAAGAATCAAGTCCCTTTTTTTAACCCCGTGATCCCCAAAGACATTTGATCACACCGCTCCTCTCGGGTAGACACCTGGGCCAGGCTGGGAGGAGGCAGGCGGATTAGCCTGTTGGAAACTAGTGACAATTTTGGGGTCCCTGCCTCGGTGTGAATCTTGACCCTACAACTTGGTAGCACCTCTTCTGGACAAATAATAACGCGCCTGCCTGTGCCTGTGTCCTAACCTGGGACCTAGGGAACACTGTCTCCTAGGGCTCTGGGAGGGCATTAAATGAGATCTTACGTGTTGGAAGTTCAGAGCCGGGCCTGGACGTTGGGAGGGTTCGATGAACCCCAGCTGTTGCTATTACTCGACCTTGAGCAACAAGGTCACACTTTAGGGAGCGGCTGGCGGACTCTGCCAGCTCAGGATTCTCAGGCAGGAACCTCCACCCTCTGCAATCCCAGTGGCCTATGCTTCTGGGGGTGGGGCAACCAAGGAAGACGAAGTGTCTTACCTGTGGCCTCCACCATCCCTTCTAGAATGACCACGATTTCAAACTCCTCTTGACCCAGCTGGGCCCGGGACATCTCCCAGAAAGGGCTCTTCTCGTTGATCTCGTGGGAGATGATGAGCGGCGACACGAGGAAGAGGCGGTCGTCCCCGGTGTCAAAGCCCACGTTGATGTCGGTCTGGTTCAGGGGGATGAACTCCCCCTCCTTGGTCTGCCGGGACTTGATGAGCTTGGCCCGGATGGAGGCCTCCACGATGTGGGAGTTCCTGAGGTCCCCCACGCGGAACATGAGGCAGAGCTTCTCGTCCCGCATGGAGATGACCGCGTGGTTGGAGAACATGAGCGTCTCGGCTCTCTTCTTGGGCTGACTGATCTTGACGAACATGCAGCCCACCATGAAGGCGTTGACGATGGAGCCCAGGATGGCCTGCACCATCAAGAGGATGATACCCTCCGGGCACTTCTCCGTGATCACCCGAAAGCCGTACCCGATGGTGGTTTCCGTCTCGATGGAGAACAGGAAGGCCGACACGAAGCCACTGAGGTTTTCGACACAGGGAATCCACTCTTTGTCCCCGACGTGGTCCAGGTCACCCCGGATGTAGGCGATGAGCCACCACAGGAAGCCGAAGAAGAGCCAGGTGATGGTGTAGACCATGGTGAAGACCAGCAGGTTGAAGCGCCACTTGAGGTCCACCAGCGTGGTGAAGAGGTCGCTCAGGTACCGGTAGGTCTCCTGGACGTTGCCATGGTGCACGTTGCACTTGCCGGTCTTTTCCATGTAGCGCTGGCGTGGCTTCTTGCCCTCGGCCAGCAGGCGGGTGTGATCCGTGGCGATGGGTACGTAATCGCGAGCCTGTTTGGGGATCTTCCTGGGGTCTCTGGGAGTGACTCCAATCTCCATGTTCTGGTTCATGGCATTCCTGGAATCCCCAGCCATCGCTGGGACACCTGAGTTAAAAATAAAGACATCATCATGAAGTGGACTATTCTGATTCTTAGAGACACCGGACTTCAAGGTCACTCTCGCCTCTGAGCTCACCAAGGCCTCTCTTCTATGTACAGTCGACCAGACTGTGGGATTCTCAAGGGAAGGGAACATGTTTTCTTAATGATTGACTTGTATCCCTGGTGACTAGTACAGGGTCGTTGAGGTATAATAGAGGGTCAATAGGTGTTTGTTGAAGGAATCAATGAACAGTTCCTAGGTGCAAAGTAGACACAATGTGGTTAAGGGAGTTAAAGAAATCTGGGAGCGATTTAAAAAATTACAATTGCAACAACTTACTAAATACTTCCCAGAGCCCACATATTATACAGGGACTGTCATTTGTGTTATGCCCAGATTTCAAGATCCCCACAGACCTACAGGGAGCCAGCCAAGTCTGATGCAAAAGCATAAGAGTCTGTATTCGAGCTAGCTCGGCTCCCCCACCTCACCGACACAGCAGCAGGAAGCAGAGAGAGAGAACTCTGTGTGGAGAGGGGTTTTATAGGGGGTTGGAGTAAGGGGAGGAGAAAGGGCTGTGGGCCTTGCCTATTGGCCAGGCGAAAGTCGGTATCTTGTTCCTGGGTGTGGCTAGCAGAGGCTTAGACTTCCGGGAAGAAGCTCCTTGCCAAGCACATGGCCAAGGTAAGATGGAGGGCGTAGCACTTACCCTGAGGCAAGATGGAGGGCCTAGCCCTCGCCCTTTCAATTTGTATCCACAACAACCCATCGGAGTAGGATCCTGTACTCTCTGTCATAAATACTGTATTGTTTGCTTACGCATCATGTTCATTTCTAATAGTCTCTTTCCCTCCATTAGAATGTAAGCTCGGTGGTTGCCAGAGGCAGGAGGGAGTGGGAGGGAGGGAGTGAAATGGGTGAAGGGTTCACCTGGCTGATGGCTGGCATGGCTCAGTGGTTGAGCATCAACCAGAAACTAAGAGGTTGCTGGTTCGATTCCTGGTCAGAGCAGATGCCTGGGTTGCGGGCTCAATCCCCAGTGGGGACCTTGCAGGAGGCAGCTAATCAATCTCTTCCTCTCTTTCATCGATGTTTCTATCTCTCTATCCCTCTCCCTTCCCCTCTCTCTCAAAACCAATGTGTATATATATATATATATACACACACACACACACACACACACATATATATATGTATACATGTATACATATGTATATATATATTTAAAGAAATGGGTGAAGGATTCAAAAGGCACAAACTTCAGTTATAAGGTAGGTCCGGAGGGTGCAGTGTCCAGCATGGTGACTATAGGTAACAACGCTGCATCGTCTACTTGAAAGTTGCTGAGAGAGTAGCTCTTAGATGTTCTCACATAAGAGAAAATACTGTAACTGAAGTGCTAAGGACGGTACCTAGACTTACTGTGGTGGTGATTTTGCATTGCATACACATATCAAATCATTATATTGTTCACCTAAAACTAATGCCATGTTCTATGTCAGTTGCATCTCAAAAATAAATTTTTTAAAAGGCTGTAAAACATTTTTGGAGTGTGAGCTGCGCTTGAAAGAAACACCCAGAAGCTGTGGTACTGGCTCTGATTTTCTGATATTCTGCTCACACCGTGTAAGATGCTAGAAGATTATCTCTGATCTTCACAACAAAGCTATCAGACTGGTGCTGTTATTCTCTCTCCAACCTTCCGATGAGAAAGTGAAGTTCAGGCAGAGAGTGGCTGAGTGAGGGCTGGGTTCTGGTTTCCTCTAGCCAGCACCCACCATATGTGGCCTGCAGAGTGGATGTTCTATGGCTCCTGCGTAGACTGATGAGCTGCTCCCTCCAGAAAGTTCTATGACCTTCTGATCCTGGGAGAAGCTGCAGGAATTCATTTATTGTCTTCACTAGCTGAGACCCTCAAAAGCTAGTAACCTTTGAAGTCCTAGCAAAGGTCAGGGCTGTGCACCACCCAGTTAATCTAGACACCACCCAGTTAATCTCTAGATAATGGTAGCTGAAGCATCATCCCCACCTTAGTTCACTGAATTCCTTAGATACTTGTGTAGATCCTTGTTGATTATTGTTGATCAGATATTCTGCCTATTTCTGGAAATTGTCTACCGATGAGCTAATCCTTGTGTCATTCAAACCACCTTACCCTAGGGCTACCCCAGACAAACCTCCTTACCCTAGGGCTACCCCAGATCAAATAAAAGGTTGGAGCGGTCTGAATGTCGGTGGAAGTCCTTCTGGACTTGCCCGCCTGGTCCCCCAATATTTCAAAATTATCTCGTGTCATTTTTCTCTCATTTGTGTGCAGCTCCTCTTTTCAGATCCCGAACCCTGATCCATGCAGGACGTGGAAGGAAACACACGACATCTGTCACCAACAAGAAGCCACCTCGGGGACCGGGACTGCTATCATTCAGTCCTTCTTCCTCTTTATAAGCAAGCTTTTTTTTTTTTTTTTTTTTTTTAAATTTCCTGGGGTCTCGCCTTCCCCAGAAACTGCATCCCCAATAGAACAACCCGGATGAATGTCCCCTAACCACAGAGCCAGCTGCCTCGGGTGACGCTGGCAGCCCCTTTCCTCTGCTGAAGGGCGATGGCAAAAGTTCCAGATATCTCACTGAGGGGCACAGGAAGGGCTGTTTGTGTCGGACATCTGTTGCCCACTCTGCACAGGGCCACCTGCTCCCGCTCCTGGACGCGACAGTCACAAAGGCAAATGAGGGATCTGCTGTTTGCAGGATCCCAGCATGAGTTTGCTCTGCCCCCAGGCAGGAGACTTCTACGGAAAACCTGATGGGAGATGTCCAGAAACAGTGAGACCTGCCAGGAATCCCAAGGCCCCGTGCACCCCTGGGACCTCAGCGGCTGGACCCAGATGAGGCCTTGGGGGAGCACTGCTGGGGCTCCCCAAGCCTCTGAAGCTGGGCAGGCAGGCGCAGTGCCCCCCAGAGGAGTCCGTGGCCGGGGCACCTGGGAAAGCACGCTCTGCTCTCCTGCCCTCAGCTCTTTGGGGAAAACAGCTTTCTGCTGATTTTCTGCACTGTTTCCTCTTTATTTTTAAACACACCGTCATATATTCTTGGAGGAGGAGGCCTTGTGCTGTCCTGGGAGCAGAGAAAGGTTTTCTAGGGCACTCGGCCCAGATGGGGAGCCGCTGGCGTCCAGCAGATGGGAAAGGGGGCTTCCTCCAGTCCGGTCCTGGGGCGCGTTCTCCCAGGGGCTGGAATTGTCTGCGGCAGCGGCTCCTCGCTCAGCCCAGGTGAGATCCGAGTCTTGCTCAGCTGCTCTTGAAAGAAACACCCAGAAGCTGTGGTAGTCGGTCCCATTTCCTGATGATGTCAGACTTGCTCTGGGATCCAAAGACACGGTCCCTACTTGCCTCGGCCTCAGTTTACTGCTATAAAATGCAAATACTGCCCTAACCGATTTGGCTCAGTGGATAGAGCGTCAGCCTGTGGACTGAAAGGTCCCAGGTTCGATTCCGGTCAAGGGCATGTACCTTGGTTGCGGGCACATCCCCAGTAGGAGGTGTGCAGGAGGCAGCTGATCGATGTTTCTCTCTCATCGATGTTTCTAACTCTCTATCCCTCTCCCTTCCTCTCTGTAAAAAATCAATAAAATATTAAAGAAAACAAAGAATGTGAATACTATTTTCTGCCCTTCCAGCCCTGGGGGCCATTATGGGGATCCAGGGAAAGAATGTCTGAATATGAACCTAAATGTAAATATAAATGTAAATGCATATGCATCAATTCTCCTTGAATTGACACATAATACAATATTCCATTAACCCCATTTTAAAGAGGAAGAAAGAGGCCTAAGCATCAGAGAATGGAAAGCACCCCACCGCTACCCTGATTTGCAGGGCAAGCTTGGAGCTGAAAGGCTTGGAGCCTCTACTACCCAGATTTCTTCAAAGAAAGAGCAAGTGCAATACCCATTTTAGAAACCTTAGCCTCCACGGCTGTGGCCCATCAAGTCAAAAGACTATTCAGGGGCAGTGGGATTCTTTTTATTAACTGGCATATCACATTGCATTATGAGATGTTCAAGAGCCATTCTATTAATTTATGCATCTGTTCAGCAAGCATTAGCTGAGCCACTACTACAGTCCATCTCCTGTGCTAAGAGCTGGAGATAAAGCACTGACTAAGATAAACACAGGTGCAGGCCTGTGTAGTTGATATTCTAGCCCTGCCCCTTTGAACCCAGGGGTCTGTGGGCACTGCCTGTGGAGGGAGGAGCAGGGAGAAAGGCCTGGCTGGGTACCACACCCACGCTCCGAGGGACCAGGGAGAGGCACCCATTTGAGCAAATCCTGTTAAACCTCATCAAGCCCCGCCCTGCTCTTCATCTTCAGTCCTTCCCGTGTCCCTGAGTGGGAAGCTGTGTCGAGACACGATTAAAGCTCCGGGGAAAAATGTCCAACAAAGTGGTTTAATCTCTTTGATATAAAAATACAAGGGAATCAAAAGAGGCAACGTCAAAGGAAGTTGTGTTTTAAGAGATATATTAACAAATGTCAAGTCCATTGCAATGGCCGTCAGTGTGAAGAATTCCAACCTCTCCCTCCCCAGTGAAGGGAACGCTGTCGAGGACGCTCTAGAACAGTGATGGCGAACCGTTTGAGCTCGGCATGTCAGCATTTTGAAAAACCCTAACTTAACTCTGGTGCCGTGTCACATATAGAAATTTGTTGATATTTGCAATCATAGTAAAACAAATACTTATATTTTTGACATTTGTTTTATATATTTAAATGCCATTTAACAAAGAAAAATCAACCAAAAAAATGAGTTCTCGTGTCACCTCTGACACACGTGTCATAGGTTCGCCATCACTGCTCTGGAAAGTCAGGAGTTTGACAGGAGCTGCCCTTGGGCATCAGCAGGGTTTCCTGAACAGGACACTGGGCTGCGAGGCTTGTCTCAGACTCAGTTTCCCTATCGTGGAGATGGGAAGTGCCGACATCCCCGTTCTCTCCTACACTGGGTCCAAGTCTGCATTCCCTGAGATGTGGGATACGACGGGGTGAGGTTGGAGGAAGAGTGGATATACTCAGATCTCACACTGAGCTATTTGTATGCGGTTCTGTAGGAATCTCCATGGCTGTACTGGTTGTTAAGACATGAAAATCCTCCAAACAGGTTGGTGAGTAGGCTGCCCCAACGCCCTCAGAGGCCCTCCAGGTGAGCAGGGAGCCTTAAAGGTGTGATCACAAAACCAACTGATGAAGGACATAGAAACAGAGGCGTGGATACATGGAACAGACCAACAGCTGTCCAGGGGGGTGGGGGAGGGGCGGCTGGATGAAAGAAGGTGAAGAGATTAGCCAAAGAACATATATGCATAACCCACAGACACAGACAACAATGAGATTTAAAGTGTGAAAACCCCTGGGAAACTGTGGCACAGATTCATTCAGTCGGTCAATCAGTGAAACCCCCATTGGAGAGCTGCTGTCAGTGAATGCTGTGTGGGCGCTGTGCTGGGTGGGTGCTGAGTGCTGGGTGGATGCTGTGCCGGGTGCTGGGGGCAGCAGGAGTGGGGCAGCGCTGCACCAGCCTCCCCTCACTTTCCATCACAGCATCTTGTTAAATGCTGACTCTGATTCAGTAGTTCGGGGGTTCCCAGTGTGGACGGAAAACCTAAACCTCAGGGCGCCTGCACGGTGGCCTCCCCAACTCAGAGAACACACAGGAAGGTCAGAATGTAAAAATTCCTAAGCAAAAGCGTGTCCGGGCAGGCAGTCACGTCCTTGGCCTGTAGCTTCCTGGACAAGGATCATTCTTCGCCTGAAGGGAGCCTGTCTGTTGTCCTGTGCAGCTAAGGGATCAGACCTCTGAATCTCAGAGACATCCCCTTTTCCAGACCTCCCAGGGCACAACCACTGGCACCTGAGCAGAGACCACAGAGCCCTCACTGTTCTCTCGTTCCCCGAATGCCATCTCCACCTGCTGTCAGTGTTAACCATTAACTGCCCCACACCCCGGGTGTAAAAGAAGGATGGGGTCTCCATTTGCCTTTTTATCTGATCCCAGCTGATTCCCTGCTTTGCTTTCTCCCGCCCCCTTCATCTACCACCCACGGATACCATGTAACCCCCTACATCCCCTCCTTTTATTCTAACGTATAAAATAAGCTGTAAAACTGCCATTCTCCGGAGCATTTTTTCAATCCACTGAGATTTTGCTTCCTGGCAATTGTCATCAATCTGGCTTAAATGAACTCGTAAAAACTCTACAGGTTTGGACATTTCTTATGTCAACTCCTGAACCTGCAGTTTTTCAAGGAACTTCCGGTGATGTGGATGCCGCTGGTCCTCAGCCCAGTCCCTACCCCGTTCCTCAGTCCAGGCTCGTCCTAATCAGTTGGGAGCTGGGCCTGTGACCCAGGCTGGAGAACCTGACCCCAGGCTAACAGGCAGCCTGGGCCAAGGACTGTGGCTCTATTTTCTGCCTTCGAGGAGCTCATGTTATGGCTGGTAACACACAGGCAACAATCAGTGCAACACAGAGTGACAGAGACCCAGGAGCAGCTCTAAGCTCTGCATGGCCAGGGTGGGCAGGAGGAGCCTGGGTGGGCAGGGTGAGCAGGAGGAGCCTTCCTGCCCTGAGAACCTGGGAGCAGACAGCATCACCCCAGAGGCTCATTTATGGGGCACCCAGTGTGTCCTCCCCGCTGGGTGCTGTCCATGCACTGTCTCCTTTAGCACTTACATGGAGGAAGTCCGACTGGTGGCCTCCTTTACAGACCACAAAGGCAGTGACTTAGTGACTTGCCTAAGGCCACTCCCTTATTAAGCGGCAGGACCTGACTCCACAGCCTCCCATGGCAGCACCGCTGCCTCTGAGGTGGCTCCTCCTCCACCCTCGGGGTTTGACCAGCTCGTCAATGGTTCTGAGCCTCTGGGCTCAGGCCCTGACACACGTGGCCAGGAGGCAGCCGGGTGACACGTGCTGATCTGAGCCAGGAAACCAGTCTATGATTTACTGCTCTGTGCCTCGTGGCCAGGCTGCACAGCAGGGCTGGGGCCGCCCCCTTGCTCCTGCTGGGGCCACCACTTTCTCCCTGCTGGGGCCACCCCCTTGCTCCTGCTGGGGCCACCCCTTCCTCTTGCTGGGGCTGAATCCTCCCCCACCTCCTGCTTTCAGCCAGAGCTAACAGCCATCTCTTAGTGCTCACAGCTGCTCCTGGATTTTTCTAACTCCAGCAATATTTGCGCCCCCAGGTCCCTAATTGCTCCAAGGAGACAGGGTGTCCACGTGTCCCAGCGAACATCTATTGTTCTGGAATAATCAGAGAGTCCCATTAACTCCCTGGAGTGTCTCTGTTTAACAATATGGCCCCTTACAAGGAAGAGACCATTAACTGACAGCCGCCAATTTCATTCCTAACAACTCGTGGCTGGATTTGACTCCATCTAAGGCAGTGGTTCTCAACCTTCTGGCCCTTTAAATACAGTTCCTCATGTTGTGACCCAACCATAAAATGATTTTCGTTGCTACTTCATAACTGTAATGTTGCTGTTATGAATCGTCATATAAATATCTGATATGCAGGATGGTCTTAGGCAACCCCTGTGAAAGGGTCGTTCGACCGTCAAAGGGGTTGCGACCCACAGGTTGAGAACCGCTGATCTAAGGTGTGTCTGCCTCTGTCGGGAGAGGGGTGAACATCATCACCCGTGAATGTTTTAGCTGAGTGGGGTGTGCAGTGTAGTCACCAGACCCACGAGGTTGGTACCGAGCTCTGCCGCCTACAGAGGCCGAGGAGGGAGGCCAGTGGCCCGAGCGGCTTCTTCTTTCAACACAGACACCGCAGGTGCTTGCTGATTGAATGAGACACTTTTCCTACTTTTATTCAAATGTGAGGTCTTGATAGAGAAAAAGAGTTTAAACGGTATAATTCTCTTTATTTTAGGAAAAGCAATTATATGAACACATGGTAAATGCACCCAAAACTTGCTCTGGGTTTGGGGCACACAGTAGGGAGTGGTGGGGACTGAGGTGAGCTGAACACACATGAAGTCTAGATAAGGAAGCTCTAGCCATGCAAGGATGTGGAGCTGGTACTGCAAGATCTCCCGCTTTCTTTTTCCAGAAAAGCTAGAAATGACTTTTAAACATGAAATTCCTTTTTGAAAAAAAAAATGTTGACAACGAACTCATCAGTTTTTGAAACAGCGAGCTAGCCTAAGAAAATATATCCGTGAGTCAGATTCAGTCAGTCAGCTGCCAATTTACACTCTGGGAGGGGCCTTTCCTCACAGGCACACGCCGGGCTGTACTTTGAGTTTGGCCGAGCGTGGTGTTAAGAATCGTGGCGACGTCGATACACTCTCCCCCAGCTTTCCTGTTTGCACTAATGAGTCTGCCGCAAACAGCCCGTCAGTTCTCAGCACAAAGGAAGCCAGGAGGCCAATCGGGGACTCACACACCATAGCAGAGAGGGGGGCCATGGGCTGCTCCCTGGTCCCCACCATCCTGGTTCCCAGGTCCTAACCAGCCTGTCTCCGCGTCCACAGCCTTGTCCCCTCTCCCTTCGCCCCTCCATCGTGCAGGTGGCTGCCATGACCCCAGAGCATCGGCTGCCTGGCTTTCTTCTCGTCTCCAGCTGCACCCCTTGCAGACTCGCTGCTGAGGGCGGTCTGGGGTAAGCAATCGGGCCTTCAGGCCACTGCTGGTGGAGGTGGTATCAGTGCCGAGAGATTGCTGGCTATAAATACCTCAGAGAAGGTGGAGGGGGCCCCTCTCTACAGGAGGGGGGGGCCAGGCCACCTCCAGGGCCATTTCTGGCTCAGATATAATGGATGCTGAGTGCCAGCGACGAGGGCATCCTGGGGAGACAGGGCTGTGGGGCTGTGTGAGGGGTGGAGGGAGACCACGTGGGCTGGTTTTATGCCCAGGATGCTCCTGGCCGTCGGGGGCTCACGAGAGCTCGGGAATGTACCCTCCTGTCAGCTCTGCTCCAAGCCGAGCGCCCGGGAAAGGGGGTTTAGTGGAGGTCTGCCCTGGCCCTGGTGACTTGGGCAGCCCCTCTCTGGAAGGCAGGAGGGGCTCCTGGCTGTGTGAGGGGGGTGGGCTAGGAGCAGGGCGAGGGGCTTCGGTGGGACCTGGAGCAGGGACAACGTGGATGAACAGACTGTCAGATGGGACACTTCTCCAGGATGCCCCTGCTCACCATGTCCTCATGCTGAGCTGCTGAGGCCTCTGCAAGGGGCTGCTGGGTAAGGCAGGTGCCAAAGTCCCGGGGACCAGGGCTCTGATGCTGAGAATGACCTTCTCTGGAACCCCACAGGTCTCCTCTCCTCGGGCCTCCATCCTGGGGCCGCCTCTGTCCCTCCAAGGGCAGCCCTTGAACCTGGTCCTCAGTGAAGTCAGGGTGAGGATGGGGATGCAGGACTTAGGTCACAAGCTCAGAGGGACCATGTGTCCCATCTGCGCCACTTTGCCTATGCCCCTTGTACTCTGTTTGCTTTTGGTTTGAATATATGTTCCGTGCGTGTCCTGCGGCGGGCTGTGCTCACCGGGTTTCTTTGCACAGTGTCGCCGGAAGTGACGTTTCTCTGTGTGTGGCTCCGCCCTGGCTGTCTTACATGTGCTAATTCACGTATTCATCTCAGCTTCCCTGTGCAGTGAGCACATGTGCGCACTGTACAGACAAGGAGACTGAGACTCGGAGGAGGCAGGGACTGGTTCAGGTCACACGGCTTGTGAACACGGGCCTGGCTGCTGCTGCGCCCAGGTTCCCCCACCCTCCCACTCGATGCCCATCAAAGTCCAGAGCATGAAACAGCCAGACCATGGTCCTGAAATGTAACCCTGA
>NW_005370991.1:294633-300587 GCF_000412655.1 Myotis brandtii
CACAGGTCCCTACCCGGTCTCCATCCATTATAAGAAATATCCACAGGAATCATACAGTCAATGAAATAGCTCCCTTTTGATCAGGAAGAGCCTACCCTACCACATACCAGTATAATGCACTTGGCCCCTTACCTGAATTGTTACAGGTTAAGAGCAGGTATGAGGCATGTAATAATCCCAGTGTTACTATCACATGGACTCATCATGGTCGTTTGCATCTCTGTGGGTCCTCTCAGAACTCACGGGCTGGCTCATGAGAATCCTATATGATTAGTCCCATCTTTCAGTTGGATAGTGTGGCTGGTCCAGGGCACACAGGTGCTGGCCAGCTCCCAAGATGATGACATTCTGGACACAGACACACTGAATGTGCGCAGTCTTACGTAAGGCAGACACTGAGAGATTGAACAAGAGGTCCAGCAGGGGGTCCTGGCTTTCAACTGGACAGTCAAGGGGGCCAGTCGGTGCCACCAAGGGCTCCAGAAAGTGAGCCTGGGGCCTTCAGAGCCTCAGGCAGCCCAGAGAAGGGGAAGATAGTTGGGAGCTCATTAAATTGCATCCTCGGAGGATTCTCCACCACATTCTAAGGAAGCAATAACCGTGTGCATTGTCTTTGGTGTCTGAAGAGAAACGTGTGCGCTGTTAGAAGTGCTGTGGGCTAAGCCCCTGCTTGCTTTGTCATTAAAGAAACAACAGTACTGAGAGTTCACTGGAAAGATAAAAAGGAAAAAGAGAGGAGGATTAAATGGTGTTTCGAGGCAGGGCTTTTAAAGGAAGACAGAAATCCTGTCTGAAATGGGAGCAGACCGATCCAGCCTTTGCTTCAGGAACTCAAACCTTTGGAGAAAAGAAGATGGAGATAAAATGATCGTTTTGACGCCGTTTAAAAGATGCATTGGAGTATATCTAAATGAGTCCCAATATATTCAGCAATTTCTAAAAGGCCAAAATTAGGCCTAATGCAAGGTATGGAGTGTGGAAGTGAAAGGCTTAATCACATGTGAGTACCTTTCAAGCTAATTTCATGTGTAGCTAATTATTGAGCCAATGCACCTATGGAAGAGCAGTTATGAGGTATGAAATAATACCAGTATTACTATTACATGGAATCATAGCTATATTCATGTGTAGCTAATTATTGAGCCAATGCACTTGTGGCTAAGGCTCTCGACTGTGTGGCGCACATTTGCTTTAGGTGGAACATTTCATTTCCCTCCCTGACAGGCTGCTGTGGGCCACTCGTGGGCATTACACCTACTCAACTTAATACTTAGCCATGGCTTACTGGCCACAAGGCAGACTCACCCTCCCAAGCCCTTGTAGAAGATGTGTAAAAAAATGATGAATAAAAGAGCATGGAGCCCTAACCGGTTTGGCTCAGTGGATAGAGCGTCAGCCTGCGGACTCAAGGGTCCCAGGTTCGATTCCGGCCAAGGGCATGTACCTTGGTTGCGGGCACATCCCCAGTGGGGAGTGTGCAGGAGGTGGCTGATCGATGTTTCTCTCTCATCGATGTTTCTAACTCTCTATCCCTCTCCCTTCCCCTCTGTAAAAAAATCAATAAAATAAATTTTTTTTAAAAGAGCATGGAAATCTAATTTATTTTCCATTTCCCCCCCAGGTTTGTACCTGTTTATCCAGTACTTTTCCTTTAAGCCTGTTATGTCTTTGGAAGTGAGCTGCACAGTGATGCTACATTCTCTTCATTGTAACCCTGTGCTGTGAGTATGTATTCTGCGTTAAATAATAAAGGAGATGAATAATTAAATCAAAATGAAAAACCACTTGTTTCCTCTCTACAGCCCAAGGGACACATTTCCTGGGCTGGTGCCAATTTATCAATGACAATTAGGGAATTAGAGATGGGAGTAGTGCAGAGAAGACAGGATGGAGAAAGCAAGAGGGTGTGAACATGAATATGCTTATATGCAAGTAAAAAAGATGGGAGGTGGTAGAAGGTCTGTGAGCCAGTGAGAAAGGACCAGAGACGTGAGGCATCATGGGTAAGATTCTAATCGTGATAGCTGAAATCTCTGGGGGTCACCATATACCAGATTGCATTTTCAATGCTTTCCATGCATTAAGTCATTTCATCATTTCAGAAAAGGTATGAGATAGGTTCTGTTTTTCTCATGTCATAGATGAAGAAACTGAGGCACAAGACATGGTGAGTAAACTGCTCGCGTTGTTTATCTGGATTTGAACCCAGGGTGACCAGCCATGAGGTCAAACTCCGAGTTTGAGAAAAACAAGGAAAAGAGAATGTCCCAAAACGACTCAATGCACAGTGAATGAGACAAATATCCTGGGAGAATGAATGAAACAGGAAAAGCCAGTGAGATAAGAGAAGAACAGAGTGAAGAGAATTAGAATAAGGGGTTGAGAATGAAAGAAGGTTAAGAAAACAATGAAAAGACAGTGAAGAGAAGTGAAAGTGAATGTGGGCATCAGAATGAAAGTTGGGAAGAAGAAAAGAACCGAATAGGTAAGAGAATCAGTCAAAGGGAAATAAGTCATTGAACACTTCGAGCCAGCCACTTCTCATTTGCTGTCTTATTGAACCTTTTCCATGCCATTTCACAGTAGTAGTAGTATTATACCCATTTTACAGAAAGTAAAATGAAGGTCTGAGAAACTAAGTGATATGCAAAGCGGACACAGTTCGTCATGGTGGATCAAAAAGAACTGCTGTAAACCATACATGCTGATGAAAGAAATCGAAGAGTATCTGACTAAATGGAGAAACAAACTGTGTTTCTAGATGGGAAGACACAAGCCAGTAAAGATGTTAATTCTCTCGAAATTGATATATAGATTTAATGTAATTCCAATAAAAAATTCACATGAGCTTTTTTTTGTAGCTATAGATAAGATTATTCTAAAATCTATATGAAAGTCAAAGGCACTAGAATAGGTAAAACAATTTTGAAAAAGAATAAATGGATGAAAGCAGTCTACTTGATTTTAAAGCATTCTATAGCTACAGTGATAAAGACTCTATGGTATTGGCAAAGGGACAGATATATAGATCAATGAAAAGAACAGAGAACCCAGAAATAGACCTTCACAGATATGCTCAATTGATTTTTGACAAAAGTGCAAAGGGAATTCAGTGGAAGAAAGACAGTCTTTTCAACAAATGGTACCAGAGGATGGACAAAGAAAGTGAACCTTGACCCTTTAAGCCTCAGACTTTATATAAAAGTTAACTCAGAGTGGATCATGGACTTAAATGTAAAGAATACAACGATGAAACTTCTAGGGAAAAATATGGCAGAAACTATGAGATCAACAGCAGGCAAAGAGTTCTTAGACTGAAAACCTGACCCATAAAAGAAAAAACTGATAAATTTGGGCCTCATCAAAATGAAAAACATTTGCTCCATAAAAGGCCCTGTTAAGAAGATGATAAGACAAGATGCAGAGGAGTGGCCCCGACAAGCGGGTCACAGCGGATGAGTGTGAGCGACTGGGCGCTTGTCATGATTGCTCCTGTCCCTCCCCCTCCATGTCCCTTGTCACCCCCACCCAGCCTCTGGCCACCAGATGGGTTGACCCTTGGTGACTAGGAGGTGCTGTTGCCACCTGCCACGGCCTTTGCCTCTGGCTCACTCGGGTCTGGAATGATAATGGAACCCACGTTGGCACACGGTTGGGTTCCCCAGGGTCATGTGCTGAGGGTCTGGTTCTGACATTTAACTTAACACGGCTGTTGGCAAGGGCCGCTGCCAGCTGGGCTCCAGGGACGAGAATAGCTCCCTTATCAGAATGTCAAGGTGGGAGGAACAAGATAAGCTGTGCTGGGCGGGCAGGGCCCCCATGCTGTCCCTTGTCCCTGGGCAGCAGGGTCTGGGAAGGGGAAGCTGTCCCCTCTGGTCTTCTAGAGAAAGCCACTGCACAGATGTCTTAGAAAAACGCATCCAGGTATTTTCTTCCCAAATGTCTCCCTCTAATTCTTTGCATCTGCACTCAAGTTCTTATCTCGTCTTTAGGAAAAACAGAAAAATTCCTTCATGGCTGACTGTCTCAATAGACATCTGAAGACCGGGCCCTCTTAGAAGCACTGCTGGCTCCCAAAGGCCTGCCTGTCGCTCTGACCTGTGGAAAGGGCACCTGCCAGCTACGGAATGGATGCCTGGGCTCCTCCTTCCTCTCTATCGTCGCCCCCCCCCCCCCCCCCCCCCCAGCCTAAACATTCCACCAGTATTGCTCAGAAAATGCAAGCTTTTTTTTTTTTTTTTAAATCCTCACCCCAGGATATATTTTTCCATTGAGTTTTAGAGTGAGTGGAAGGGAGAGTGGAAGGGAAGAGACACAGAGAGAGAAACATCTATGTGTTATCTCCAGCACACGCCCCAACCAGGGCCAGGGATCAAGCCTGCAACTGAGGTACATGTCCTTGGCCAGGAATCGAACCAGGGACCTTTCAGTCCACGGGCCAATGCTCTATCCACTGAGCCAAACCGGCTAGGGCAGAAGATGCACGCTCTTGATAACATTCTCCTAAGCGGAAGGCATAACCCGGCTCGAATGATCACATTCCAAGGTTTTCAAAACGGAATGATTCCTGGCACATTTTAGGTGATCAAATCAATGGCTGACAAACTGATTTCAAACCAAAATATAGACGCAGACGTGGCTTTGAAGTACGTGCGTGCTCAGCGCACCCTTGGCGACGTTGCCCACAGGTGTGGAGAGGCAGGTCACTTTAAGAGCAAATGAAACGTGGAAAATGGACTCTCCGTTCTCTCAAGGGTTAGCTGCATCCCTTCCGACAGAGGCCCAGGGGGCGCTGGCAGAGGCCCTGGAGGGCGCCTGCTGCACACTCTGTGGGGCAGTGAGGCTGAGGGGGTGTGTGGCAGGGTCCACGAGGCCTCTGCTGGACCACAGCGGACAGAGCTCTGCGCCTCTGAGGATGTGCCCACAGGCTCAGGGGCACCCATGCTGGGGATGCCACTGGGACCCCACTTCAGCGCCAGAGAAGGCGGCGCCTCCCCTCCCCTAGCTGGATGGCGCCAGGCTTTCTCTGCTTAGACGTGCTACTTAATTATGAGACACACTGTGAGGATGCAGCACTGAACAGTGGCTTTTGGAGAGGACAAGATCCCCTGTGGCTGCGGGACCCCCTCTCTGTCCGGGAGGTGGTGAATCTAGACCAGGGCTGGGGAGGGGTGGGCACTGTGCGGGGTGGGGTGGGCAGGACAGCTCTCTCTGGGATCGCTCCCTTCCGAAGGCCGCCCTGCTGCTTCTAATAATTCAGGCCGCCGTAATGCGTTACTATCAATCTCATATGAATGAGCAGCGGCTGACAAGTCATAAACACTTGGTAATGCCCCGCACCCCTAATTCCTCCCAAGGTAAAAGAATGCCTGTCTTTTTCCAGCCTTAGGTTGTCCGTCTCTACCCTGGGAACTTAGTTTCAGAGTTTGGGTCCAGGATGCTGGGGGTTGGGCTGGGGTGAGGTAGAGGGAGGACCAGCGGGAAGAGCAGTGGCTGGGAAAAGAAGACACGATCCCATGGCAAACACACAGCGAGCGTCTGATAGGTGACAGTTCCTTGCTATTATTGCCGAGAAGCACACGCCCTGTGCCCTTGTGCCCACAGCAGGCCTGGCCTTCCGCCTCTAAGCAGCGATGCCATCCCAGGTCACAGCGGGAGTTTGGGGTCCTCGTGAAGCTGCCCCAGCTCCATGTGTCAGCGCCGGACCATACTCTAACCCAGTGATGGCGAACCTTTTGAGCTCAGCGTGTCAGCATTTTGAAAAACCCTAACTTAACTCTGGTGCCGTCTCACATATAGAAATGTTTTGATATTTGCAACCATAGTAAAACAAAGACTTATATTTTTGATATTTATTTTATATATTTAAATGCCATTTAACAAAGAAAAATCAACCAAAAAAAATGAGTTCGCATGTCACCTCTGACACACGTGTCATAGGTTCGCCATCACTG
>NW_005370991.1:300900-311911 GCF_000412655.1 Myotis brandtii
ATAATACCCTCTAGGTCAGTGATGGCGAACCTTTTGAGCTCGGCGTGTCAGCATTTTGCAAAACCCTAACTTAACTCTGGTGCCGTGTCACATATAGAAATTTTTTGATATTTGCAACCATAGTAAAACAAAGACTTATATTTTTGATATTTATTTTATATATTTAAATGCCATTTAACAAAGAAAAATCTCAACCAAAAATGAGTTCTCGTGTCACCTCTGACACGCGTGTCATAGGTTTGCCATCACTGCCCTAACCGCCTCTCTAACCCTTACACCAGGGCCTGTGCTGGACCCTGGATCGGCTCTGGGTTTGAAGCCGGAGGACAGGGTGTGGAGTGCTGAGGACCCTCTCGGCTTCCGTGTCATCCATCAAGCCCGTGAAATAACTGACCTCTACCTCAGGACGAGGCCCCGATGAAATCACGTGCGTGTGTCCAGCCCGGGACACGGTGCCTCGCCTCTCTAACCCTTACACCAGGGCCTGTGCTGGACCCTGGATCGGCTCTGGGTTTGAAGCCGGAGGACAGGGTGTGGAGTGCTGAGGACCCTCTCGGCTTCCGTGTCATCCATCAAGCCCGTGAAATAACTGACCTCTACCTCAGGACGAGGCCCCGATGAAATCACGTGCGTGTGTCCAGCCCGGGACACGGTGCCTTAAATATGAGCTTCTTCCCCGCCCCCTCCCATGTGGGAAGCGCTTTGTGAGCCAGAGAGCCCTGGGGCCAGAGCTTCCTGGTGAAAACGGGTCTGTTTTGGAGTGAGACCCAGGTGGGAGTCTCTCTGGAAGTTGCAAACATCCCAAAGTTACTCGGCCTCCCCTGAGCCGTGGGGAGTCCTCCCCCGGAGACCGAGGGTGATCATTTCTGTTCCATTCAAAGGATCAAAAGAGAGCAACGTACTTGGCACAGCCCGATCCAAATCAAACATGGACGTGCCCACGGGTGTTGCCAGACTGGTCTTCCCTGACCCGACGCCGGGGGTGAGCCCTGGACCTTTGAGGCTCAGACACTGTCTGGGGAGCCTGCGCTACATAGAACCCGGGAAGAGAGGCCTGTCTGAAGGAGGCCCAGGCCAGGGGACCTCTGGGTTTGGGAAAATGGGAATAAGGGCCATGCCCTGCCCTGTTTTCTCCCGCTGTCCCCTCTCCCTGCACTTGGACCCTGACCCCTGGCCTTGGGGCACCATCGGAAAGATGTTTAAAGAGAGACGGGGAGGCACGCAGGAAGTGACCAGGCACAACAGGGCACACACAGCAAGGCCACGCAGTTTGGCCAGACTTGAAAGCAAGATGAAGCTGAGGATCTAAGGCTGAGAGAGCTCACCCCCACCCCAGCCCACTGCACCCTCTGCACCCCCATCTGAAGGCAGAGCAGCCTCCTGGGGCGTGATGCCCACCTGCCCCCTGCCCTGGTCTCTAACACCCCTGAGGGGAACCTGGGGGTGGGCAGGAACCCCTGCTCGAGTGCCAGGACAGAGATGGACAGAGCGCTGGACAGCCTTACAGTCCTCTGAGTGCCAACTCCCAGCCAGACTTCAAGGCTGAACTTTGGGCCCACCCTAAACCCTCCCTCGTTCCCATCAGCTCCCCCCACAGGCTGGTTCCCGGTCAAAGCTAGTGGCTTGGGGCACCGGCTCCCCACGCGCTGCTGGGGGAGGAATGGAGGAGCAAAGGAAGAGAACTTACTTGTTGCGGTGGCTGCTTCCAAGTGGCACTGATGCTAACTTCTGGGGTGTCCCTTAGAGGCGGGGCAGGGGCGGGCGGGGCCCTGGAGGGGGCTCTGCAGCCCCAGCCATCACCACAGCCTGGGTCGCTGCCTGAGCCTCTCCCTGCCGGGTCCTGCTGGCAGAAGCTTGCAAGCCATCCTGTCCCTTCCCCGCCAGCCCCTCGGTCACTCCCTCCTCCGGCAGGGACTGGAGGCTCCTCTCTCTTTCTCTCTCTCTCTCCCCCCTCCCTTTCTCCCTCCCTCCTCTCCACTCTCTCTCCCCTGTTCTCCTCCCCTTCTGCCTCCTGTGTGAACGGACTTCTGAGTAATAACCGATTTAAAGGGCCACACGCACCGCAGCGGGGTGGGGGTGGAGGATGGGGACCAGGTTCCCACGTGACCAGAGGATACCGTCAGTTCTGAATGACTCGGAACCGGCCAGGTGGAGGGAGAACCCAACCCGAGGGGCGGGCGGGTCTTCGCTCCCTCCCCTGGCTCGCGCCACGTCCCGCTGCACGCACGGGGGTACTGGGTGTGCCCCTGCTCCTGCAGACGCCCAGGGCAGAGGTTCCCTGCGCCATGTGTGCATGTGTGTGCGCGAGTGCGTGCATGAGTGTGAGCGCGAGTGCGTGCATGAGTGTGAGCGTCCGCGTGTGCATGTGTGCGCACGAGTGTGTGCATGAGCCATGAGCGTAAGCGCTCGCGGTTGCCGGTGTGAGCGCGCGGTTACGGTGCGGTGCGGTGCGGTGCGGTGGAGCCGACCGAGGGAGGGAAGGACTAGGAGAGCAGGGATGGTGGATCGGAGCCTGGGAGGGGCTGCTCAGTGCTCCGCAGGGCCTAGAGAGAAAGACTGGAACGTGTAGTTGCGTTTCTTTAGCTGGAACCGAGCAGCAGGGAGAATTGCCTCGGGGAAGTCGGGGGAGCCACAGCCTGAAGCCCTGGACGCTCTCGCTCTTGCGGGTGGAGGGAGGGTCTGGAGCGCCCCGACCGCTGGCTGGAGGGGAAGCCGGTCCAGAGACAGGAAACAGGTGTGCTGGTGCCTGCGGGGGGGGGGGCCTCTCTGTCCCCCCCCCCCCCTCCCTGGCCGCTCTCTCCAGCGACAAGTGGCCCGAGGCTGGGCTGGAATAGCGGGAAGTGCTCCCTCGCTCACAGCTCCGCACGGCGCAGAGGGAGAGTCCTAGCTGAATGCTCAGCGGGCTGGGCAGGGCCACTCCCTCCCTCCGGATTCCTGCCGAGGCCAGGAAAGAGGAAGACAAGCATTTTTTCATGAATTCGGGCTGCTTGGCGGCTGCAGATGCCACAGCCCTGCAAAGGGACAGGCTTCTCTGAGGACCGGTGCACTCGGGTGGCCCTTCCTAGCTGATGGTGTTCCCTAGGGCCCTGCGCTGTCTGTTGCCAACTTTCTGGGTTCAATGCCCCTGAGTGTGTCTCCCCTGGGGTGGGGGGGTGGGGAGGGGGGGCAGGCACAGCTGATGCAGCCTGTGAGACCAGTGTCCCCCAGATCGAAGGCTCCACCAGGCAGGGGCTATGCCTGTTTCTTTCCCTGCTGTTCCCTGCACCAGGTACAGGTGCTCCATGAATATTTATCAAGTGAACACTGTCAACAACAAGAAAAGGCGGATGAAGTTCCAAGGGGACAGACGCTGGTCGCTGGGACGGGTGCACCTAGCCTGTAAGCACAGCAGCCTACAGCTACAGGGAGGCTAGTCTCACGGTGCCACCACAGGGCCCCTCTTGCCGTCCCCACAGACCAGAGTGGATGAAAAAGGGGGCCCCATACTAAACCTGAGGAGCTCTGGAGGCCTGCACCCTCAGAGACGGAAAGCAACCACACAGGATGGTCCGAACATAAAGAGTCCCAACTAGAAGCAGATCATGGTGGGTAGTCCAGTCCTGGACCTGAGCTTCCTTGACAAGGCTCAATCTTTAAGGGAAGGGAGCGGTGATTGTCCTGTGCATCTAAGGTACAGACCTCCGAATCTCAGAAAAATCCCCTTTTCCAGACCCCCCCTCCCGACCCCCCATCCCGGGCACAACCACTGGCACCTGAACAGAGACCACAGAGCCCTCATTGTTCTCTTGTTTCCCAAATGCCATCTCCACCTGCTGTCAATGTTAACCATTAACTGCCCCACACCCATGTGTATAAAAGAAGGATGGGGTTTCCATCTGCCTTTTTATCTGATTCCCTGCTTTGCTTTCTCCCGCCCCCTTCATCTACCACCCACGGATACCATGTAACCCCCTACATCCCCTCCTTTTATTCTAACGTATAAAAGAAGCTGTAAAACTGTCATTCTCCGGAGCATATTTCCAATCCGTTGAGATTTTTGTTTCCCAGCAAATGTTGTCAGTTTCGCTCAAATAAGCTCATAAAAATTCACTATGCGTTTAGAGACTCCTTAGGTCGGTAGCAGCGTGCACACAGCCCCCTGCCCAGGCACCCTCCCCGGGTCAAGGGCGAGGCCCTGTCAGGGTTTGCCTCCTCGACCCCGCTCCCTCTCTCTGTAGAGGGCTGGATGGATTACTCAGTGTGGCTGCCATGGGTTCTGGCTAGCCAGGATGTCTATTAGTCCCCTCAGGGGATGTAGCCTGTTTTCCTGCTCGTCTGTTACATGTTGATCTGCTGCTTTAACACTCTGAGAAGGTTCTTCGTTTCTTAATTTCCCAGTTCTCGGGAGAGGCTGTGGCTGTGCAGCCACACATTTTTGAGCCTATGAGGTACTCTTCCTTGGGGCGACAGTGACTTTGGATTTAGCATAAAGATCTTAGAATTTCTTCTGCCCTGATTTGGGGGGTGGGGGAGAGGAGCTGGCTTTGAAGCACAATGGAGGGTGGTCCGTAAATGTCATTCTCACAGTGATGGGACCTTGGACCGGGAGACGGGACGCCTGGGTCAAGTTCTTGGTCTAGACCTGAAAAATGAGAGCTATGGGGGTTTGAGTCCTGACTGGCTTTTGCAAATGTAGATGAGCCTAACTTTGTCATGCTCACGTTTCCCGAAGAGCACAGGTGACCTTTGAGGGTAGGGGACACGATGAAGAACTACTGGGGGTTGGAGGATGCTACTGGTCCTCCGTTGTCTGAGAATTGACGAGGCAGTGGGGAAGGCAACGGAGAATGTGTGGTTCTCAGGTCAACAACAGCACAGAGCCCTGCTCTGTCCACCATCTGCTTCTCCTACCTTCTTCCTTCATCGAGCAAGAAATGAGTTCCCAATTAAGTTTTCTCTGTACAAGGATACACAGGAAATTGTTTTTCTCCTATTTATAGAAATCCATTTGCATTTGTGAGGCTCGTAATGTCTCATACATCTTCCCAGCCAGATAGAAGATTAATTGAAAGGGTTTGCTGAGTTATACTCCAAAGTCCGAACGAAAACTCTTTTAAGACAAATGCTTTCAGTATTTTCTCGCCTGTCAGGAGAATCCCTCACCCAGTACTTGTGCGTGTTAATAAGTCCAGGTACAAACAGCAGATGTGAGTCAATTAATAAATATTCACTTGCAATATTTAAGGGTACGAAAAGGCGTGAGAAGAGCATAACCAATAATTGTGCGATTATCGCTCAGCTTAAAAAACACAGCACGACATTGCCAACACTGTTGACTCCGCCCCATCACCTCCTCTTCCCTCCAGAGAAAGTCAGTGAGTTACCCGAATTCAGTGTTTCTCTTTCTCATGATTTCTTTATGCTAAAAACCACACACACACACACACACACACACACAATCAGTGACTATTGACCATTTATAAGTATTTTTATATCCACAAACTCTTTTAATTGATTCAGGGAGGCTGCTATATTTGAGATGCTTTGATGGGTGATGTGGGAAAAACTAAAAAGTATAAGGTTGTGCTTTGATCTAAAATGCCTTGCATCCTAATTGGGAGGGTCATCCCAGGTGCAGGCAAACTTAGCCGACAAATTCACAACCTGGGATTTTAATTCGTAGGTGGTAATTGGATGGCCTGGTGATGGAGAACAGATAATAATGCCGGCAAAGCTGGGTGAGTGGGAGCTGGGGGCTGGCGCTGACTGCAGAGAGAAGGGGCATCTGGAGCGAGCCAGGACGTCGGGAGTAGGATTTGAGTATGAGGGTTGGTGTGTGAGAAAACGCCTGGAGAGGCCAAGAGGTCGGCGCTGGGAGCAAGGGCAGGTGAAGTGTAGGGAGGGGATGGTAAGTGGCTCTGATTAGCTGAGTGCCTACTACTGTGTGCTGAGCTCTGCAAAATGCTCCACAGAAGTATAAAAGCTTTTCGTCTTCCCAACAACTGGGTGAGGGTGGGAGTATTATCCCCATTTCTCAGACGAGAAAACTGAGGCTCACACAAGCAAAGAGTCCCCTCATTGGTGCAGTTCTTCCTAGTGAATTTCAGAACCCAGTTTTGTTAGGGGCCGGTTACATTTCTCACTGTTGTAGGCTGAACTGTGTGTCTCCACCCCCACCCCCAGCCAATCCTCAGATTCAGGTGTTCGAGCCTGTACACCTTGGGCCTGGGAATATGGCTGTATTTAGAGACAGGGCCTTCAAAGAGGTGATTACGTTAAAATAAGGCTATTATGATAGGCCCTACTCCAATTTGATTCATGTTTTTTTTCTTTTTAAGAAGAATAAACTGGACACACAGAGAGACACTGGGATGCGTGCACACAGAGGCAGGACCCTGTGGGGACACGGCGGGAGGTGGCCAAGGAGAGCAGTCTCAGGAGAAACGAAACCGGCTGACACCTCGATCTTGGCCTTCCAGCCAGTGTACCAGACTCGTTTATCAATATTTACATAGTAGTATTTATCTAATGAAGACGTGCCCAGCACAGCAGAGGGTGAGAAAGGTGTGCCCACAGTTCCTGCTGACGACACACCCAGAAGAGTCAAGTGAAACAGCCAAGAAAAAAGAAGGAAAACACCGGTCAGGTTACCCAGAGGTCATCAGTGTTGCGGGATGTGTTATACATGCATCTGCCTCTGCTTCCAGATAGATAAGCATCCCACCCATCAGGTGAGGATCCCTAAGCCACTTTTCTTTTTCTTAAACTTTTTTTTATTGATTTCAGAGAGGAAGGGAGAGGGAGAGAGAGACAGAGACAGAAACATCAATGATGAGAGAGAATCATTGATCGGCTGCCTCCTGCACACCCCACACTGGGGATCGAGCCCATAGCCCTGGCATGTGCCCTGACCAGGAATGGAACCATGACCTCCTGGTTCATAGGTTGACATTCAACCACTGAGCCACGCCCGGCCGGGCCCCAAACCATTTTTTACTTAATTTCATTGATTTCTGTCATTAGCACCAATAGCTTCGGGTTTCCTAAAGCAAACTTCCCATTCCTGAATTCCTCTATGCGTGACTCCAGGCCCGGGTGCCTGGGAGAGACATTTACCACAGCTGGCTGCTCGGTGGAGTTTACTGGATCGACACCTGTGGTTCTAGCAGGCGGAGCACTGCGCGGCTAGAAGACTGCATTTGTCTCCAAGAGTTGAGCTTTCAATGAGTGCACCTCTCGGGGCACATGCTTTTTTTCTTCCCACTCCATGAAGAGGGATATTTGAAAATAATAACATAAACACCGTCATCCCTCCCTAACTTTATTGATAAAATTCTCACTTTATTCTGTTTTGTAGACAACTCCCTAGAAATGCCGACGGGCAAGCACTGGCCCTTCCCTGGCCCCGTTTCCACGAGTGGCCAACAGCACCATCTAGTGGTTGAGATTTCTCACGCGGTGGCTTGCATTGCAGGGGTGGGCAAACGTAGGTTTGCAGTTGGAACACAAATAAATGATACAATAATTAAGACATAATAACACAAGAATAAACTCTGTTTCATGTACTACAAACTGTAAAACCACTGTTGCCCACCCCTGTATTTGCTCATTCCTTCGCTTTTACCTTTAGTTTTTGTTTTAGTAAATTATGCATATATCCAAAGCATCACATTGTTCTAATCTAACCAGTTTGATAGGAAAACAGTCAGACCTCCGCTTGCCCCCTCTCACAATCCTCAGGGCTACCACTTCTATCTCTTTGGGCTGTTTTTTCCCTTGGATTTACCACCTATCCCTAAATGCCACACTTGTGGTAATACTTCTAGATGCCTCCATTTTAGAGACTGTCACTGAAGATGGGAACTTAGCTCTCCTATCCCTATCCCTATCCCTATCCCTATCCCTATCCCTATCTCTTAGCTTCCCTATCCCTCCACACATGTGCACCCTTCCCATTTCCCTTTCTCCCAAAGGAGTTATAGCATCATTTTTGTTGGATAAACATTCAGGTTTAACATGATTTTCATGTTAAAATTCTACTCATAGCCGGTCCATGCAGTAAACCAGACTACTTTTTCTGTCCGGCACTTTTTGTTTCCCCTGGAGTCACTCATTTTCTTGGGTTTATTTTCTTAGTTTCCTTTGCTCTCATCACCATCCTGAATGAAAAATTTCTGACAGTTTCTGTCTCCTCTCAAGATGTCCAGGTTGATCAGGTGTCCCATTCACTTCCTGTCTTGGAGGCATTGCTCCTGGCGCCTTCTACTCCCCTTGGTCTGGAGAGGTGGCCCTCCCTGCTGGGGCCCAGCCAGCCGCCTGGCCTCTCTCTCCCTTCATCTCTCTTCTGTGTCCCCTTCCATGTGTCTCCCGTGTGTTTCTTTCTTGGTTTACTCTCTGCCTTTGAAGGAACACATCCTACAGTTGTTTCTTGGGAAGGAGAGCATGCAAGGTAACTTTAAAAAAATATATTTTATTGACTTTTTACAGAGAGGAAGGGAGAGGGATAGAGAGTTAGAAACATTGATGAGAGAGAAACATCAACCAACTGCCTCCTGCACACCTCCTACTAGGGTTGTGCCCGCAACCAAGGTACATGCCCTTGACCGGAATCAAACCTGGGACCCTTCAGTCCCCAGGCCAATGCTCCATCCACTGAGCCAAACCAGTTAGGGCGCAAGGTAACTTTTTTTCTGAGACTTTGCATTTCTGAATCTATCTCTTCTACTTGATTGACAGCTTGGCCGGGTATAGAATTCTAAATCAGATATCATTTTCCTTCAGAATGTTAAAGGGATATCTTCATTTTTCTCCCACTTTTTGGACTACTGTCTTTCCTAAACTGACTCACCTGACCTGCCTTCCTTCAGCTGAACAGCCGGACTAACTAGTCTAATTTGTCCTTGCTCAGAAAGGAAGCCGAGGCTCAGAGATGCTGCGTAACCGCCCCAGCAGCACCCTGCTAGGAAGTGGCAAAGCCCTTCCCAACCTAGATTTTCTGATTCCAGGTTCAGTGTTTTTCCTACTCCCCCAAGCTCCCTGAGACTGTCACCTTGAAGTTGGGGCCCTTATTCTAAAGCGGTTTTCCTCCCCCGAATGAGATCCTCATTACCTGGCACCCAAAGTCACAGTGGGGCCCGGGAGAGAGTGGGGGCGTCGGCTGGGAGGCCAGGGAGACCGCTCTTTGGAACCCACATTTTAGATGTTCGGGGAGGCCTGGGCTTCGTGGTCCATCCTCTGGGGACCATGGGTCCTGAGGGCTGGGCCGCAGCGTCAGGCCTCTGAGCCAGGTGGTGAGATGCAGGGCCGGTCGCATCAGTCAATGTGGCTGAAAAGGCACCAACTTCAAGGTCACGGGACTGGCCCGGGGCACTGCGCCTTGTCATTGCAGAAGCTGGCAATTTCCAGAGCTGGGGTTTGCGTGCCCGAGTCGAGAAGTTGACCCTTATAAATACGTGAGCCTGGGCCAAAGTCCCTGCCAGGTACCTGCACGAGGGGAATTTGCTGCCTGCCACCTCCCTCCCCCCTCGTCCCCTGAGTATTCAATGAGCACAGAGGGTGACCTGCTGGGGACATGGGAACGTATTTGTCTGGACTTCTGATGTTATGGGGACATGTGTGAGCAACTGAGAATGTAGAACAAAGTGTGAGAGGCACTGACGTGAGAAACCAGGGGAGCTGCGATGTAGAACTGAGGTCCCCCGGGTCCTGCCCTCTGGCTTTCCAACCTCCCAGCATGACCCTGCCAGGGCCCCACCCCAGACCAGCTCCCCAGCAGAGGAGTGTGAAGAGCCGGCCACTGACCATCCTTCCTTCTCTGCTCAGCTGTCCTGGCTTGAACAGAGTGCTGTTCACTCTGCAGGGTTCCAGCGAGGCTGGGCCTGGATGAGGGAGGGGGAGGGGGCTCCTCCATGGGTCCCATGGTGTCCCGGGGAAGAACAGCACCCGGACTCTGTGGCAAGGTGGCACCCCTGGTCTTCAGAGTGGAGGTGCTGGACTTCTGATGTTATGGGGACATGTGTGAGCAACTGAGAATGTAGAACAAAGTGTGAGAGGCACTGACGTGAGAAACCAGGGGAGCTGCGATGTAGAACTGGGGTCCCCCGGGTCCTGCCCTCCGGCTTTCCAACCTCACAGCATGACCCTCTGGGCCTCCGCCCTGCCAGGGCCCCACCACAGACCAGCTCCCCAGCAGAGGAGTGTGAAGAGCCGGCCACTGACCATCCTTCCTTCTCTGCTCAGCTGTCCTGGCTTGAACAGAGTGCTGTTCACTCTGCAGGGTTCCAGCGAGGCTGGGCCTGGACGAGGGAGGGGGAGGGGGCTCCTCCATGGGTCCCATGGTGTCCCGGGGAAGAACAGCACCCGGACTCTGTGGCAAGGTGGCACCCCTGGTCTTCAGAGTGGAGGTGTGATCAGGAGTGCCTCTTTCCTGCAACTTTGATGGCGGTTGGAGTGCTCAGCACCACCTGGTAGGGTCCGTCCCATCTAGGTTCCAGGCTGCCAGGGTCGTGATGCTTCACCCAAATGAGATCACCCGGAGAGAAGGCAGGCTGTGTTGGACTGGTTCTCGGTGCGTCCTCCTCCCGTTCGGCTCTCACCACCCGTTGTGCCGACGTGGCACTGCTCTGCAAAGCCTGTAAGGATGGGTACCTTCCTCTACGAAGCTGCTCCCGTCCGTGTAGAGGGTCTCATCCGGATTCTGCAGGGGCTGGTCCACAAGGTCCTCTCGGAGGGAAGTGAGGGTAGTTAGTGTCTCCTCGCAGTCACGCAAAGGGGCCTCTGCCTCCTTGTCCGGGAGGAGTGTGGCCGGGTTCAAAGCAGCTGTTTTCAGGAAGCTGACTCATGGTGGGCCTAGCAGCAACACCTGGTACTGGGTAATGCAGGCGTTGGACATCCATCTCTCCGGGAGGCTCCTTAATAAGGTCTCAACTGCATGCGGGGCAACTACTTGGAGATTTTGGCCAAAGGTTAGCTTTGAGGCTTCCTTTACCAGCAGGGCGGTGGCTGCAATGGCTCTCAAGCAGTTGGGCCATCC
>NW_005370991.1:312621-314042 GCF_000412655.1 Myotis brandtii
GTGGCAACCTAGTCCAAGTTAACTGTCCAGACTCTCCCTCTGTCGGGTCCACCCACTCAAAGGCGAAGATAGGTTGACTCTGCTTTGCCAGGGGAAGGGAGAAGAAAGCATCCTTTAGGTCTAAAACAGTATAGAACCAGTGTTCTGGCTTGAGGAGGCTGAGAAGAGCGTAAGGGTTCGGAATCGTGGGATGGATAGTCTCAACCCTCTTGTTTACTTCCCTTAAGTCCTGTACCGGCCTGAAATCCTCAGTCCCTGGTTTCTGTACTGGCAACAGGGGAGTGTTCCAAGCAGATTGGCAAGGAGTCAAGATTCCAGCCTCTTTCAGCCTCTTAATGTGCTTGGCGATTCCCATTCTCGCCTTCTGGCTCATTGGATATTGCCGGACTCTGACTGGCGTGGCACGGCTGGTCAGCTGGACTACAATTGGAGGCCGGTGTTTAGCTAACCCTGGCGGATTGTCCTCTGCCCAAACTCCCGGGATAGCCTGTCTTAGTTGTTGGAGATAGGCATCTGCTGAGACTTCCCCTGGCTCCTCCTCATGTAGTAAATATTCCTCCTGTAAGGGCAGCGTGAGGAGATATATCCCTGCAGTCCCTGGGTCTTGTAATTTGACCTCAGGTCCTGGCCCTTCCAAGGAGATTGTGGCCCGTAATTTACTCAGCAGATCCCGGCCTAGCAGAGGGTAAGGGCACTCTGGCATTACTAGGAATGAGTGAGTCACTGAGCCGTTTCCTAGGTCACTGATCCGACCTTCAGTCCATGGGTAGGATTTCACTTTCCCAGTTGCCCCTTTGATGGGGATTTTGGTCTTAGAGACCGGACCCACTGGCTGTTACAGGACAGAGAAGATGGCTCCCGTGTCCACAAGGAAGTCCACCTTCTGGCCCCCCACTGTCAGAGTTATCCTGGGCTCTTGGGGGCCAGCTGAGCCCTGACGACCCTAATCCACCTCCTCTACCAACATGGGAGTCGGTTCCCCCACACGTTCAGGGCACTCCCTTTTCCAATGTCCTTCCTTTTTGCAAAATGCACATTGATTTTTCCCAAACCTGGGTCAGACTTCTTTTCTCCTGCAAGGCTTTCCTTTGTCCTTATTGTCTCTCTGGCCCCTTGGGCCTTTTTCCTCGTTTATTGCCAGGAGGACCTTTGCCATCGGGCATTTAAACCTGCCGTTGGGTCCTCCCGATTGTTAAAAACCTTCTGGGCCACCTCAACCAACTCAGAGATTGATTTCCCCTCAAAGCCCTCTAACTTCTGCAATTTTTTCCGAATATCTGGGGCCGACGGGGAAACAAATGCAACAATGACAGCCCTCTGATTTTCCGGGGCACTAGGGTCAATGGGGGTATACACCCGATAGGCCTCGAACAGCCTCTCAAGGAAAGCTGCCGGGCTCTCATTAGGCCCCTGGACTGTCT
>NW_005370991.1:315368-354503 GCF_000412655.1 Myotis brandtii
TACCTTCCTATCTATGTGTTTTAGGAACAGAGAGTACAGCATATTGAGAAGGGGCCATGAGACCATATCTCAAGGCCTGGCCTGATGTCAGTACCTTCCTATCTATGTGTTTTAGGAACAGAGAGTACAGCATATTGAGAAGGGGCCATGAGACCATATCTCAAGGCCTGGCCTGATGTCAGTACCTTCCTATCTATGTGTTTTAGGAACAGACAGCACAGCGCGCCCCGTCTGGCCGAAGTGCCAGATATGCAGCCCAGTACACTACCTGGTCTGCATAATAATTGGACGTTTGGCCCCATTGTGCTGCAGGTACCTGCCTTGCATATGAATGAGGTCCTTAAAAAACATTCATTTTCCTCCTTAGAGGGTTGTTCCTAAGGCTCTGAGAATTGATGTTTACCTAGGAGAGGGGTGGGCTTGTGTGTGTGTGTGTGTGTGTGTGTATTTCCAGGCCTCTGGAGGATAAGTGGGTAAATGAAGTGCAAACCCACAACTCACACGCAGAAGTTGGCCTTCTTCCCCCGCAATCCCCTCTGGAAATTGGATGGGGAAAGCCCTTTTCCCGAATTGTCCTGTGAGACCCCAGTGCCTCTCCTGCTGACGCCTCTGAGAGCTCCCAGCCACTGGAACAGCCCCGGTGCCAGCCCAGGGCCTCGGAGACACAGGCACCAAGCTGGGCAGGAGCTGGTAGAGCCACCACCCATGATTCAGGGAGGGGCGGTTGACACATCCTAGCCTCCCCGAGTTTAAGGAGGGTCCACATGGCCATGCAGAGTTCTCCAGCCAGAGCCGCTCTCCGGGGCTCCCTCCTCCCCGCCAAGGCCTCCTGGAGCTGGCGCCCCACTCCGCCATTTCTGAGAGCAGCAGCCAGGGCCCGACCCCCATGCTCAGGGCGCATTCCCATGGCCCCACACCCCACTGGGGGGCATGCTCACAGTTGGGGAGGGGTGAGCCTGGGGCTGGGAGGCACCCTGAGAGGTGGGGTGGGTACTCGGAAATGTAGTAAGTAGTGGGCTACACAGGGGAGCCTCAATGAGGTACTTTTGGGGACAGGGGAGCAAGGATGGCAATAGTACGCTCACAGGAGACCTTCTGGGAAGGGGAAAGTCATGGTCAGCACAAGCTTTGACTCCCTCCTCTTTCCCCGTGGTCCTGCTCTCCCTAGAATAGCTCCCCGACAATCAAACTGCACGTGGAAATGCTACTGTAAGTTGTCTTACTTACAACCACTCTATTCCTTTTCCATTGCGGTAACAATTGATTATACTTCTGTTTGAAAATAAAATTTCCTGCATGGTGATGACCCGAGGGGAAGGGGGAGGTAGAAGAGGGTAAAGGGGGGATAAATAGTGATGGAAGGAGAATTGACTTGGGGTGTTGAACACACACAATACAATGTACAGATGATATAGTATAGAACTGTACACCTGAAACCTAGACCATTTTATTAACCAACGTTAATAAGTTCAATGGAAATATACACACACACACACAAGCCCACACCTCTTGTAAAAGGGGGAGGTAGAAGAGGGTAAAGGGGGGATAAGTAGTGATGGAAGGAGAATTGACTTGGGGTGTTGAACACACACAATACAATGTACAGATGATATAGTATAGAACTGTACACCTGAAACCTAGATCATTTTATTAACCAACGTTAATAAGTTCAATGGAAATATACACACACACACACAAGCCCACACCTCTTGTAGGTAAACATCAATTCTCAGACCCCAATAAGTTCAACGAGAAATAAAATAAAAATAAGGAAAACACTTCTATACACAATAACATCAAAAATAACAACTTAGGAATAACTAACAAAGTTAGGACAAAATTTGTATCCTGAAAATTAAAAGCAAATTCCTTTTCCCGTGTAATTATGCACTTGTTTCCACTCTCTCCTTCCTGTGGGAATCATGCCGCATTGGTTCTGTGCAATCTGGGGCATCAGAGCCACTGGCACACACCCCTGAGCCCCGGGGCCACCCTGCAGCCCTCCTGCTCTTCCTATCCCATGGGCTCCTGTAGATACGATACCCAATACCGTCTTGTGTGGCCATCAGTGGAGGAGATGGACAGTGAAGGGATGTGTGGCCTGTTCATATCCACCCCTGTTACTCCATGAACACAGAAGGGCAGCTTCCTAAGGAGACTGTTTTCTGATGCTCTGGTGGTAGCCTGTCGTGGGGTATGTGTGAGATAAGACCTCCTCTCAGAGAGAGAGAGAGAGAGAGAGAGAGAGAGAGAGAGAGAGAATACCAGGGCATCGAGGTGGGAAGGAGGAAAGAAAGCTGATATGTGGGGTACGTTGGTTTTCACGAATGTTTACTCAATATCAAGTGTTTGCCAAGAGCATTACATATATTATCTCACTCCCACCGCAGACCACTGAGGGTAAGAGGTTAGGGACTTGCCCCCAGGTGACATGGTTGGTGTCGCAGGGCCTGGCTCCCACTCGGCTTTGCAATACAGTCTCTGCTCCAAAGCCCTCCATTGTGCTGGGATCAGGGGGACAGATGAATGGCCAAGGGACAGTCAGGTCAGCCTGACCCATGGCCACAGAATGAGTCACCGAGCAGAAGAAACTTTGGAGGGGCTCGGCGGGGATCCCCAATGTCCCCACGTGGGAGCATGTATCCCCGTGCACGTGGGCTCAACCTCACACGGTTGACTGAGACACTGTCAGCCTGAGACACTGTCAGGGCTCCATAAACAATCCCTCTTAATTAGCCCCCGCAGCTCAACACCTCTGGTGCATCTAGCCTGGTTTACTGCCACGCCTACTCCTGTTGGATCCGGTTCTAAAGTAAACTGTGTTCTTTGAGAGCCGCTGCATACAGATGAGTAGGCAGCCAGTCTGAGCTGACCCACAGACTCATAAAAACCAACGGGGCCTCGGGCACCCTCACCCGGGACACCCAATTTCTTGGATCAAAGGTGCAAGGACCTGCTCACATCAAGGATCCAGCTGCTTTCTTGGGGACCAAGACATTGAGCTTTTGTCTCAATATTCACTCAAGCAGCCCATGAGGTAAGGAGCGAAATGCCTCGATGCCCCTTTGTAGCAAAAAGGAGTTAATTCTGATGGAAATGTAGCCCCTTTTCTACCACCTCGAATCTAAACATTCCCAGGCGGATACAGGTGTGGCTTTCACTCACTCACGGGATGCTCTGGTCCCATGTGGGTTATGAGCTGTGAGCTTCATTTCACAGCCCTGAGCTGAATGGCTATAGAAGCCTCATGCCTGGCGCCAGCTCCTCTCTTCTTGGTGGTACACGGGTGTGTAGGGAGAGCGTCTGTCCCTGATGGCATCTCCCGTTGCTGCAAGACCTTGAATAATAGCGGAACCTCTCTCAGGCCTTTTCCATGGTTCAGGTGGAGGATACAGGTGTCAGTGGGGTCTAGTAGAGAAAAGGCTTAAGACTCACCTCGGTGAAAGGTGTTAGTAAGACGTTTCACTCCATCAAAATGCCTTTCCTTCGTTGTATGTAATGCTGCACGATGCCCAGGGCATGCATTTGGCTTTCCCAACGTTTGTTCAGCTCCCTGAATCCTGCTGGCTCAAAAGCTCTATGACAGTGAATGCCACTGTTCTATGCTCTGCTTTGTATGAGCCCAAGAATGAGCAGGCACGGAGCCTCGTTCTCCAAACATCTCTGTCTTGTAGATTCTGTGAATAGTTGTTCAAAAGAAGTGTGTCTATTGCGAATGGCAAGCTTAAGGGGAAAATGTGTGTTTGTTTCCTTGAGTGGGGCATCCAAAATGAAGCGGGACATAGTGACTGTGGTAAGGAGGCCGTGGTAGGCGAGGATGTACCCAGCTCAGCTGTGGGTGCCCTTCAGACATGAGCGCGGTTTGGGTTGTCTTACGCTACCTTGTTCTGTGAAAATGTGGCTGCACTAAGTTTCCCCAGGAATGGTGGATGGGGTAGGGGTATCTGGGAAGGGATGAGTAGCAGCAGAGTTTTTTTTGGGGGGGGGGGGGTGCAGGGCTGAACTTGCAAAGAAGCACAGTGAGTGGGTCACTACTGGATGTTCTGGGAGCATTGGCTGTTGGTGGCACTTGGTGAAAAGTATGTGATGCGCTATGATTGCCAAGCAAGCTCTGCTCCGCGGAGCTCAGACTCAGGTTTCTCATGCACGTCCCTGCCTTGGGCTCAGCAATTCGTTTTCTTCGCTAGGTTACTAGGTCACGAATCTTCCCTGGACCTTTCACAGCTCAGGGGTTTCCCAGTGGTTCCGCTCTGACTCCAATGCTTCTCCTTTTTCCTGTTTCCCTGGCCTCCTTCGACCCCAGGTTTCCTAACTCCTCAGAGTTCCCACTGGATGGCTTATGTGTCTCACCCAACGTTCACTCCTCCTGGTTCTACCATTTAAGATGCTAATGATGACCACTGTCTTTCTTCTCTTCGTGATTATCCGTCTATTGATGTTATCATGATACATACAGGGTTTTTCCTTCATTTTTTCTTTCAACAAACTTATAACGAGCACCCACTGTGTTTTGGGAACTGAGCTAGGTCCCATGCCATGATAGAAGGGCCCTGTCCTCTGGCACTTACAGTTTAGGGGGAATGTTCAGGAAACAGGCTCTGACCCTGGCAGGGTAAACACCGTGATGAATGGGGACAGTTACACTGCAGTGTAGTCATGATGTCATCATTGCACTCACAGGAAGGACATCCTACGCTGCCTACAGAAGACCTCATGGAAGTATGATCCTAAAATCTCAGGGTAGGCAGGATGGGGCCTGTGGGGGCAGGAGGAAGGACATTCCAGAACAAACAAATGGCATTTACAAAAATACGAAGGCACGAGAGTGCTACATGTACAAAGAATACCAAGCTGGTGTGACTGGGGGTGGGTGGCATGGGGAGGGGTGAAGAGAGATGAGACAGGAGAAGCTGAAGAGCGAGGCCACATGACGCAGGACCTTGTGTGCGATGCTAAGGAGCTTGGGCAGTGTCTTGATGGTAGTGGGAAACCGCGTAAGGTCATATTTTTAAAAGGTTGCTTTGTCTGCAAAGCACAAGGTAGACCATTGCTGGGGAAGCCAAGTAGGAAATGCTAAGAGGCAGGGCACACAGGATCCAGTGGCAGGCTGGCTGCTGGGACCAAGCGCGGCTCTGAAATAAACACCTGCGAGTTGACTGACCTCATTCAGGAAACTTCTCCAAAGTCCAAGTGATGAACAAACTTTGAATGGAAAAGAGCATTTTCTCGACATTAACCCCGGCCCCCTCCCCCATATCCACCATGGCCTCTTGGCCTCAGGGAGATGAGTTGACGGCCCCCAGATGTTACGGGGAGACAGGGATTGTGTGGGGCAGTGAGCTGGGTTTTCAGCTGCCTCCTCCTCAGAAACAAGCCCACGACCACTTGCTTTTTGCACCTTCGAAACGCATGCATATCTGGGGAGAAGGAGCATTTTTCTTCTTCTTTTTTTCAATCCTCACAGGAGGATATTTTTCCATTGATTTTTAGGGAGAGTGGAAGAGCGAGGGAAAGACAGAGAGAAATATCAATGTGAGAGAAACACATCAATTGGTTGCCTCCTGCACGTGCCCTGACCAGGGCCCGGGCCCTAGAGAAGCCTGCAGCCGAGGTATGTGCCCTTGACCGGAATCGAACCCAGAACCCTTTGGTCCGCAGCCTGATGCTCTACCCACTGAGCCAAACCGGCTAGGGCAGAAGGAGCATTTCAGCACAGTGCGCATGCGTCTCTTTCCCCTGAGTGCCTAGGTCTTAGATGAGGCTGAGGGTATCAGCGTCTTGGTCCACATGACGCCCCTTCAGGTGCACTGGGGGAGCTCTGGGCTGAGGAAGCTGAGCAAGTCCCACAGGCAGAAAGAGGCAGCGCTGGGCCGCAGACATGCCTCTGTCAGACCCCAGTGTCCTCCACACAGCCCTCCTCCTTCCACTTGGCAGGTGTGGCAAGAGGTCTTAAATTATTAAATGCAGTCACGGAGTTCAGAATTTCTGGAAAAGTCAGCACTTTGGGGTTTAGTTTCTGACCTACTTCAGACGAGCCACTTTAGCGATGCCAGCCACATTGCTGTTAGTGCTATAGGGCCCGAGAAGGACAGTATGCCAGAATACGCATCGTGTTGCTAGCTCAAGTCACTGTGAGTGCATTTACAGGCACAAAAAGCAAAGTTTGCTCAATAATGAATTGAGGGTGGTTGGCCACAGTAATTCGTTTTAAAGACTTCTGTTTACCACCTCGCTCTTCTCCACGGCAGCTGGACATTTTCCGAAGTAGGAGTGATGGGCAGCTTGAGAAGGGGCTTGAGAGAAAGCCATCTGTATGCACTTCGGGGCCACTAAGATCATTCTGGTTTTACAGGTTGAGGAAAGAAAGTACAGAACTGTGTCCTGACCGGGTAGCTCAGTGATGGAGCGTCAGCCCAATGAAGGGTCTCAGGTTCGATTTCCAGTCAAGGGCATGTTCCCAGCCCCTCTTCGGGGTGTGTGTGGGAGGCAACCAATCAATGTGTCTCTCTCACATCGATGTTCCTCTATCTCTCTCCCTTCCCCCCCCCTCCCTTCCACTCTCTCTAAAAATCAATGGAAAAAATATCCTTGGGTGAGGATTAAAAAAAAAAAGGAAGAAAGAAAAAAAGAAAGCACAGAATTGTGATGACTTAGTGTAGAGCCAGAAGGGAGAAGGCCCGAGACGTTCCCAGTCCGCTGGCTCCTGGAACATGCATGACTCGTGAATAATATTAACGCCACTCTGGATGGCAGAAAGTGGTTGGCTCGATTATGTCACTCATAGATCTTCTTGAGCAAACAGGGAGTGTGTGGACATCGGGGACACAAAACAGAATACAAACACCCCCCCCCCCAAAAAAAAAGGGATGAGGGAAAATCAGAGTGGAGATATACAGGAGGGAGACGCCTAGAAAAGTGAACCAGAAACAAAAAATAGCCTGAAGGTCAAAGGGGTCACAGGGGTTCGTTCTCTGCCGGGTTTGTTATGAAGGACGTTCAGAGGGTGAATGTCGCCGTCCTGGCCATTACCTTGTCAGAATCCACAAGCAAACACCAGGAGAGATGCCCATACACACGGGACTCCCTGGTTCTGTCTGAAGAGAACAGCAGAAAGAAGCAAGAAGAACGCACACAACGGGCCCCCTCAAGGCTGTTGGGAATCCAAAGATGCTGCACCCCAAGCAGTTGCTTCCCGAAAACTCTTACAGAGGGCTCAGCCTGTTCATATAAAACTCAACCCAACATCGTCACATGAAAACACAGAGCAAAGGGTTACTTTTAAGCAGTCACTCTAAGGGCTCATCAAGGCCAGCTCACCCACTGCACAGATGGAGGAACTGAGGCCTAGACGAGTGCCATGACTTGCTCAGGTCCCTAGGAAAAAAAGAAATCTGAATTCGCCCAGCATTGCTTTGGAGCAATCACATCCTCAATCAAAGAGGACTGTTATTTTCCTAATCCGTTCCCCAGTGTGCACAGACTGTGTGTGTGTGTGTGTGTGTGTGTGTGTGTGTGTGTGTATGCTCGAGCGCTCGAGTGCCTGCACGCACCATGCTCCGTCCTGCAGTTACGCAGCCTGATAAAAGTTGCTTCTGGTTGGATGCATGTCACCCACCTCCCCCTCTGAGAGCAGATGCCTTTGATGCTCTGTGAAAGTACAAGCCTCGAATTTCAGTTCTTTTTGAATGTCCCGTTGCCCTTGACCCTCCCTCCCTCTCTTCCAAGTGCACAGACACCGGTGTTACTTGGCTGGCATTCAGGAATTGTGTCCACCAGGGTCTATGCACATGCCACTTGTCCCCGGGGAGCAGATCTAAATGGGCAACACAGCCCCGTTGAAAGCAACAGGTTAATGCTGTCTCTGCAATTAGAACAGCCCCCGCTCTCTCAGGTGACTGCCCCTAGGGGAAGGCTCATGCTTCGCTGCCCTTGATTAAATTCTTGGGCGCTTGCTGGCTCTATCCAGCTTGGCTATTTGTCCTTGAAGAGTTCAACAGAACTGGGAACGTATGAGTAACTGTTGTTTAGCTCCTTACGGGAAAAGACTACCTAAAACTTCACCCCTTGAAGCCCAAGCCCAGTGAGGAGATGTTGGAAAAGATGTGTGTGGTCCCAGTCCCGTGCCGGAAGGCACACTGGACCATTGCTGGGACCAGCGTACTCTGATGCCGCCGGGGAGGTGGGCCGCTGATGAATGGCGTAGAGAGGGCTTGAGTCTGATTCAGAGATAAGTCGCAGGGGCACTTAGAAACCCCTGGGGAAGGCCAGGCAGTGCTAAAGTGTGAGGACACAGTCCCTAAGCTACAGAAGTCTCCATCTCACTGGGAGGACAGGCGGGAGTGACAGGTACATTCTACCTGATGGGTCTCTCTGACCCAGTCTGTTTCCCGGGCAGCCCCAGCGGGATGGGGTGGGTGAGGAGAGAAGGCTCATTTTTTCTCCCAACTCCTCCATCCCTGGGGATGGAGAGAAGAAGGGGAGTCCCGAGAGCTCTCACGCAGAAGAAGGCTCACCTGGGCCACGTCTGCGAATCCTTTGTCCACATCCATCCTGTGAGACCTCAAGGTTTCCTTCCCATCAGTACGCACCCTCCCCACGGCCAAGGCACAGAGGGATGGAGTAGGGGGGAATGTGGACAGGATTCGGACTTTATTGCCCTTCCTGCTCATACCCACGTGCCTGTGGCTGGTGTTGTACAGCCTATGATGGGTTTTCACAGGCAAAGAGGCTTCTGTAAGTGTCCTGTGATGCTGAGGGAAGGGGTGAGGGGGTGGAGAAGTGGCCCGGCCCAGCCTGGCGCTGGGAGAGACCTGACTGGGGAGGCCTGCGCTCAGGGCGAGAAGCAGCCAATTCCTTCCCACGGTCTGACTGCAGGGACCGTGAAGTGAAGCAGGAAACGGGCATCACTTGAGGTCGTGGGCCTACATTGCTTTCTGACTAGGAAGGACTGGCCTGGGGTTGGATGTGGGGAGAAGCTGGGCCTGCAGAGGTGTGGAGAGGCAGGGGCAGAGGCAGAGGGAAAGGGAAGTCAGCTGTGGGCATGTTGGCTGCAGAGACGGGGAACCTGTGTGAAGGGGATGGACAGAACGATGCTGGCTTTGCCTCCACGCTGCCTCTCCCTGCCGTGGAGTTAACAGAAGTAACCCCAGACATTGTGGATAGCATGTTTTTGCTTTAAAAAAATTACTTTTATTGATTTCAGAGAGGAAAGGAGAAGGAGAGACAGAAACATCAATGATGAGGAGGAATCATTGATCGGCTGCCTCCTGCACGCCCCACACTGGAGATAGAGCCACAACCCGAGCATGTACCCTGACCGGGAATCAAACCCTGACCTCCTGGTTCATAGGTTGACGCTCAACCACTGGTCCACACCGGCTGGGCTGTTTTTGCTTTTCAAACAATTCCAGGCAGGCCCAGCAAAGTGGCCCCCAGGTCCCAGAGAGGAAAACCCCTGCACCAGGGAGGGCCTGCGAGGGCTCGGTCCATGGACTGGTCAGCGGGGAGCCCGCCCAGGCTGGCGAGGGGGCAGGGTCAGAGCTTGCCCCCCACCTGCCTGAGGGCCTGCCCTCTCTCATCTTGGCATTGCCACCCCCACCATCAGGGAGAGTCAGTGCCCTTCTACTCACTGATGCTTTTCAAGGTCACCCTCGTTACTGTGGCTTTCTTATCACAATCTAGAATTACCGTGTTTATTTGGTTCCTTTTTATTATCTGTCTTGCTCTCTCCACCTCCCTGAATTGCAATCTTGTTAATGCTGTGTCCCCAGCTCCGAGCACAGAGCCCAGCAGGTGACAGACTCGCCATAAATATTTATCGACAGAAGGACAACAAGGAGGGAAAGAGAGGGATGCAGAACCGGGGGTGGGGGGTGGGGGGGGTGAGGCCTGTCCTTCCCCTCAGCCTTCCTGCTTTTCCTCCCTTCCCTTAGGTCAGAACTCACTCATCCACCCACCCACTCTTTAGGGACGTGTGGTAGAAGGACCCAGGGTCCCTTGGGTTCCCCTCCCAGCTGTGCTTCATATAAGCCATCCAACCTCTCTAAGCCTATTCCCTCCCTCGCTCTCCATTTGCTCTGTTTCACCCACATGTCCTTCAGTGTCTCTGAGCTTTGGCACACGGGTTCGGGGCTTGTGCACTTTGAAAAACATTTAAACCCTTTGCTAATTAAAGAAAGGCTGAACATGGGTAGTTCTGTGATCATGTGAACCCATGGTCAGAAGCCCAGACATTTCTTAGACACATTTCCAAACACCAGCATGAGTTCGAAATATGTGAGATGGATGTGCCACTCAAAATTGTAGAAAACCTAAGCTTAGCTTAAAAAGCAGAGAGAAAACGCCCACAAATGCACCGGATGCGTATGAACGTGATGCCCAGTGTTCCTGTCACCTATTGGTGGTGTTGGCCTCCAGGAACTTGCCATGTCTCAGACCATCACTGGACGTTCATTTGATTTAAGTTGGGTTAGCAACTGAAAAACATATTCATCTGCAACTTAAAGGAAAATAGCTTCTCTCTCTCTTTTTTATTAATTTTTATTATATTTATTTTTATTGATTTCAGAGAGGAAGGAGAGGGAAAGAGAGATAGAAACATCAATGATGAGAGAGAATCATTGATCAGCTGCCTTCTGCATACCACACTGGGGATCAAGCCCGCAACCCAGGCATGTGCCCTGACCGGGAATGGAACTGGGACCTCCTGGTTCATAGGTCGATGCTCAACCACGGAGCCATGCTAGCTGGGCCTCCCTCTCTCTTTAGAGAGACAATTGAGGCCTCATGGGTGGTGTTTGTTATATGGTGGACAGATCAGACCAAGTCTGAACACTTGTGAAACTTGCAGCCCAGGGAGGATGTGAAGTTTCGCTTAATCAAAAAATATTTGTAGATTTTCTACTGAGGAATCAGAGGGAAACAAGAGGGCTGCTTACCTGGAGTGTATATTCTTCAGAAGGAAGCTAGACAAGAAGTGAACACAGTAAACACGTAAACAAACCCCAAGACGGCATCTGACCAGGGTTGGGCAGAAGCTGAAACGAATGGAGTGGAAGGGCTGACTGAGGCGGTGGTGCCACCTCAGATCGGATGCTGCGAGGGGGTGACAAGGAGCCGAATCCCAAGTGACCTAAAGGAGCCGCCACAGGACGACCTGGAGCAGGACAGTCCCGAGGGAGGAGCAGCAAGTGCAGGGAGCAACAGCGGGGCCCGTGTGAGCAGCTGGGCTGGTGGGGACACAGCGAGATGAGCTGGGGCTGCGAGTGTGGCACAGCCCAGGTTACTAGGGCCTCAAGGTCACAAGGGCGAGGGGGAAGCAGGAGAAGCTAGCAACACAGCAGCGCGAGCCGATGTACGGGTTGAATACCTGTTCACAGGGCGGAGAGAGAGACAGCACAGAGGTCACTAAGCGGGTGATTTCTGTCTCCTTTCCTCTGTGGACAAAGGTGGCAGCAGGGAGATGGAGCGAGGAGGGCAGAGGGGTTCTGAGTCTATTTGCAGAAGGAGCAGGCAGACTTGCTGATGGAAAACAATCAGGACTGAAGCAAGGTTGCACTTGCAGGAGGGGCTGGTTTTGGCCCTTCCCGAGCCGAGGTTGGCCCGCACTCAACAAAATAAAGATCAAATACGTTGTATGAGGTGCTAAGAAGGAAAATAAGAGGGTGCTAAGAAAACATTTTTAGAGAAGGCATTTCAACCCAGGATGTGCGGCCCTGGTGTGCCAGGGGTGGGTGCACCCCTCACACCTGCCCAGAGCTCCTGGGACCGGAACCCCTGCTCCCAGCCCTTAGAGAAAGGACTGTGCCGCGTCCGTCAAGCCCTGCGCTCCAGCTGCCCTGGGGTCTGGGAGGCTGGTCACGCTAACCTCCCAGGAAATGCAATTGGTCTGGCACAATTGGATCTTCGTGGTCTAATCGAATCTCATCGTTTTATGAGCAATCTTCTCTCAGATCCTCAGCCTTGCCCCCACCTTTGTCAATTTTCCCCTAGCAGCCACATAAACAAAGACTTCTCTCTCTGGGCTTCATGGTCACCCAAAGTGCTCCTTACACATCCCCTTTATAGCTGCCTGGAGCCCGTGGTCCCCTTCTCCTCCCCACACCGCAGAAGGTCTGGGGGAGAGCCAGGGAGGACAGGGGTAGGCAGGCAGAGACTGCTTTCCAAGGCCTGGCGTCTGCCCGGGTGGACTCTACGCCCTTCCCTGCATCTCCCCTGCAGCTCATGAAGGCACTTCCGAGGTTGCCCTGGGCCTGGTGGGAGAGCCAGCTGCCTGCTCCAATCCAGACCTGAGAGTTCACGTGATTCCCCAAATGCCAGCTCATCCTTTGGCTGGCTCTCCATCTGGGCTCATCAGCCCCGCTAAGCAAGGAAGGGGGCTGCCCTATGGAGGTCCCATGTGCTGGGGCCGCTGCAGGCACCCATCTCCATGCTGGGAAGCAGGTACGATCTCCGTGTTTTTATTGTGATGGACAGCAGTCAGGTTCAGAGAAGCAGAGCTGTTTCTCCTGTGGACGAGTGGAAGGAGTTGGGTTTAAAGCCACGTCTCTACCACCGCACAGCCTGTTCCTTCTCTGCCTCCAGGACACCTGTGAGCCTCACCTTTGCTCTGCCAACCCCACTGCTGGCCTTCGGTGGTGACGTTCTCTCGGTCAGCGCTGCCAGCAATGCAGACCCCACACCCCAGTGCTCAGGGGCCAGCATTCTGGTCAGTGCTCGGACCATTGTCCATCTCTTCACAACTCCTGGTGGCCTTCCTCCTCTTCTCTTCTCTTCTCTTCTCTTCTCTTCTCTTCTCTTCTCGTCTCTTCTCTTCTCTTCTCTTCTCTTCTCTTCTCTTCTCTTCTCTTCTCTTCTCTTCTCTTCTCTTCTCTTCTCTTCTCTTCTCTTCTCTTCTCTTCTCTTCTCTTCTCTTCTCTTCTCTTCTCTTCTCTTCTCTTCTCTTCTCTTCTCTTCTCTTCTCTTCTCTTCTCTTCTCTTCTCTTCTCTTCTCTTCTCTTCTCTTCTCTTCTCTTCTCTTCTCTTCTCTTCTCTTCTCTTCTCTTCTCTTCTCTTCTCTTCTCTTCTCTTCTCTTCTCTTCTCTTCTCTTCTCTTCTCTTCTCTTCTCTTCTCTTCTCTTCTCTTCTCTTCTCTTCTCTTCTCTTCTCTTCTCTTCTTCATAAGGCCAAGGGCAGCCCAGAGGGACCATGCCAGGCCTAGAGGATGTGGAGATAAACCCCCTGTTGAAAATGGTACAGTTGCCCGGCCGGTACCATTGCTCAGTGGTTGAGCATCGACCTGTGAACCAGGAGGTCACGGGTTCGATTCCCAGTCAGGGCACATGCCCAGGTGCTGGCTTGACCCCCAGTAGGGGGCATGTATGAGGCAGCTGATCAATGATTCTCTCTCATCATTGATGTTTCTATCTCTCTCTCCTTCTCCCTTCCTCTCTGAAATCAATAAAAATATATATTTAACAACAACAAAAAAGAAAACTGGTACAGTTACTGGGAGTATAGAAAGAAGAAAAGTGAAACTTAGGTGTGGGCAGAACAGCAAGACAGACACATCCCCCTCCGCCCCCTTGACCCCCCAAAAGCAAACATAACTCACCATGAGCTCCAGTGTCTCGTCCGATCACTAACGTCTCATAGTGGCTTTCAGTTTGTTCTGTTTTCCAGGCTAATCGATTATATTGGGGAGTGAGCTCTGTAGGATGCAGGCGGCTGTCTCAGTCACGCACCACCAGCAGCAGAGCTGGAATTCAAGCCAGACTTGCCCACGTGCCAAGGCCAGACTGTGGGGCGCCTGCACGCATTCCCCAGGTAGACGGGCCTCGGTGCCTTTCGGAGGAATTAGTGCCATAACAGGACAGGGCTAGACTTTAGTTTCAGCCCCCAAGCCATTAGTCACTTAGGATACTTAGTAAGGTCCGGGCCTGGTCCCCATGGCGTGTATGAATCCCATGAGGCTCTGTTTAAGGGGGGCAACTGAACAGAGAGATGGGGGGGGGCTTGGTACATTCTGTCTTGCTCTTGCTAGTGGCCCTGGCTCAGAAGCATGCCTGGGAACACACAGTGGGTGGTTTTCTTTCTTCCCTGGAGGGGTCCTGACTGCGGACTCCACACAGCTCTCTGCCCAGCTGCCAATCATGCTTCCTGCCCCTCATCTCTCCTGTGCGTGGGGGGCAGAGGGAGGGAGAGATATGGGGGCATGTGAGGTTTGAAATGGTTCCATGGAATCTGGGATATCTTTGAGGTAGTGGGGAGACTCAGAGAGGTCTGTTTAAAGAAGAACTGGATGATTAACCTTACTGATCCAGGAATAGAAAAAGGGCTGTGGGCAAGGAACACAATGCTGGAAAAAAATTAAAATCTGTGCTGAAGGGAGGAGAGAAAGAGAGAATGAAATTGAGTTCCCACCGGAGGATGAGCAAGTGTGGGAGGTCAAGATGAGGCTGGGGCTGTGTGCAGCAGGGTGGGGTCAAGGCCACATGAATGCCCTCCTGCCCTCCTCAGGGCATCCTATAGACCAGTGATGGCGAACCTATGACACGCCTGTCAGAGGTGACACGCGAACTCATTTTTTTGGTTGATTTTTCTTTGTTAAATGGCATTGAAATATATAAAATAAATATCAAAAATATAAGTCTTTGTTTTATTATGGTTGCAAATATCAAAAAATTTCTATATGTGACACGGCACCAGAGTTAAGTTAGGGTTTTTCAAAATGCTGACACGCCGAGCTCAAAAGGTTCGCCGTCACTGCTATAGATAGTCTGTGACCCTAAGGGCCTGCCAAGGGGAACTGCTGATCTGGCTCCCAAGCACGTGACTTTAGCTTGACCTCTGGCCCCGGAGGGAAGAGGTCAGAGTGGGCAGAGCTGAGACGGGGCTTCGCCCTGGAGCTACCGGCTCAGGGTCACATTGTGCACGGTTCTCCCCCTTGGAACTCAGGGCGGGTGGGTGGTGAGAAGTGTCCACGCTCTGCTCACTGGCTCCGCCCATCACCACCTGGACAGGCGGGAAGAAAATGTCTCCCATGATGCCCAGAGAAGAGATGATGCTGCATATGCTGGCAGAGCTTCTGTTTAAGAGTGAGGACAAACAAAAAAACGCTTCCTGTACCCAAGGCTTTTGTGTCAGAGAAAATTATTTTGGTGGTGGTACCTCTAGAATCACAGTGGCCACTGGCTACAGGAGGGAGGTGCCAAGTGTGGCTGAGGCCCCAGAAAGGGCCTAGGGCCGTGGTTGGCAAACTGTGGCTTTTGGCCCCTTGAGTGTGGCTCTTCCTAAGCCTTAGGAGTACCCTAATTAAGTTAATAACAATGTACCTACTTATATAGTTTAAGTTTAAAAAATTTGGCTCTCAAAAGAAATTTCAATCGTTGTACTGTTGATATTTGGCTCTGTTGACTAATGAGTTTGCCGACCACTGGCCTAGGGTTGTGCTTCTGGCTGGTGCTGGAGGGAGAAGTAGAAAGGGAAGAGGAGGAAATGAGGACTTAGACATGAAGAAGAGAGATGAGGATGGGAGGGGGGCGCGATTGCTGACTCCCTTCTATGCAGCAGGCAACTTTGCACAGGTACTTTTTTCTGCACCGTCTTTATTGAGATATAATTCCCGGGCCGTAAACCCACCCATTTCAATGCACAATACTGGTTCATTAGCATATTCACAAAGTTGCACAACCATCACCACAATCAGTATTGGAATATTTGCAGCACCTCAAAAAGCAACACCCATACCATTAGCACTCATTCCCCAGGTCGCTTCGTCCCCCAGACCTTGGCAGCTACCAGTCTAGCTTTCTTTCCCAATAGATTTGCCTATTGTAGGCATTTGTACAAAAGGAGTAATCCAATTTCTGGCTTCTTTCACTTAGCACATGATTTTCAAGGTCTTCCATGTTGAGCACACCTTTTTTATGGCCAGATAATATCCCGCTGTATCCATAGGCTGTCCCAAAAATGTATGTGCACTTTAACAGCTGACAACTCATTTAATTTTGAAAATGAACTCCATGCGAATGAACACTGAATTTATCATCCTTCAACGTGTGTATACGTTTTGGGGGGACATCCTGTGTATACCTCATTTTATTTCTTGGTTCCTCAGTTGATTGCCACTTGGGCTGTTTCCGCTCTGGGGCTGTTCCTGCATGAATAATGCTGCTATAAACACTGGCGTATAAGTTTTTGCATGACCGTGAGCACTTTCCATTTAATCCTCATCACAGACAGGCATTGTAACCATCAACTTTTTATGGAAAAACTGCAGCTCGGAGAGGCTGAGTGGCATTTTTCAGACAGAAAACCTTCTTTTGATTTGATTATGACAGAAGGCCAAATCAGGGGAAATAAAGTGGAATTTAGCTTCACCCTTTCCGGGTCATTATACACACCACTGAGTCAAAAAAGACGAAAGGAATGAGGGAACGTGCGTCACGGGTCTGCTGAAGGCTCCGTCACCTTCTCTGGGGAGCTGGGTCTCAGGCAGGGCCCGCGATGGCCCTGCCCGGGCGTGGCACTAAGGCAGGGGTCCTCAAACTACGGCCCGCGGGCCACATGCAAATACAAATATTGCATTTGTTCCCGTTTTGTTTTTTTACTTCAAAATAAGATACGTGCAGTGTGCATAGGAATTTGTTCATAGTTTTTTTTTTAAACTATAGTCCGGTCCTCCAACGGTCTGAGGGACAGTGAACTGGCCCCCTGTTTAAAAAGTTTGAGGACCCCTGCACTAAGGTCTGGGGATGGGGGCCCCCTTGTCCTGCTCACCCTCCTGACTCAGTGGCAGACAAGAGCACTGGTAAAGAGCAGCTCCAAACAGTTGCTGGAGTCGCTGGCCAGCCCCGTGAGGAGCCAGGCGGCAAGTGTCTGCAGGGGCACCCCATTCTGAGAGGGCATCGTGGGTGAGCTCTGCCCGCTGACAAGAGGCGCCCCTTATGGGATCCAGCTCGGCCCCAGGCCGGCTCTGTGGCATGGAACAGGGTCACCGAGACTCCTGGCTCTGCTCCCCTCTGCCTCCGGGGCTTTCTCAGAAAGCACTTGGACATGGGAGAGTGGGGGACGTGCCGCCCCATTAATGCACCTGTGAGGCTCGGCAGGACCCGAGCCAACGCTGGTAATCATTGACCCTGAGAACCCCCGGGGCAGAGCAGGAGAACCGGCAGGAACACGGGCTCCCCGGCTAATCCACTGCCCGGGCTTGGAGCCCTGCCCTTCCCGGGGCCTTTCTGGGAAGCGTGATGCTGCTGCAGCCTGGACACTGGTGTGGAGCAGCCCAAGGTCAAGGCACCGCAGATGGTGACGTGATTGGATCCTTCATGCAATGCACGGCTGGAGCTTGAAGGAGACACTGGAGCTGGAGGTAGTATTACTGAAGGTGTTAATAGCTGATCACTCACCTACCTCCCTGCCCAAGGGTTGTCTCAACTCTTTCTGTCCATCTGTAAGATAGAGATGAAGGTTCCCATTTTTGAGGTAAAGAAATGGGCGCATAGAGCCTTAGCCGGTTTCGTTCAGTGGATAGAGCATCGGCCTGCAGAATGAAGGGTCCCGGGTTCAATTCCAGTCAAGGGCATATGCCCGGGTCGAGGCCTCAATTCCCAGTAGGGGGGCGTGCAAAAGACAGCCAATCAATGATTCTTTCTCATCATTGATGCTTCTCTCTCTCTCCCTCTCCCTTCCTCTCCCATCCTCTCTGTAATCAATAAAAGTATCTTTTTTAAAAAAAGAAATGGGCCCACTGAGAAGTTATGTAGTACCGAGGATTAGAGCTAGCAAGTGGCTGATCCAGATTCAAACCCCACACACCCACTTTTTACATCCCGCCCAGTGGGCCGCTTGACGGGGCTGTGACAAGGAAAGTTCAGGTATCAGCTAGAATGTAGGACTAACCAGCAGGCACCCAGAATCCCCTCCCAACGCAAGGACCTGGTGCCCTGGGCCTACTTGGCACATCCTCCACGCTGGGCTACCCTGACACAGCTCCCTTTAGCTGTGGGAGAAGCATCAGGAATCCTAGCCCCCAGTGCCTGTATTTACGGCATCAGCTCCCTTATTCCCCGATTTGATAAGTTGCCAAGGCGTGGAATGCTGAATGCTTTCTTAAAAACAGAGTGTACTTGTTGCAGACACACAGGAAAAGTATATTCACGGCTTCCAGTCCACATGGAATTCATTCATTTCTGGGCTGAAAATATAATATTGTGTGTGTCGGGGGAGGGGGGGGAGGAACTTGACATAATGGGGATGGGTGGTCAGGCACTCTCTTCTCTTTGAGAAACTGACATTTAAGTTTCTTTCTGAGAAATGACATTTCAGTTGAAACCAAGAAGTGACTCTGGAGGGGCGAGGAGAGGGCCAGGTGTTCCCAGCAGGGGAAATAGCACCCGAGGCAGCTCAGAGAAGCCAGTCACTTGCCCAAGTTTCTATTGTTGGTATGAGGCAGGTCTGGGCCAGTGTCTCCTCGTCTCCGTAGCCCCGGTCTGTTGCTTACGCTTGACCTTGGCATTCAATGCCTATTGCCGAGCTGACTGACTCCAGGCCAGGATGCTTCGCCTCTGCTGGTGGGCAGTTCTCCATCCTCCCACACTAGGCATCACCATCACAGCTCACTTCTGACTGTCGGATATGCAGTCACTGCACCATACATATCTATAGAGGCCTCCCAATGGGAGATGGCATTCCCATAACCTCAGGCCATTGCTGACAATAAGTTCAAGCCAGGACGATCTCTAGAAGCTTCCAAAGTAAGCACAGAGCTCAACAGAACAGCATCTGCTGCTGCCTCCTCGGTCGCTTCCCAATTCCTTAAGCAGCATCACCGTTGGCGAGCTCTGTCTAGCATTAGGAGGCCCTTCTCATGCCAGCAGGGCCTGTGACCTTCTCTTCCAACGTACACCCTCGGATCTAATCCAGATGATTCTGTGCCCTCTCCAGGGGGTCCTCACCCTTTTTTTGGGTGCTTTTGCTCATGCTCTTCCTTGTCTCTGGAAACCCACCTCCTCTCCACTAATCTAGACCTTTCAGGTTCAGTGTCTAAAAGAGGGTCTGGTCTTTTGCCAGCTCTTGCCCTCTTATGTGATCTCTCCATTGAGTAAGTAAACGTATGAAAAGTCACCATTCCTGTTGCATAGCTGTAGGTCCTGAGTAAGTGTTTGCCTTCCCTCCACATTGCTTATTAGCTACTTTGAGAATGCCAGAGGGTTTAAAAAAGCAAGGGCTTCTCAGGCCATTCTAGGTTCTTCTAGATCAGTGGTTCTCAACCTTCTGGCCCTTTAAATACAGTTCCTCATGTTGTGACCCAACCATAAAATTATTTTTGTTGCTACTTCATAACTGTAATGTTGCTACTGTTATGAATCGTAATGTAAATATCTGATATGCAGGATGGTCTGAGGCGACCCCTGTGAAAGGGTCGTTTGAAAGCCAAAGGGGTCTCGACCCACAGGTTGAGAACCGCTGTTCTAGATCTTTTGCTCTTTTTACTTTCTGCTTTGTGACCTCTGCACATTGCTTAACTCCTCTGAATCTCACTTCCCCACCTCCTAGGGTTACTGTGAAAATGAAATATGCTAATGCATGTAAGAGATTTTGCACTTGTGTCTAGCTCACACTGTAGGCTTTCGGGGGAGGGTGCTTTCACAGCTCCAGGGGGATACCATTTGTACTGTGCTCTAGGGGGCGCTGTTCACACAGCATGCAACCGTCTGCTGTTGCCGGGAGCAGGGTACTGATGCTCTCCAAGGCATTTTTCATTGCCATTTCACACTCCCTAGAGACTTTTCTCAGCCATAATCTTTCTCTTCATTCATTTTAAGCTGTACCTCTTCACTTTTGCCTTCTCTTATCCTAACTTTGGCTCAGTCTGATGTAGAACTCCTGAAGCTTAGGAGAGAGCCTTGAGAGAGCACCAACACCATAGACCTTGCGATTCCCTGGCTCTTGTTCCCAAGCTCGCTTCTCTGGACGGAGCCAGGTGCCCAGGAAGGCCTGTGTGGCATTCCCACCCTGGACACAGCAGACTTGGGGCTCTATGGTGGAGAGGGCATGAGCAGACCCTCAAGCCAAGGGTGGGCTATTCCTAAATTCATTCCCCAATCTAGGCTGGCAGAGTCCTGAGGTTCAGATGCCCCTTTCCATGCCCCCGAGGCCAGGAGAAATTGTTTCCACTGGCTTTGCCAAGTTCTATTTAAGAACCCAGGCTGACCCCAAGTGAGCTGCCTGATAGTGCAAAAGCATCAGAAATAACTTCTCTCGGAATTACCGAGCAAAGGGGACATGACGCCTTCTGCCAACCATAGGTTCCAGATATTAAAAAGATAACTTGCGGGGGGGGGAGATTAGATGACTGAGGCTCCTCGGGGCTCTGAGGGTTTGCAAATCCAGCTGGGTGGCCATCCCCCAGCAGCGTGAGACCGTTTTCATGGAAAACAGGAAGTCCTCCTAGTCAGGGGCACCCGTTTGCGCTCCTGGCACAGGTGTGTTGAAGAATATCAGCTTGGCACCTGGCCTGTTGGGTCTCCCCTTTGGTGGCTGCTCTTAAAACCCTGTTCTCAACCCTTTCAGGGCAGCAAACCTGCTGTACTGCGTTATTGACCTACTTAACCTGGAGCAACTCGAGAGCAGGCACTGTTACCATCTTGGTTTCCTAGTCTAGCACCAGGTACATGGTAGATGTTCAATAAGTAGAGTGTTTGCTCAGTTATATTGATTAAGAAGGCACAGGAATGTCTCTCCTAAAATATCTCAGGAGCCATGGAGGTGACAGCAAACTCATTGCATTTATGCACACATTGATCAATTGATTTATCTTCAGTCAACACACATGTATAGAGTTCCTACTAAGTGGCCTCTAACTCCATCTTCAGGCCTTAGCACCCTCAGATGAGGTGCCCCCCAAATCACTCCCACTTTTTTCTATCCTGGTTGGTATCACACAGACTGTTTTTTGTTTTTTCCACTTCATTTGCATCTCCTACCCCCACACTGGACTGGAAACTTCCACAGGATGATTCCCTGGTGTCTCGCATGGTGCATAGTACACATCCCAGTATAAAATATCAGTGTTGGCTAATAGTAGACAAATACATGAATGTACACATAAAGGTAATGAGTGTTTTTTCAGTTGATGTGTTTTCACAGGGGATAGATACCCATCTGACAGAGGTCTTTGAGGAAAGGTGTTCCTTTGGGCATTATACAAACCAACCATGTTCCAACGGCCGATTTACGTAGCTCATGTCCCCATTCAACTCTGAGCCCCTTGAGAAGAGGAACCAAGTTCTATTTGTCTTTGAAATCCTACATGAGGAGCATACACCCAATATTTGAAAAGCTTACAAAAAGTTTATTTTCTGAGAGTGGACTGTTTACAGAACGCTAATGCTGAATTCTTGAATCATTCACTTGCTTTGCCAGGCCACTCCGAATACCTTGGTAAATATTAGCTAATATACAGCCCTTTGCTTGCTATTAAGATTTACTGATTTCAATAGAAAGTAACCTAAAAACTGTGGGTGTTACATAACCCAGACACCAGGGCCAATCTCGAATCAACCAATAATTTAAAAAAATACATATTGGCTTTGTCTGTGGTTGGATTAAATGCCACTGTCTAAGCAAAGTTGGATGTGTGCTGTGTACATTGGGGGTCTGCCGTGTCAATGATGGCTTTGGTCAGAGGATGAATTTATCCTGTAGTCTTGCTTTCTCTAGGTATAATTCTTCTCACTCTCTGAATAAATAAATCAATAGTATATGTGAAAAGTACCTTTCATAAAGGCCAGATTTTATTTTTAAAAAATCCAACAATAAAGGTTGCTTATAAATCTCACTTTCTTACGTAACAGGGACTGTTGTACAGAGAGATTAACATGGTATCTTGTTGCTTCCTGGTGTGATCTTACTTTCATCTTACAAATATGTACTTACCTGTGTCTATGTTTTCACCTGTGTCTTTGTGAACACCTGGACGTCTCACCATCTCAGGGTGTCCAGAGCAGAGTCTGGGAGATTGAGGAGAACTAATTGTTTCTGGTGAAAGTTCTTGGGCACGGCCTGGGCGACACAGGAGGGGAGCCACCGAGCGTGGCAAGGAGAGGAGAGAAATGTCGGAACACAGCATGCCTGCTGCCCAGGGACCTCAGCCGGCGGCTTGTCATGTCTTAGCATGACAAGCCATGCGAGGTTTCTAAAGATAAAATACATACCCAGGCTGGGGCTTGGTCTGAGAACAAACAATTGCCTTGGTTATACCACACAAGTCCACTATCCAATGAAGTGTTTTCAAGCTAGTACAAATTAGCATCAGTCCACTGACCAAAGACTAAACTGTATTAAGCTGGGTCTAAAACAAATCAACCTGCATCCAGAGGCCAGCTCCCAACACCGCTCCCTTGCCTCGCCCAGCCATGGATGCTTCAGGTCAGAATACGTTTAGGATGAAGGTAAGTGCGAACCGTCTGGGGAAAGCATCACAAGCCGGTTGCTGTTGTCTCAACTCTTTGCAAGGCCAGGTGGATGATATTTTATTAGCAATAGAGGCATGGAAACCCAAACTTATCTGAGAGATAAGTCAGGGAGTACTTATTCACTCTACAGAAATATTCGTTATCACCCAAAGTGAAATGAGCCTGTCCTCAAAATTTCAAATCGCCACAGCTGTGGTTGTCTCTTCACCACTTCTAGTTGGTGTTGGCTTCTTGCGTTTTCACCTGCTCTAAGACCACGGATTTAAGAGAGACCGGAAAAGGGTCGTGGGGGGAAAAGCCAGAAGTTGGTGTGTTAGGAGCCATCTCTGGAATGATAATGTATGACAAAGAGAATGTGGATTCAATTGACATATGTTGGCTTTAGAATTTAGTATCTTGTGTGAGGGCTGCTCTATGAAGAGCTTTTGACACACTATGCGTGTCCGTGAACCTGAGAAAGGGAGAAAGTCCCAGTGAATGTAAGCAAGGTTAAAGATTGTGTGTGCAGAGAAAGAGGAGAGAGTAGGAAAGACTACGTCTTCCTCCATGAGTTGAATTTGGGACCATCACCTAATATTCTTGGGGACTTGAGGTCAGTGAGGGCTGGGTGGGATGAGGGCAGGCACTGCTGTTTGCTCTCTTGGTAGCATTTTTAAAAAAATCTTTAGAACCTGTCCTCAAAATTTCAAATCACCACAGCTGTGGTTTTCTCTTCACCACTTCTACTTGGTTGTTGGCTTCTTGTGTTTTCACCTGGTCTAAGACCATGAGCAAGAAACTGTGGAATATCAGTTTTGTTTAAAATTTATCACTAAGTTGGTTTCGCTTCCTAGTTTGTATGAATAAACGCATTTTTGAAGGGGGTTTTGACATCTATTTTAGAAACATATTTGCATTTAATTCAAAATATCACGAAGACATGGCTCATCGTGGTGAACGAGCTTAGAGTGGCAGTAGGCATGCCTAAGGGAGGAGGTAGTCTTGTGTTTATGTCCCCAGGTGCCATCATTGTTGGCTGTTGAGGGGGAAATCCCTTCATTCTTTTGCTCTAAAATGGAAGTCAAAATAATGCCATCGATAAGAAACTATTGATCAGATAGCATTTGAAGAGCTTAATTCATTCACTGACTTATTTCATTTATGTTTTTATACTAAATAACTAAGACATAGACTGTGCCAGCAGCTGGGAAAGAGTGAGTAAAACATGATCCTACCCTCACAGAGCTCCCAGCCCTTTAGCTTGGGAGAAGGGAAAAACGTGTGAGATATTGCTGGTGACCATCATACTACTTTTGGGGGGATGTTGGCATACCACAAAGAGAGAGTAGAAACACAAAGGGAGGCTTGCAGATGCACTGAGAAAACTTCTGCCATCAGATGGTAGGACTTGACTAAACTATGCTGAGCAACTTGGCTCTAACAGCGTCCCACATTAAAACAAAAAGGAAGTTGATTAATACTTGTCTGAAAACGTCTCAGGGAAATTTAACTTTAGAAAAGAAAATTTCATAACCGAGAGGCAGTGGGGTAGAGGCTCTTCTGGACTGACCAGCAGGGACCCTCATGCTCTCGGTGTCCACCTGCCGCTTTGTTAGGTACATGCCTGGATGGGTCATTGGGATTATCTGAGTCTCAGGTCCTTCATTTAATAAATGAGAGGACTGAATCGAATCAGAATTTCTCTTGATATGTATATGCCTCTAGCAGTACACAAAATGGCTTAGGTAGTATATTTATGAGCGGTTTTTTTCATAGTTACTTATTTTTATATATAACAAAAAATGTAAATAGTGCATCAAGCTTCTGCTTTCACAGATATTTTTGCTTAATATAAAGCTAAATTAATTTTTAATATATATATTTTATTGTTGATAGTATTACAGACATCTTCCATTTCCCCCCTCCTTTATCCCTCTTCTCCCAACCCTTATTCACTGCCCCCCTCATGTCTTCACTACCCTATCGCATACCATGTCCATGGGCTATGCATATAAGTATATCATTTCTTTGGTTTATCTCTTCTCATCCTCCCAACCTAACTTTATATTTTTAAAGGAGAGCTCATTTAAAGAATAATATAAAAATATCATAGTACAGGTCATGATGGTGATCACAAACATTTTCAAGGTTGTATGCAATTAAGGTCAGGAACCCTCTTAGATTCCTTCCAATTCTATCTCATCGGATTAGTTTTCCTCTTTATATTTAAGCAATATGGCCTTCTGGTGGAAAGTTTCTATTGAAAATAGCATTGTGGCATCCAGAATAAACCTGTCAGCTTGCCAAATGGTCAGTAATCCAGATTGTTTGGAATGTCTTTTCATAAACAGGTAGCTCTTTATGTGCGTCACCTACGTCATCGCTGTTCTAAATACAATTTTTTTTTCTTTGATGTGTTCTCAGATCAAGGTGTTGACAGAAAGAATGTTCAAACATCTTCGGAAATGGTTTGTCACTCGCTTTTTGGGGCATCCTCGGCGAAGAACAAGGCTGGTTTCCAAAGATGGAAGGTGCGTCACCTAGTCATCGCTGTTCTAAATACAATTTTTTTTTTCTTTGATGTGTTCTCAGATCAAGGTGTTGACAGAAAGAATGTTCAAACATCTTCGGAAATGGTTTGTCACTCGCTTTTTGGGGCATCCTCGGCGAAGAACAAGGCTGGTTTCCAAAGATGGAAGGTGCAACATAGAGTTTGGCAATGTGGAGGCGCAGACGAGGTTTATATTCTTTGTGGACATTTGGACGACGGTGCTTGACCTCAAATGGAGATACAAGATGACCATCTTCATCACAGCCTTCTTGGGGAGCTGGTTCCTCTTTGGCCTCCTGTGGTACGCGGTAGCCTACATTCACAAAGATCTCCCCGAGTTCCATCCACCGGACAACCACACCCCTTGCGTGGACAACATTAATGGTCTGACCTCAGCTTTTCTGTTTTCTCTGGAAACACAAGTGACTATTGGCTATGGATTCAGGTGTGTGACCGAACAGTGCGGCACCGCCATCTTCCTGCTCATCTTCCAGTCTATCCTTGGAGTCATCATCAATTCCTTCATGTGTGGCGCCATCTTAGCCAAGATCTCCAGGCCCAAAAAGCGGGCGAAGACCATTACCTTCAGCAAGAATGCCGTGATCAGTAAGCGGGGCGGGAAGCTGTGCCTCCTCATCCGCGTGGCCAACCTCCGGAAGAGCCTCCTCATTGGCAGTCACATCTATGGGAAGCTTCTCAAGACCACAGTCACTCCGGAGGGAGAGACCATTATTTTGGATCAGACCAATATCAACTTCATAGTTGACGCCGGGAATGAAAATTTATTCTTCATCTCCCCACTGACCATTTACCACATCATTGATCACAACAGCCCCTTCTTCGACATGGCGGCAGAGACGCTTCTCCAGCAGGACTTCGAGTTAGTGGTGTTTTTAGATGGCACCGTGGAGTCGACCAGCGCGACCTGCCAAGTGAGGACATCCTATGTCCCAGAAGAGGTGCTCTGGGGCTACCGTTTTGCTCCCATCGTGTCCAAGACCAAGGAAGGGAAATACCGCGTGGATTTCCACAACTTTAGCAAGACGGTGGAAGTGGATACCCCTCACTGTGCCATGTGCCTTTATAATGAGAGAGATGCGAGAGCCAAGATGAAGAGAGGCTATGACAACCCCAACTTCACTTTGTCAGAAGTCAACGAGACAGATGACACTAAAATGTAGCAGTGGCTTTTCGACACAAGTAAAGCCAAGTTTCGAACACACATAGTGGACTAGCGGCATGATGAAGCAATCAACCATTTGGGAGTATGAAACAGACAAAAGCCTTCCAAGTCCACCAGCACAATGCCCCTGAACTCTAAAACCATGATTCTACAAGACTCTACAAGGCTAGTGCAGTAGAACATGCATTGTATTTGTAGGAAGCTGGAATATAGAAATCATGGGAGCTCACTTGAATATGATTATTTAAAATCATGCAATGTTAATAGAAACAGACAAAAGTCATCAAAAGTCTCATGAGATCAAATGTGGTCTTTTTAAAAGTTTCCTTGAAGAAGTTATGAGCTTTATATAGGATCAGGGGAAAAACATATTCTTGTCTTCATTCTACTGATAAGCAATAAGTCACTTTATTTATTTTTTAAAAAATTTTATTGAATTTTGGGGGTAACATTAGTTCATAAAATTATATAGGTTTCAGGTGTACAATTCTATAATAAATCATCTGTATATTGTATTGTGTGTTCACCACCCCCAAGTCAAGTCTCCTTCCATCACCATTTTTCTCCCCTTTACCCTCTTCTACCTCCCTCTATACCCATTTCCCTCTGGTAATCATCATACTGTTGTTATCTGTGTCTATGAGTTTTTTGTGTTTTTGTGTGTGTGTGTGTGTGTGCTTAATTCCTTCATTTTTTTCACCATTCTACCTCCCTCTATACCCATTTCCCTCTGGTTATCATCATACTGTTATCTGTGTCTACGTGTTTTTTGTGTTTTTGTTTTTTTGTGTGTGTGTGTGCTTAATTCCTTCATTTTTTTCACCCCAACACCCCTCCTCTCTGATAGCTGTCTTCTATTTTGTTTGTGTTAGTTTATTTTTTCCATTAAATTCCACATATAAGTGAAATCCTATGGTACTTGTCTTTCTCTGACTGGCTAGTTTCTTGGTGGTCTCTTTAGGGTTCTCTCTCTACAGTATAATGTCATCTGCAAGTCACTTTTATTTTAACAATGACTTTTATCAAAGAAAAGATTGCCTCCTGAGTTGGGGGAACTGAATCAAAGACAATAAGAAAAGACTGTTCCACAAAGAACAGCTGTGGGGCTCTGACCCTCTCAGCCCTGGTCATTGGAGCTCCCATCTCAGCCTAGGCCACACTGTGTCTGGAGGAATAAGGGACGGCTCAGTCCATGGACTCTGTGTCTCTCCGTCCCCAACGTGGAGAGGAGCACCGAGCCAAACCTGCTTTACGGTGTATCCATGCGCTGCTGCCCAAGCTGGGTTTTGGCCCAAATGACCTTATGTGGTATATTTAGATGGAAGCTAGATCGTCGCTCCAGAATCTCCATGAACACTTTTCTGCAAGAAAGAATGCTTGGTTTGAAAATAGTGGCGATATTTCTTTCCATTTGTATTTGTAAAATAAAGGGCTATGAATGTGTTAAAAGAATATCTCCTGATCTCCCAAGAAGGCAATGAGGAGTTTAAAGGGGAAAAGTCAGTTTAGAAGGGAAGGTACCGCTAATGCTTCTGAGAAAAACTGTATTTGTGTTTTTCTGCCTGGGGCTGGTATTGACATGCTGCTTCTAAAGGAGAAAAAGTGTGAAAGGGAATGAGGTGTGGCTCCTCAGTGAGGACAGAGCCAGGTCTTCCTTTCTCTAAGGGCCAATAGCACATCTTCCTGAAAGGGACCAACTTAATGTAAGGATTAATCTTTAAAAATTTTTTAAGTAAATTTTTATTGATTTCAGAGAGGAAAAGAGAGAGAGAGAGATAGATAGATAGAAGCATCAATGATGAGAGAGAATCATTGATCGGCTGCCTCCTGCATGTCCCCTACTGGGGTCAAGCCCACAAGCCAGGCATAGGCTCTGGCCAGGAATTGAACCATGACCTTCTGGTTCATAGGTCAACGCTCAACCACTGAGCCATGCCAGCTGGGCAGGATTGATCGTTAGGGGAAGGTTTTACTGTGAATGTCTTAGTTCCCCACCTATGTGATTTTGAATGTATTCTTGAAAGGATGGTACTCAAAGCTGCTTAGGAATCAACTGTTTGGAGTGTGATGATTAATATATTAAATCTCTGGTACTGCACGTTCTTTCTAAAAGTGTCAGTCATTCTGCATCAATGTGACGGACCAGCTGATGGAAACCCTCTTGCTGAGAGTGGACTTTCTTCGGGGAGCAGTGGGAGGGCTGGGGGGCTGGCAAGCAGGAGGAAATGAGGTCGGCTGCCCGCATGTGCTCCCTGTGCCACTCAGCATACCCTTCCAGTGCGTCTTGGCACATAGAGTGGCAGCTGCCAGCACTTGTCAGTAGAGACGGCTTTGTCTGCCCGGGCCTGGGGTTGCATTTGTACAGATCCAGCCACCCAACCTGATCCTTCTGACCAAGACCAGTGGGCAGTCTGCTGCGTTCACGGTTGCACAGTTAGTTGGTGGCCATAACAGTGACGCAGCTGGCCCACACGGGAGATTGCTCTGTGCCTGTGTGTTGGCATAGCGGTTTAATCTACTGATAAAACGAAAGGAGATCAGGAATGTCGAGCTTGAGGGAGCTGGAGTTCTCTGCTGGCCCCTTGTATGAGGCTTTAGGGTGCTAGTCCCTTTGTAAACTGGAGAGAAATGTATGGACTGGGTCCTTCACACCAGAACACATTCCTTCTGGTCTGTGCTTCTCACCAGCAGCGCCTGGGGACTGCTGGGAGTAAGATGACCCAAACAATCCGTTTCTTTTGATGGCTAGGGATGCTGCTTGACAGCTGGAAGCTCTGTGATTGGCATTTATTTCTGGGCTAGCTGATGGAAGCTCATCTGCTTCCGTATACTCCTTTATCAGAATGAAGGCATTTCTGCCAGGTGGGGTCTCCTTTTTAATGTAAATTCCCATTGACCCTCTAGTAACCATTAACAGACATCGAAGAAACCCCTTGGGAAGTGCCCCCTTTCCACCCTGGTACTGCTGGAACCCCAACGCAGCATAAAAACCCTGGACATTCAGAGGGAGAGGGTTACGCAGGAGCTCAGTGAGTCAAGAAAATACATGGGGAACAGAAGGTTCCAGAAGGCCAACTTGGTGCTGCTAACGGTAGGCTTTTTATTCCAATGTGGTGCCATTGTTCCCAGCAGGGCCTGACTACATGAGTTTCACTAGCTACAGGTGAGCCAATGACCACATGCACTGATCTATCCATTTCACAAGGAATTCAGCATTTCTTATCCCATAAAACAATAAAATTGCATCCCATGATGCATTGCCTTATTTAAAGTTTTCCTTGGTACTGATTCCGCTGAACTTGCCTGATTTATCTCTGTTGCTATGGGGATTTAGATTTGGGGAGTGGGATCCTGGTTTATCTTCCTGGACTTAGGCTGGCTAAAGCTCCAATATTCAGAGTTAAGATTTGGGAGATGGTCTAACCATTGATTTCTCCAGAGAGAAAGGGCGAGGAAAAGATCCTCTCTCAGTTGCCAACTCTAAGAAGTGAGATGATCCCTGGCTGTTTCCATGGGTGGTGGGTGTGTAACAGGCCCAGGAAGATGGTGTGGGCAGGTGAGGGTTGCCCTCCTCCCTTAGAGGTTTTTCATGACACAGGAGCTGGGTTCCAAACAAGAAGATTCAGTGGCCAGCGTGAGGAAGCTTCCCCCATTTGGAATAAATGTTCTGAAAACCTCTGAAGCAAAGCATGCAAATGAAGCCCTGGCCCCGCCCCTGGGCCGTTGCTGTCTGCCATTCCAGGAAGTATGTGTCAATCAAAGCTTGACAGGGGAGATAGAGCATTTTATTTTGGAAGCCAGAAGTTTGAGAACAATGACTGGAATTTCCTCTTTCTGTCCGGCAAGGGCTGTTTGTCGCTGGGGAGATAAAAGTCCAGGGGTAGGGAATAAAGGTTATCGGAAACTGGGCCACACAGGGCCTTGGGGAGGGGGGCGCCCGGAGGAGGGGTTAGGGAGGAAATCTATTTCAATGCCTGTCATTAAGTTTCCATTAAAAGAACATTCAGTTAGGAATTCAAAAATAATTTAATCTCCCCAGCCAGATGCACCCAGCTGGACTCCTTGGAGCTGAGCCCTGCGGAGGGAGATTTGCACTGGGGCTCAGGGTAGGAACCAGGGTGGGCCCCTTCTGCTTCTCCACCCAAGACAGCCTTGACCGCTCTGGATGTTCTAGAAGACATGTGTGTCTTTCAGGCAGGGAGACACCCAAGACGTGTGACAGTAGAAGCAACTGGCTGTAGGGGCTACTTAGAGTTCCTACTAGGGACTAGGCTCTGTTTTAAGGAGTTTGAGTACATGATTTCAGTTGATTTCCCCAGAAGTCCTATGAGGTACTAGCATTACACCTATAGGGTGTCCCAAAATTCATGCAAGAAGTAATTTTGATAAAAAACACAGGTTTATAATTAAAAATTGTAAATTTTTTATTGATTCATAAAGTATACAGTATAGGGTTATGTATGGAATAGAATATTGGGTAAATGGCCTCCACGGCTTTGCTGGCACATACGCACTCTTTTGTTGAAATTTTCCATGACCAATTTGCATAAATGTGCCTGAATTTCGTTGATACAGCGCTCAATTTCCTCCTTCGAGGCTTGGGTGGTCGTGGGCTTGTTGGCATGAACCTTAGACTTCAAAAAACCCCAAAGAAAAAAGTCCAATGGCGTTAAATCTCATGATCTGGGCGGCCAATTCTGATCACCAAAACGGGAAATTACAGGACCAGGAAATGACTCATGCAGTAATTAATAAACCAAGTAAAATTAGGCTTTTGTTGTTATTGTTAATGCTCATGCAAAATTCAAATCTTGCGTGAATTTTGGGACACCCTACATTTTGGACTTGAAGCAGCTCAGGTAAGGAACTTGTCCAGAGTCACTAGCTAGCAAGTGACAGGGTGGGACTCGAACCCAGATCTATCTGTCTTGAAAGCCCATGAGTTTAAAATCACTCAAATTTACATCCTAACATGGATCACCCGTGAGAGAACTCTCGGAGCGTCAGACATGTACCTGGAAGCCACGGTTAGTTGGTACATGTTCCCGGTTCTGTCTCTCACTGTGGGAGAACCCCTTCATTGCTCAGCTCAGGGAAGGCCCTGGCCAGTGCTCAGCAAACACCTCTGGACTTCCATGTTCTAGAAAGAGGCAGGGCTGTGCCAGGGCCCCCAGATAATCTCCCCTTTTGGCATCTGGAAGTAAACGGGTGTCTCAAAGCTTTGCCTAGCTTGTTGGTGTAAACTATGCTCCTACATCTACATATATGCTAATATATTCTAATTATATAGGTGTTATTTTATAACTAGAGACATATGATTCCCATTTGACAGATGGGGAAATGGAGCCTTGCGTCTCCCTGGAGAACAGTGTCTATATTCTCTAGTCACCTCTGTGTTCTTAGCACCACACAGGCCTCACACAGTCAGTAAGTGGTTTTTGAGTCAGCAAATGAGAGAATTAATAACTGATTTGCTGAAACCAACAGAGTCAGTAGTGGATTGGAATCCATATCTGTCCAAAGAACTTTTGACCGGAGCTATATCATTCACTAGCAGTGGGGCCTTGACCAGTAACTTCATTGAATCTGTTTCTTTATTTGGAAAACAGAGCTTTAAAATAGGGTTAAGGTGGCGGAATAATGGATATAAAAACCCTCTGTAAAAAGTACATGACTAGCCCTGGCCGGGTAGCTCAATTGATTAGAATGTCATCCATGATACGCCAAGTTTGAGGATTTGATCAGATAAGAATCAACCAATGCATGCATACAGAAGCAAGTGGAAGAACAAATCCATGTCTCTCTCTCTCTCTTAAATCAATGAAAAAACAAAAGTCAATGACTGCTGACATGGCCAAATGGGATCAGAGCATGAGTTTGAAGCCGAGAGGCCGAAGGGGAGGGCCTGGTCCACAGGGCAGACAGAGGCCACGAAGGCAGAGTCCTGGCTGGTGCTGTGCGAAGAACCGAGGAGGCCTCACGGAAGAACAAATCCATGTCTCTCTCTCTCTCTTAAATCAATGAAAAAACAAAAGTCAATGACTGCTGACATGGCCAAATGGGATCAGAGCATGAGTTTGAAGCCGAGAGGCCGAAGGGGAGGGCCTGGTCCACAGGGCAGACAGAGGCCACGAAGGCAGAGTCCTGGCTGGTGCTGTGCGAAGAACCGAGGAGGCCTCCAGTGAGGAGCCACAGGTCTCAGAGGCCTAGTGCTAATCTGAGAAGAATCCTAGTGCCTTGAACTTCATTTCCACCCAACACGTGCTCATTGAGGGCCTACTATGAACCAGGCCCTGGGGAACCAGGAATGGGGAAGCCAGGCTGGTTCCTGCCACGGTGATAGAGGGTCCCGGGGGCTTTCACCAGCCCGGGGACCAGAGCTGAACTGGAGAACTGCTGAGTGCGGAGGAAGTAAATGTTTTGCCGTATGCAACTGCGAACAATAAAACGACTGATTAGCGTTTTAAGATTATTTGGGATTTCTAAAAAGCCTTTGCAAGTATATCCTACAAGGCAGATACAGTCAGCAACGTGTTCTGAAGTCACCGGACGTCGGTTTTTTTCTCTGTGTGGTTACGCACCGATGTGGCGCAGAGGTACGTTCATTTGCTTCAGTTTATTTCCAATGATTGGAGCTTGCTCATTGTTCTCCTTTCCTAACTTTACTATTTCCTTTTGTTAATTATGCAAAACATTTATATGGTTTCAACTGTCATAAAACAGAGTTCAGAAGACCCATTTCTATTCCTGTGCCCTCTCTACTCCCTTCCTCTTATAGAAAGGTGACCGTTCTTATTAGTGTTGTCATGCTGTTTCTTTTTGAAAAATATAAGCAATACATATTTAGTTCCCCCCCCCCCCCCCTACACAAAAGGTAGCATTCTAGAAACACTGCCCTGCAGGGTGCTGTGCGCCTCAGCATATATCCTGCAGATCACTATAGGGGGCAACCACTGACAATACCAACATCTGCTGTACCAAGGATCCCCCCTCCCAGCCCCTCCCCTTTCCTCCGCTGATGCATTTGCGGTAATTGCTGGCACCTTGCTCCGGAGGCCCCGCCCTGCTGTTCCCAGCAGGAGAGGTGGTGGAGGTGCCTGCTTTGCCTTCCTGAAGGCCTGCTTCTCTTTGCAGGTTGCCTGCAGGGCTCACTCTGCCTTCTGAGCTGGGGAAGGAGCTGGGCTCTCAGAACCAGGCTTCCCTGTGGGAGACAATCCATCAGGGACTAGCAGCTCTTGAAGGATCAAACCTCATTGGAACGAAAGTGAAAACAGGTGTCCTCAAAAGCAACCCCCTCCCTCTCACCAGCATGTCAAACTGGAGGCCGATGCCCGCATGCCTCGGTTTGGCCCGCCGGCCTCGAGTTTGACATGCTTGCCTGGGGTCTCGACAAGAGAGAGGAGGATTCAATGCTCAGGGCATTCTGGATAATCACCTTTTGCTGAGGGTCCAGAACCCACCGTTGTATGCAAAACTCTGTGCATGGGTATTACACTGAAAAGTAATTACAAAAATTAAATCAACACTGAAAATTAATTACAGAAATTAAATCAATAAAAAGCTACCATTGAAGTCAGATGAAAGCGGCGAGGAAGACAGGGATAGGGGCAGGCTTCCTGGAGGGGATGGCAGCTGACGGGGCTTAATGGCTTGGTAAGAAATGGGAGATGGGAAGGGGAGGGGTACCGAGGTAGGCGACCAGGTGGGCACACGTCCAGGCCTAATAGAAGAGCAGGATGTGCATATGCTTGAGGCTGCTGGGAGGGGAGGCGCTGGAGGTGATGCTCATTAGCATACAGAGGGAGGTGGCACCATGTGGTCAGAGGAGTCTGAGGTTTGGTGTCCGGCCTGAGCTGGGATCCTGGCTCTATCACTAACCACCAGAGTCTTTGAGGGGCGAAGACATGATTAAGCAGTATCTCTGGTGGTGGTGTGTGGGGTGGACCGGAGAAGCAATTAGGGTGCAAACAAGCTTTCTAGGAAAGGAGAGAAAGCGTTACCACTCCCATTTTTCAGGGGAGGAGAGGCCCAGAGACCTTGGCTTGCCCGGGTCACCCAGCCGTGAGTGGACAAGCAGCGGCCAGCGCCCAGGGCTTCCCCGCTAGTTAGTTCAGTGCTCTTTCCCGGGCCACCCACAAACCTCACGCCTGGGGGTCACTGCTCCCGAAGGAAAGCTCCCCAGGAGGTGGCAGCCAAGGTCAGGGGCTGGCTTGCCAGGACCAGAGGGCTGGAGTCTAGGGGCCGAAGGAGGCGCCACATCCCTGGACGGCTTCCCTGGGGGACACAGAGGCCAGTGCCCCTCGCTCTGCACCTGCATCCACGGAGCCTGGGAAGAAGTCTGGTCCCCAGGGTCCCAGAGGTGACTTCATCTACGCCCGTGACGTGAAAAGTGGACGATTCACTAATTAGTGGGCTGTTTGGACCACCTGTTAAGTTGGTTCCAGATCATCTAAAAGTGCTGGTTAAAGACCTTAATAACCCTGATGGCTCTCAGGTCCCCTCATCCTGGCATGGCTGAACGCAGACCGGACCCGGGACCGCCTCCTGAGGATGCCGTGTTGAGAGCATGAAACGCAGGCGATGGAAGAGGAGAGCTGAAGGCAGGGGTGCCGTGCTGAGGGCTTTGGCGACAGACTTGGTCAAACTCAGCCTCCCATTTACTGGCTGTGTTATCTAAAGCTAGTTCTTCACCTTCCTGAACTGTGCTTTTCCAGTTGTAAATCCCAGAATACCTGTCTGAAAGGATTACTACAAGGACAGTAGCATGAAAGAATATGAAATGAAATAATATGAAAGCACCTGGTCCAGTGCCTTCATGGGCTTCTGATCAATGGTAGTTGAGTGATGATGACGTGGAAATGATGATTCCGATGATGGCGGGACAAAGACAAAGGGAGGTGGAGCCCGGCCCATGTGGCTTGTCCCACCCTGTGCCTTCTTCCCTCTGCCTAACCTCACCATTTCCCACTCCCTAGCTCCTCCCTTTGCTTTCTATTCCCAGCCTTGATCTTAACCCGAGACGAAACACCTCACCTTCCTCTCATCATCGCTTCTGCTTCCACTGCAGATGTACAGACTCCCCTGTTATTTTCCAAGCAGAGAAACTTACAAGGGGCCCGGGAAGGCAATGGCTTGTCCAGGGTGTCTTCCTGGACCTCAGAAAGCGTCCACTGCTGACCCAGCCTGTGCCTCTGACATCCCACCAGGTGACCAGGGAGTAGAACCAGGTGGTAGGTGTTACTGAACTGAAGGGAGAGGAAGGTGAAAGGGGCAGGGGGTGTGTGTGGAGGGGACCTCTCAAAGCTGTCTCATTAGCAAGTGGACACTTTCCTTTAGTGCAGTGTGCCTCTGGCCAGGAGGTGGCGCCATACGCTTCCAGATCACAAAAGCGAAAGTGCCCTGATCCGAAAGGCCTGGCTGCCAACCCCCACCGTTAGGTGCCAGGCAGAGGGCTCTGGCCTTCCCAGGAAGCGCCTTAAGAGCCATTATAATGTTTCGAATGTTCAACAGGGAGATATGACATATCTGGGTCATCTACGCATTGCCGGGCTGATAAAACCACCGAGAAAGACTGAAAAAATAAATTGACATAAATGTAGATAGAGGTTTATAACGTTAGAGAGATTAGAGTGGCAGGGAGAGAGCTGTTACAGTTTATGAGGAGTCTCCTAGAGTCCAGGCGCTGAGAAGCTGAAGTTATATTATTATCCCCTCTCCCAAATGAGAAGACTGAGGCTCAGAGAGATTAAGATACTTGCCCAAGTCCCTATGTGGCTAGCGAGGACAGAGCTGGCGTTACATCTAAGTGTTCAACATTTACCTATATCCTTATTTAGTCCTCATAACCAGCTGAGGCGGCAAGAACAACCCACCCACGCAAGCAGAGGTCATGCTGTGGCAACATTCACGGGCTTTTCCTCACTAACAGGCCAACTCCTGCCTCCTGGAGGCCTGGGTTCCACTCACGACTCTTCCTTCCTCATGAAGTTGGCCAGTCACGTCCCCTCTCTGAGTCTTAGCTTTCTCATCTGGAAGATGAGAGCATCACCAGACAAGGTTGCGGGAAGTTCAATGGGGAAAACATGTTAATTACAAAGCAAGATTCTATTTTATGGGATTATTTTTACTGCAGGCACCCAGCGGCTGAATTCACATAAAGACACACGCACAGCTCTCTGCCACGGGATTGTTTGTAGTGATGAACCGCCTACGTGTGCCGCTACAATAGGGAAATGGGTTCGTGCAGTTTGGACCCTAAGAGGGCACAATCCTATGCTGCTTTCAACAAGGATTTGGGCACTCGGCAAAGTCCTGGCCACACGCTGGCAAGCAAAACACACCGGCAGCTCCTGGGGGCTCAGGTCTGGAGGCAGCTGACAGGAAGCACAGTTGTTGGAGGGGACACCGGTCAGGGGTCCTAACCTAGTCTGGGGGCCCCCGCAGAGAATCTGCCTGGGGAGCAGCCGGCAAGGTGAAACCCGAGGCATAGAAAGAGTTACTCACATGGGGGGGGCGGGGGCATGGAGGGCGAGGATCAGGAGAGGGGGTGCAGGAAGAGGAAACATATGTCCAAGTCCAGGATATGAGCGCACAACACATTGCAAATCACTTTTAAAAAACAGGCCATGGTTTTAGACAATGTTCTCAAAATGTCAAATGGAAGAAGTGTGAATCAACAATATTAAACTCTGTTTAGAAACCAAACACTATCGTTTTCTGAGGGTCTGAGGTGTCTTTCGGCTACCAGATTACTTTCTTAAAATGCCTTGACAGGTTCAAGAGGTCGCTGGTATCACAGGAAGAATCCTAGGCTGAAGGTCAAAGCAACTTCGGTGTTCTGTGTCGCCTCGAACTTGCTTTAGCCTCTCAGGCAAAGTGCCTAACCTTCCTGATCTCCATTCTTCTTACTTATATTTTTTAAAAACCCACAAAAACTAGGTGATCTTTAAGTATCTTTTAGGCTGTGAGTTTTTATGACAATACAACATTCAGAAAAGAGTAATATGGTACCAGTAAGCCTCAAGATTAGCTGAAGATGAAAATGGCACATTCTCAATGTTTCCTGAAGCCGTGCATAATCAGGTTTTGTCAGAGCTACCTTACTGCAATTCTATTTTTTTAAAATGTGTAGAGAAAATAAATAGATTTCAGCAGTGTGGAATGTATATGACTTTAGAAATATTGTCTAAATACTTTTAAAAAGCTAGCAGGAAAAACTTCAAGGAAGTCAGCATGACCATCTTTGGAAGTTATCATTAAGAGAAAATCCAGAAAACGGCAAAGGATTTTAATTTTTGTTAAATCCAAAGTCATAATGCATTAAATGTCCAATAAAATCTGGACAAGCAAATATTAAAAAGCAGCATAATACGATACACACTACTGTCCTGCAAGTTACACTAGTAAAACTCCTTTTACCACTGCCCAGGTTAGGCTACACTGAATTTTGCACTTCAATGAATGAATATCCAAGAGCAATAACAAGGAATGCACTTTATGAACAAATAAACATGTTTTGTTGCCCTTTTGAATAAGCCACACTATTATTTTAAAAGAGAAAACCATTAAAAATATTAAACATACTAGAGGCCCAATGCACGAAAATCATGCAAGAGTAGATAAAAAAGAAAAACATTAAAAATATTAAACGTACTAGAGACCCGATGCATGAATTCATGCAAGAGTAGGCCTTCCTTCGCTTCCTTCCCCCAGCTGCCAGGACCAGCTTCCTTCTGGAACCCGGGACCCGGGCTTCCCTCGCAGCCCCAGCTTTGTCCGGAAGGTCGTCCGGAAGGACGTCTGGTCTAATTAGCATATTATGCTTTTATTAGTATAGATTTTTAAGTAAGATGTTTTAAAATTTAAATTTGAAGTCGTTCTTTAAAACATTCACTTTTGTTGCATATGTATGTATATACATATGTTTGTGTACACATGAAGAAGGACAAAGAAGTAACCACAAATCCATTCATTCATTCTTTACTCATCAAATTTATTGCGGGGGGGCTATGGTTCTGGGGACTGTGTAGGGCAGTGGGGATACAGCAATGAAAAACATAGTCCAGGGCCCACCTTTATGAACTTACTTCCTAATGAGGGAGATGGAAAATAAACAGGTCCATGCATACATTGAAGAGAAGTTTGAATAATGAGACAGGCCACATGGACCATTGAAAAGGGGAGGGATAGAGAATGACTGGCGGGAGGGGGCTGCTTTGGATGGGGTGGTGAGTGAAGGCCGCTGGAGGAGTTAACTCTGAGAGCTGACCCACGGGAGGAGCCGGCTCCGCAAAGTGATGGGAGGGGACTGTTCTAGGCCTGTGGTCCTCAACTGTGGGCACACATTGGCATCATCTGGGGGCCTCATAACATACTGATGCTTGCTATCCTCTATCCCAAGATTCTGATTTAATGCATAGCTGGTCCAACCTCCAGACCTCTACCCTTGGCATTGGACAAGCCCCTGGCTGCAGGGGTGGGGTGGTGACCTTCCCAACGCTTCTGTAAAGTGTAGAATATGGCCTCCTGCACTGACCGAGGACAGCGACCCCTCCCCGTACCCCCATTTTTCTCCCTAGAGCCCCCTGGGCCCTCTACTGGCTCTAGAGAGGCCGCTTTGAATCTGGAAGGGCAAGCGAGGATTTCTCAGAGCCTCTGGCAGGAGACGGACGCCAGGGGGCGCCCCCGAGGGAGGTCTGCGCTGACCCTGGGCAGGAGGCAGGGGCCGGTAGCGCAGAGATCCAGAGAGGGGACCAGAGTAGGGTGGGAGTTTCAGCTTCCTCTGGAACTGACCCCCCAATCTCACCCCGAGTTACCATCATCTTTTCAAGAAAGCCACGTTATCACCCGTTATAACCGCCTGGTCTCTTGAACTCTGGGCTGGGGTGGGACTCCCAGTGGCGCTGAACTCGTGTTGCCCCAACCAGGCAGGGGCGCAGCCTGGCACCGCCTCCACCCTGCCCTGC
>NW_005370991.1:355044-390126 GCF_000412655.1 Myotis brandtii
GCCTTGTTCTTTGTGCGGGCAAATATTTATTTTGGTTCAAGTGGACCCCTTTCCATAAAGACCACCTGGTTGTAATCAATAACACCTATTTTCAGATAATCTGCCGTGCTAGGCAGGGCCCGCGGAACTCACCCACACAGAGACCTTTTCAAAGGGAATTGTAAATGGGCTGGATTCACAGAGGGCCCGGGGGAGGCACGGGCGGGGGGGGGCGCAGGGAGGTGGGGAAGTGGGGCCCCCCAGGACCTGGGTGGTCAGGACAGAGCTGAGCCAGGTAACTGTCTCTCCTCAGATCTCTCTCTCTCTCTCTCTCTCTCTCTCTCTCTCTCTTTCCTGGTGGGGGTGGGGTAAGGGAGGGCCTCCAGGAACCTTTCTCAAAGCAAACACATGACAAACCTTTCTCCCATGGACCACATGTTGCTGCTGAGGGAGACTTCTAGAAGCAACAAGAACAGCTTCCTCCCTGAAAAGCAGAGCATCGCCCTTGTCAAATGTGGATTCCGGAATGAAGCTGAGCCCAATGCACCCAGCGCCGGAGCTCCTCGGAGGGACTGCCCATACCTCGCCTGTAGAGTGGGTGTCCCCCCGTAAGTGGGTGTCCCCCAGAACACCACTCCTGGGAGAACGTATGCAGAGCACCTTCCTGGGCTGGCATGGCTCTAGGTGCTGGGGTGCAGCAGGGACAGAACCCAGAAAACCTTGCCTGCATGGAACTCACGGTGCAGTGGGGAGAGACAGACAGTTCACAAGCACGGAGGTAAAAGGCTCAGTGATGTGTGTTACAGGAAAAAGGAAGTGGGAGAAGACGCCTTGAAACGGTGAAGGGCTTTGTGTCTCAGCTCTGAGGTGGAAACAGCTGTCCCTCTGGGTCAGTTTGTCTCCTTGGTGGCAGGTGGCCAGGAGAGGAGTCAGAAGGTAACGATGGCTCCATAACGTCTCAAGTTCACGTCCACCTCCTAGCATAGCTTCAGAGACTCAGAATCCTCAGCTGTGAGTCGGGCTTGATCATGCCCATATGGTTGGGTTGTTGTAAAGGTTCCATGAACATGGAGAGCCACTTCACTCAATGTTAGATCCTCATCCCCCTCCCCCAAATGCCATGCGTTAGCCTAGTCCAGTGGAGACGCAGTATCCTGTTAGAATATGACATTTTAAAACTTCCCGTAACATAATGAGATTTCTAGGTGAAACGTGAAGACCAAGTAAGTCCTGGAAGCTGGGGCTTGGGGCTCCCTTCATAGGAGAAGCTGCGCCCCATCTTCCCACACTTGACAGCATCTGGCAGTAGGGGTGGCCTAGGCCAGCCACTCCCGGTGTCTGCGGGCCCCCAGCCCCACTCGGTACCATGTGACCCTCCTGGCCACTGCCATTGGGCCCTGCCCTGGGGACAGCCAATCCATAGGCTTCAAGTAAATCTTGAGATGATCAGAGTGAGGAGACAGTAATTAGCTCAGCAAGCAATTAGCCAGGCCTATTAGCTGGGAAATATGGAGGCTGAGGCCAGGGTAGTGGGAGAAGAAGGAAGAAGATGTGAAGGGGGTATTTTAGTCACAGGAACTCAGAAGCACTCCCACTTGAATTCCTTGGATTCTAGTCCCTCTTTTGTTTCAGGATCCATGAGGCTGTCTGTCCATTTGTTCCAGGGTCCTGTCTCCTTCAGCCCCTGGAAGGTTTTACAGTAAGTTTCCAGGACCCTAAGAAGCCCGAGGGAGTGCCTGTCTCTTCCCACCCAAAGACCCACTTTCCAGGAAGTCTGTCTAAATAACGTAGGGATGCTCTTTAACTGTACGTGTCGAGGGGAGGGAGTGGGGGAGGCCACACCAAGAACAGACATGTCACATGCACCACGAGTTAAAACCTCAGCAGATAACACTGTTTCAAGAATTGTCCTTCTTTCATCTGTTCGTTAGGCTCTCCGTGGTGTCAAAGCATCCACGGTAAAGTCCCGAAACATAGCTGCTCAGATCCCAGTGCTGTTGTCTCTGTCCTTGGAGATGGCTGCGGAGAGGGGACAAAACTCATTGACTTGGTCCTCGTGGTGGTTGGGCCAGGCTGGGGCTGAATGGATGTCCCTGCTCTTCATCAAGAACGTGACATCCTCCCTCTTTTGAGATGCCCTCGGCATTGCTTCTTAGCTCTGAGCTTGCCAGGAGCTTGAACTTGGGCTCAGACACTCTGGTGGGGGTTGATGGCCCAGGAAAGATTATGATGAGAAAGGGCCCAGGGACAGGAAGAGGGGTGATGTGTAGGAATTTAGGATAATTGAATTTGCTGGACAGCCAGCACTTACGACCTGGGTCATCTGTGGCTGGATCTTTGGTCATAAATCCACCCAGACCAGGAAATTCCATGTTTTTTTTCTCAGCGACCAGTATGGCTGAGGAGTTAGGGAGGGTCGTTTTCATCTTCTGAAGATGCTGTGACTCTGAGTAGACTAATATTTTTGCAGGAAGATTTGTGATACTTGCATCCAGAAAAGCCCAGTACCAGCCCCTCTGTCTTTTTGTCAGAGTGTCTCCCAGGAAAACCAGCAGGCCCTCATGCATAAAGGACATTTGTCCATCTGCTACGATTACCCAAAACGTTGGAGGTGGGACAGACTCCCTCCTGAGACCTACTGCATGTGAGCTATGAGGCCACGCTGTATTTCCGACTCTAGCTTTCCCTCCGTTGTCTTTTGGGGATGTATGGATGGAAAGCTGGAGGTCATTTGTAATGAACTCTCAACAAACTAAATAACTGATCTCCTGAAAACTAGATATATTTGCAACGTAAGATTGAACCTAAGTGCCCACTGCATGCAAGTGTGACTTTTATGATACTTCCGGAGTTTTCTGGAAACCCTATTCAGGAAGTCCTTTTGGAATTTGTGAAACCTCCCATAAGTAAGGCCTGGAGTCTTCTAGGGATGCATGTCTCCTAAGCTTGTGGGGCAGCTTAGGGAGGGCTGTGGCCATGGCCATGGCCATGTAATTCATCGTGTGGGTGGAAACCTTGGTTTCCTCTCCTGCTCCCTCTTCACGTCCATTGCCCAAAACTTTCCTTCAAGGGTTGACTGTGAGCATGAGTAGCAATCTTAGGATTTGGTTGTGAGATTGAAGCCACTTGAAAAATTAGATCCATTGGAGTTTTGTGTCTTAGGTTCTGATCAGGTAATCTCCGATGTTTGCAGACTCAGTGGGAAAGGGGAAGACTGAGGATTATCAGGAATACTCTTTTAAAGGCAGGTTTCAGCTACAATCCAACGAACTGTGCCTTTCAGAAATGAGTGGCAAGTTCATATTTCTTCCTTACAGACCAAGCACCTCTGGATAGAGTTTGCATTCTCCACATTTTAAAGTTCTCAAATGGATGTCTACTCAAATTGGTTCCTGGTGGTTATATGTCCTATTATGATTTTTAAAAATATGTATTTTTATTGATTTCAGAGAGGAAGGGAGAGGGAGAGAGAGAGATAGAAAATCAATGATGAGATAGAGTAATTGATCAGCTGCCTCCCGCACACCTCACACTGGGGATCAAGCCCTCAACCTGGGCATGTGTCCTGACCAGGAATCAAACTGTGACCTCCTGGTTCATAGGCTGATGCTCAACCACAGAGCCACCAGCCAGGCTACTATGATTTTGTTTAAATGAGGAAAAACACTAGATAAATAAAAGTTCCTAAAAAGACAGGAAGTGCAAAGGAAGAGAAAGTTGTCAGGAAATGCAGTGTCTAGAAAATATTGCTAGAATACATGTGAGGCCTGATTAAACTCTTCTGAAAGCCAGCGCCTAGGGCAGTGTCTCAATCAATGGGAAAGACTTCTGGGGAAACCAATTAGCTCCAAACCCTGACTCAGCAAAAATTGCCAGGCGAATTATAAGCGTGCGCTCTGGGCTTGTACTTGAACTGAGATGTCTTGTTCATGTGCTTTATTTTCTCTTCATATCTCTGGAGTGAACCATGATGGAGCAGAACTCGCCCTGCCTCCCAGAACTGCTGGGCAGCTGGGCTTTGGACATTTCTGCCCCGTGGGTGGAATTTGACAAACAACAGGCCTGGGCTAGCCCCTTCTCTAAAGCCAGGCACTTGCTAGGTGCCAGGGTTCTGTTTCTCTGGGAACCCTGACTAATACAGTATATGTCTGTGTGTATAGGTGATATATATGTGTGTGCATGTATGTATACACATAGGTTGCCTAGTTCTGTCCTGGGAGCAGCAACACTGCAAAGAAATGAGCACAGCTATCCCCCAGATATCTGCTTCTAAATATCATTTTTCACTGAAAGCACCAATAACCCTCAGGGAAACGACTGACTCCAGGGCTAGGACAGGGAGCCCCCACTATGTTGTCGAGGAAGGGCCCCAAGACTGCTGGGAAGGACAGCAAGGGGCACGGAAACAAGCCTGAATGGCCTGCCAGTGGGACAATGTCATCATCAAAATAAATAATGATAAGAACATCTCATATTCACTGAATAAGATAGAAAACCACGAACCGTTAGAGATAGAAATAAAGTGCACGAATACATTGAAATGTGACCATGAGTGGGATATTTACATAATTTCAAAGCACACAAAATACTTACTAATTACAAAGGAGAACAGAGTAATTTACAGTGGAGAAGCCTGGCAGACACCACCATAATCAAATCATCAAAACAAACCCCACCAAGAATGGAATACGTTGAAATGTGTGTCACGTTCAGGTTATGATGAGAAGGAAGCTAATCACTCCTGGTACCGGTCAGAGGCGCCCAACCTGAACCTCAGCATGAAGAAATGCCAGACCACCCCAAATTGAGGGCCAGTCTCCAAATTCCTGGCCTATAATATTCAAAGTTGTCAGAGCCTTGAAAATCAAGGAAAGGCCTTGGGAGTGCTCCAGACGAAAGGTACACGATAATTAAATGCAATATATATTTCTGAATGGGATCCTTTCACAAAAGACAAGAGCTGGGCAATTAGGGAAGAGTGGATGGCGCTTGAGGATTCTAGGTGGTCATCTGTCCATGCTAGTTTTCTGATTTCCATGATTGTACTAGATGACGTGGGAGAACAATGTTGTGGGAAATACCCGCTAACGTGTTTGGTTGGGATGAAGCATCAGGTTGGCAATTTATTCTCAAATGGTTCAATAAATAAAGGTTCTTTGGCCCGGCCAGCGTGGCTCAGTGGCTCAGCGTCGACCTATGAGCCAGGAGGCCACGATTTGATTCCTGGTCAGGGCACACGTCCAGATCATGGGCTGGTTCCCCAGTGTGGGGCGTGCAGGAGGCAGCCGAGCAATGATTCTCTCTCATCATTGATGTTTCTATTATTCTCTCCCTTTCCCTTCCTCTGAAATCAATAAAAATGTATTTTAACAAAATGTTTCTTTGTACTATTCCAACTTTTCTGTAAGTTTGTGACGGTATCGAGCTTTTACAAAATTCGAAACTTAACAAATATATTCATAATATGCACTATAAAGTAGAGAAGCATGGTTTAACTATCTTATGATAGCAGAGAAGAACAGAGACCTGCACAGTTTTGAATGATAAGGAACACCTGCCTATCAACCAAGACCCTATCTTGCATTTTCATAGTACTTCTCACCATAGGAATCCTTTTACTCATAGTATCTTATGTCACTCCCATGATAACCTTAGATGGTTAGGACTATAATCCTCATCTGACACAGAGGGGACTCAAACTCAGAGATAGTGAGCAGTAATCAGGACAGTGGAAATGCCGGGTATCTGAGCCAGGTCTCTCTGACTCCATCCCTGCTCTCGATGTGTTCAATGAGCATTTATTTACTGACCACCTACTGTGCGCGGTCTCCTATGCAGCACACAACATAGACAGGTGTCCTCTCTCGTGGAGCTTGCAGGCTGCTCTGGGTGTGCAGACAATCTGGATCCACACTCACGAAGCATAAAATCCCCAGCTCTGACCTCCATTTCTCAGCCGATCGAAAAATCCAACCCAGCATTTGTGACAAAGTGCAGTGTTGGCGTTCCTTTGTCACAACCCTATTTTTCTTGCAGCATCCTTAGCTCAGCAGCATGCTCCTCAGACGTCAGATGCCCACGGAGCCAGCTGAGTTGAGTGTAGCAGAGCCCCAAGAGGGGCGGTGGGCTGGGCATGGGGGAAATGCAATGGCTCTTTGGAAAATCCAATGACTCCCACTTTTCACTCACTTGGAAAACACCTTTCTGGCCCTCGCTGGTTTGGCTCAATGGATAGAGCGTCGGCCTGCGGACTGAAGGGTCCCGAGTTCGATTCCGGTCAAGGGCACATGCCTGGGTTGTGGGCTTGATCCCTAGTAGGGGGCGTGCAGGAGGCAACCAATCAATGATTCTCTCTCATCATTGATGTTTCTATCTCTCCCTCTCCCTTCCTGTCTGAAATCAATAAAAGAAATATTTTTTAAAAAATGACTTTCTGGCTGCAAAACAAAAATCTACTCTGTACTCAACTCCCCACTCAAAGGGCTCACCAGTTAGCAAGGACTTAATAAACGTTCTTGGAGAAAGCCTAGCAAAGACCAACAGATAACCCTGATTATATATCTACTTCCTATACAGGAATTTATTATGGGTTTTCCACAGGGATCATCTGGTCCCTCACAGGAACTCTTGCAGGAGATATTGACTTGCTCAGCTCCCCACTGTGTAGGTGCAGATAGTTGCCCAGTCGGTGGGAGGGTCAGCTGTATGTGAACCCAGTCCTTTGGCATTGCATCCTTGCTCGTTTCTCTACCTAAATTGCCTCTCTTCCCACTAAGCAAACACATAAAGCGACTCAGTTCAAAATCTAAGTTTAGTTTAGCAATTGTAGGTAAGTGAGTGGTCTCGCTGGAAACCTTTCTGTTTCCCCCCTAGAGCTTTTAAGCGAAGTGTAAATTGACTATATGCTTAGGAATTTCCCAGCTCAGGCAGCCTGAAACAATTAGACAGGAGGCCGAGGGAGAGGGAAAGGGAGACAGACCCCAGGCTTGGGAACCCACATTCCTTTTAAAAGCTTCACTTCATGTGCTTCCTCAATTGGCTGAAACCCTAGAGGTCTGACTGGCTAACCCACTTCCTCTCAGAAGTGTCTGTCCCCCAGGGGAGCCTGGGATTTGTAGTCTCCAAATCAGCAGACCTTTCCTAATCCTACCCCTGGCTCCCTGGCTGAGGGAGTGCAGTTCAACTTCAGTAGCTTTCTACGTGATGAAGTGTCCGCTGTGCTTTTTGCAAAACACAAAGTTCTTCCTGGATACGGGCTGAAGCCTCTGTTTATTCACCAGAACCCAACCCCCTGGCGCCCCCCCCCCCATTCAGGTTCTTTATGACCTCCCCTCTCCCTCCATTGATACTAAGCACCATTTTACAGCCTCAGGAGGGAGTGCTGGCCACCAGCCCAGCGCTGCTGTGAATGGCAGATCCCAAGCTCGGTGGGAGCAGGGCAGTCAGGCTCGGGGTTGCTTCCCAACCTGGTGTCTTTTCAATAGTGTTTAAGGTGACATGTTTACAGGATGGCTGTTCAAGAACAGATATTAGGGGAAGCAGAGTGTGAAGCCAAGTTCACAGAGGACCTACAAAAAGCACTGCCTTTTGTTTCCGTTTGCTTTGTGTTTTATTTCTTCCCCAACCGTTGCCTTGGCCTGGCAGCACCTTGGCTTAGGCTCTGGCCAGGTAGCTCAGTTGGTTAGAACATCCTCCCCATTTGCCAGGGTTTGCAGGTTCAAGCCCCAGTTAGGGCACATACAAGAATCAACCAACGAATGAACAACAAATATGTTGGAAAAACAAATCCATGTTTCTCTCTCTCTCTCTCTCTCTCTCTCATCAATAAATAAAATTTTAAGAGAAACAGTTATTCCTTTCTGCCCTGGTGTTTTCAAGCCTCTTGATCTCATTTGGTCTAAACACGTCACATCCCATCGGATGGCCCACACTTGCTGCATGACCCATGGACCACATAAACATTGTACCGATTCATTGTTCAAATGCATGGAGATATTCTTGGTTAAGCAAAACGACGATTAGTTTAGGTGTTATTACATTTCTGGTGGTCACTAAACATGTTGCAAAGCAGCAGATATTGAAAATATAGCGTCCCTTGTGTGGGAGTCAACAATGTTTTTTTGACACTAAAAAAATATGACCTCCTGCTCCAAAGGGCTGTCAACTGTGGGGGAGACTGGTTTCCAGAACTGCCCACAGCTGTGCCACGCTTCTCTCTCCTTGGCTCGCACTGTTTGTTAGAACAAATAAACGTCATGGCGTAGGTGCAGAACGCCTTCTTGTCCACTGTGACCAGCCAGCTGGATGCCTCCAGCAAGCCAGTCAATCTTAAACCTGGGCATTGCCATTTCTTCCTCCGCACAAATGCCTTTAAAGAGAAAATGGTGTGCTGGTCCTGTTAGTGAGTGGAATAGCTTCTTTTTTTTTCTAATATATTTTTATTGATTTCAGAGAGGAAGGGAGAGGGAGAGAGAGACAGAAACATCTATAATGGGAGAGAGAATCATTGACTGGCTGCCTCCTGCACGCCTCCCACTGGCGATTGAGCCCACAACCCCGGGCATGTGCCCTGACTGGGAATCAAACCGTGACCTCCTGGTTCATAGGTCGACGCTCAACCACTGAACCACGCTGGCCTAACACATTTTTGAATGGCAGGGTGCAAGTGAAAAAAATTGGAGACCGAAGTTCTGGAACACATCTCGTTCTGCCTGGGTAGACCCGTTGTCTAGAAGATACTCAGTGTGACCAAGGGAAGATCATAGGGTTACCAACACTGTGGGTGTAATTCCTCACATCAAGGTCTTTCCAAGCCTCATCCCCCCCCCCCCCACCCCATTATAAAATAGAGAAATTGAAAACAAACTACCTAACAGTGAAGTACTTTGAAGAAAGTTTTTGCCTTGGGGAGATAAAGGATCTTACAAATCTGCATGGGCCCTATAAAATTCTGGCACGGGACCAGAGGAAGCCGGGCCATCTTTTTTTTTTTTAATCTTTATTGTTAAAAGTATTACAATATGTCCCCTTTTTTCACTCATATGTGGAGTCTAATGAACAAAAAAAACTGTTGAACAAAATAGATCCAGAGACATAGAAGCATGGAACAAGCTAGAAGCTGGGCCATCTGATTCTCTGTTGGAGTATTGGGGGGTTGGCCACTTGGGTTTGAGGAGCTTGGTGGATGCAATAGAATGAAATCTAATGGACAGGGTCCATCCTGAGCCAACCTGTTTGCTTTGTTCCAGTTCTTGGCCACAGACTGTCTATGGCCTTGACTGTCATCCCATAGACCTCTTTCAGGCTGGAGGAAGATTGAAATAACATTAAAAAGAAATCTCTGCAAACACCATCAGCCATGTGAAGGTTAATTTTAAGTATTAAGTTGACCTGGCCACAGGGTGCCCGGATGACACATTATTTCTGGGTATGCACGTGTAGGTGTTTCTGGATGAGTCGGCATTTGAATTGGCCGGTTTAGTGAGGTAGATTGCCTTCCCCAATGTATCAGCCAATCTATTGGACAGAAAAGAACAAACAGACAGAAGAAGGAGGAATTCACCAGATGCTTCCCGCCTGTTTGAGCTGGGATGCTTCTCTTTTGCTGCCCTTGGACTGGGATTTACACCTTCAGCTCTCCTGGTCCTCAGGCCTTGAGGTTGGGACTGGGACTACAGGTACTCCTGGCTTTCCCACATCTCCACCTGACAGAGAGCAGCCCAGGGGACTTCTCAGCCTCCAAAATCACATGGGGTCAATTCCTCACAATAAGTCAATCTCTCTCTCTCTCTCTATCTATATATGTATCTCTATATAGACATCTATATCTATCTATATTTATAACTATATCATCTCCTACTGGTTCTGTTTCTCTGGAGAACCCTGACTAATACAAACAACAATCAAAACCATATGCCCTAGCCAGTTTGGCTCAGTGGATAGAGTGTCGGCCTGCGGCCCAAAGGGTCCTGGCCTTGATTCCGGTCAAAAGCACATACCTTGGTTGCAGACTCCTCCACGGCCTGGGTCCTGGTCAGCGTCCCTGCAGGAGGCAACCAATCGATGTGTTTCTCTCACATCGATGTTTCTCTCTGTCTTTCCCTCTCTTCAACAATCAATGGAAAAATATCCTTAGGTGAGGATTAACAACAACAACAAAAAAAGAACAAAACACATTGATTTTGTACTTTCTACTGTAATGCAGTTTGTACATATGAAAAATTCTTCATGGTGCAAGAGGCAAATAGAAAACTTGCCCTGGGAAAACCCTTTGGCCTATGGGAGGGGGTCAATAAGAAAAAGACATCCTCAGGTCTGAGAGAAGAAGGCACAATTTATTTAGTCGAATTATTTTACAACATAGTCTTCATGGACAGTTGTCAGCTTAACAGTTCATATAGTTTAAAAAAGTCAACGATTACCTGCAAAATTATATATATTTTAATATCTAAAAAATATATTGTATATATAGGGCAGAAAAATCCCTTGTGCCCACAAGGGAATGTTTGCTTGTTCCTTTCAAAGTTGAGGTGAACCGCAGGGTAGACGGTTATGTACAAACATTTCAAAGCATCAACGGCCTTTCTCGGGTAACGTGTGCACACTTGTTAAATAACTACAACCAGTGCTTCTCTTTTAATAAGTCAGTGACTTAAAAGTCTGCTTCCTTTTCAGCAATAGTCACATTATGCTTTTTTTTAAAAAAACAACAACCAACCAGCTATAAAAACGTACAAACAGGCCAAATGTACAGATTGACAAAAGATGTACAAATTACATTTAAAAAAATAACACAGACTGATTTGATAGTAAAATTGCCTTTGTGACCGAGGTCAACTCGTTTACTTATTCTTTTTAATTTTTTTTAATTATTTATTTTTAATACTGTGAGATATAGGAAAATAACTCTGCATAATTTATACAGTAAGTTGCCATCTGATTGGGTGACCCTGGACTGACTGTCTGACAAGCGCACAGCGCCTGCGGATCTGTTTGTGTTTAGAAATCCCTAAGACTTTTCAAAGTTCGGGGACTCACTGTCACTATCTAAAAAAAAAAATAGTTCTTTAGCTTTCTGTCTTTCAGGAATGTCTGCGCTTGCATGAACATTTCTTAGTTAATATCTTGACTATTTTTAGAGAAAATGGTCAGCCTAGTACATATTGCCCATTGAGAGGAATTCTCCAATGCCCATGGCTTCTTAAATACACACACATCTTCTTTCTTTTAAGTTCCAGTTGGGTGAAAACTTCACTGGCCTTACAACCAATGTTCCAGTTGCTATTCACTGAGTTCGGTCTCCCTAAAACAAGGTTATAAGCTTCCTGCCTCTATTTTCACTAAGTCTCAAACCAGAGCCTAACTGGTTAAGTCGACGAATCCTTAGCATAGTGAACCCTACGAGGTCCATGATAAGACCCGTGTGTGGATAAGAAACTGCTTTGGTCATACAAATAATAAAGACAATTTACAGTTTCTTTCATAGAACCATGTTACAACCATTCCAGTAATCTAAATATTCCATTCAGAAGATGATAGGAGATAGAGAATACACATTAGCCTACTGGCCCACGGAATTACACATCTCTTTGTTCAAGGTAGAGGAAGCAACATAAAAAAAAAGGATTTTTTTTAAAAGAACAAATGCAAAGGTTCTATCCAACAAGAAAGAACATCCAGTTTTGTTTTCTCTTCAAGGCCACGTATGTCCTTTAGAGTCCAAAGTATTCCAGGGAGTGAGAGGAGGGATGGGCTTCAGCTAGAAGACCACCGATGATTAAGCTTCTAGTAGTAGCTGCCTAAGTGTGAGGGCACGTGGGTGTTAGGATGGCGGGGGACATTGGGGTTGGGGTAGATTCCGCCCGTGGGGGAGGTCCAGTATTGTGAGGCCGCTCCAAAGAAGCTGGAGGAAGTGACGGGCATGGAGGATGGGTGGGGTGGGACAAAGTTCACCTTCTGTTGATGGGCGTGGTAGGAAGGCATGTAAGAGATATCAGAAGGGTACTTGTACATGGACGACTCAGTTGGATGTGGCTGCAGTGCCTGGGCAATGCCATGGAAGTCAAATTTGTAGGCATACCTTTTGCCATGCACCTTGGTCATAATGTTTTTGTCATAGTAGTATCGGAGGGCCCGGCTCAGCTTGTCATAATTCATGTTGGGCTTGCTTTTCCGCTCCCCCCAGCGCCTGGCCACCTCGTCGGGGTCCGTCATTTTGAACTCGCCGTTGGTCCCCTCCCAGGTGATGCAGCTGGCGTTGGCACTGTCGGAGAGTAGCTCCAGGAGGAACTGCCACAGCTGGATCTGCCCGCTTCCTGCAGGTGGTGAGAGGAACGGGAAAACAGGACATTTCAGAATCCAATCCCCTAAATGCAAGGACTCCCTCACCCTTTGTAAAACAAAACAAAACAAAACAAAACAAAAAGTCTGTATTTTCTTTTACATTCAGAATTGACTTGGCAGCCCCTCCTTTTCATTGTTGATTTGCTTTATCATTTGCTGCTGAGATGGGCATATAAGGATATTTAGATCTTAAAACAATTCACCCCAAGGCCTGGTGAAATGCACTGTGGGTAATGAGGTGCTGGATGGCCCAGAGCTAGCTGTGTGATTTGGGGCAAACCACAGCCACTCCTTTGGGCAAGAGTTTGGAATTTCTTCTTCTGTAGAGGACTGAATCACTGGCCAGCTCTCATATTTAGTGATGGAGTGGTTCTCCTGTCAGCGGAAGAGTCTGGGCCAGGAGGCTGCTTGTCAGTCACAGGGAGAAGGTGTGGCACAGGCTTCAAGCTGACAGGATGCTCCTTAGCAGGGCACTAGCGCCCCAGCTCCCAGGCTAAGTTCTACAGATAAGAACCTGGGCCGAGAGAAAAGCAACAGGAGAAGGAGCTGGCTGGCTTCTTTTTCCCTGGGCAGAAAGGGCAGGCACCGATCACTGGGCCTGGAGACACCGCAGTGTCAGTGCGCACAGCTGGGAGGATGCGGGCCTCACTCTTGCACTAGGGCCAGGCTATCAGCTCACATGCTCGGCGGTCTTGATTTAGAACTCACCTTAGAGTTATTCTTTTTATAATAAATCCTTAAAATACATTGTCAAATTTACTTCATCTACAACTTCTTAGGGACACACCTCTTCTGTGAGGCCAGAGAGCTTGCAATGCTTTCTAAAATCAAGAATAAAACACCTTTGGCTGGGCCCGTGTGGTTTAGTGGTTGCACCAGGAGGTCACGGTTCTATTCCCAGTCAGGGCACATGCCCAGGCTGTGGGCTCGATCCCCAGTAGGGGGTGTGCAGGAAGCAGCTGATCAATGATTCTTTCTCATCATTGATGTTTCTATCTCTCTCTCCCTCTCCCTTCCTTTCTGAAATCAATAAAAGTATATTTTTTAAAAAGAATAAAACACCTTTGGAATATTTCTTCACTTGTGCCTCACAGGAGGCAGGTAACTGATAGCCCAGTGGCTTTGTGTCCTCCCACCCTGTCTTTCCCTCCTGGAACCTCTCCCTGTGCCACTTATAACTAAGCTAAGGCTCGTTGCAGGTGTGCAGTGCTAACACACTTGCTTTCTAGAAACGTCCTAGGCTAATGGACATTATTGCCACCAAAGAACCCGCCCTGACCTCACTGGTACATTAGAGAAACCGGTGCTGAACGTTTCAAGGAAAGAAGTACATGTTACTCCCCAGTCAGGTGTCTGAACTTCGGACAGAGGTCTCTGTGATCTCACATAGCTATGGAACGTTCTAGAAAGAAAATCCTGCAGGTCAAAGTCAACTCACCAGGGTTGGCTAGGCGACTGCTGGTTGGGCCCAGGATCTGATATGGATCTAAGGAAACAAAAAAGGAGATTTGCTTCACTGTTATTAAAAATATAAGAATAACAGCATCAACAATAAGAATACCTCAAGGGTTTGTACGTTTATTTCACTATCACTGGAAAGTCTGATTTCAGAAAACTTGACTGTTTTTTGTTTTGTTTTTTTGCAGACCCCAAAGATCTTGATCACAGGATTCATCCCAGTATTTATAGAAAAAACATGGAAAAGTAACAGCATTATATTTTTTTTTCATATTTGGTGTCTAAAGTTTGTAGCTAATGCTGCTATTATCTAAAACAGAGTAATAAAACCATTTGGAAAAGGAGGTGGCTATAGATTTCATCAAAACGAATAAGGTGAACATGGTTCATTAAATGGGCTTGAAGATCTAATGGTTAATGGTCTTTAATAGCTCTACCTATTACTAACAACTTCACACACCTCTGCTTTTCTGAGGAGGCATAAAATATACGCCCCAAAAATCAAGTAGCCGGTTTCTAGCCCCAGCTATGTTATAAACTAAGGCCATTGGACCATCTACGGGTATTAGTTTTCTCATCCGCAAAATGAGTGGGTTGGGCTACTGGATCCCTCAGTTCCCTTCCAGTACAGCATTCTGTGATTTTAAGCTCGGAAATGTCAACACTAACCAGAATTTGTATTTGAAGTATAAAGTGACTGTCCTTGTCTCTCAGTTTACTTAACATGTATGTGATTAGCTATAAAAAAATCTCTGCAATATCGGTTTTACGTGAGGTTTGTCTCCCTTTTCAGGGGAAATCATGGTAGAGAGCTTGATTACAACTTGACCACGTTGTTAAATGTTTGGTGCAATTTTGCTATTTTTATGGTTATAATTGCAATTTTAAAAAATCAACATGATTTTTGGGTTTCTGCTTAGGCCCACAAATTAACTTTGAAGAGTCCTTAGGCCATTTAGCCTACCCTTTTCTATCCAGACAGTATGACAACAAGCATTTTTTGGGCAGGTCACATCTGATTTTTGTTGTTGTTAGGGATTCTTTGAATCTTTTATGTCAAATCCCCTGTCTGTCTTGTGTTTCTAAACTTTCCTGATGAATCTTTAAGTCAACTTTCTATTGCTCTGTCTTCAGTGGAGATGGAAACAGTGTTTGCCCATCTCAAAGCAAATGGCTTATTCAAACCTTAATCTCGGCTGTGTCACAGGAAGAAGACACGGCTGGCCTTGGGGGTGGGCACAAGAGCCGCCTTCAGTTATATGAGGGATCTTCATATAGAATGGGAGGAGGATTTCTCCAGATGGTAAACTAGGAAACTTGAATGAAAGTTAGAAGGAGGGGACTTTGGCTCAAATAGTGGAATTGAGCCCAGCTAGGTAGTGAACTCCCTGTTGCTAGTAGTATTCAAGTAGAGGTGGGGCAATCATAAGACTGAGATGTTACAGAAAGATTTATAGACCTGGATGTCTCTAAGTTCCTTTCTAATGCTAAAAGTCTCCAATTCCATGGTTTTAAAAGCTCCTCTGCCTAAATTGTTAAGTAGATCCATCACAGGAAGGAGGTGTTTTTGAAAGCAAGGTTGGTGAAACATGAACGGTTTGGAGAGTACTTGGAACAGGGTAGCTCTCGTCAATGAGCTCTGTGGCTTTTAGCAAATCACTGCTCCTCTGGGCCTCAGTTTCTTTATTTTACAAAATGAGGCATTGGAAGACTTCATCTTTAATATGCCTTTCACCTCTGACATTCAACAACCTGATTCCAGTGCCGGGTATTGACTCTCAGATCTGTTACTGAGTCAAACAGAGACCCTACGTGGAAAAATGATGACACACACAGCACATTGTTTAAATCCTCCTCAGGTGGCCACATGGAATCAATGGCTGCGTGAGAAGCAGAGGAGGAGGGTTACACATCGTGGACAGGTACCTGGTTGGGGCCGCTGTTCGGTATTCTTACTCATTGTTTGTGCTCCTGCCAGGGGAGGACCTACGGCAAGAGAAGAGAAAATCCGGTCAGTGGGGCCACGCCCCCGAAGGGGAGAGAAACATCTTGTCAAATGTCCTCCAGAGGAGGAGAAAGTTGCTTTCTCACTCACTCACTCATTCATTCATTCACTCACTCATTCACTCACTCACTCACTCATTCATTCACTCTCTACTCATTCATCAACTCACTTTATCTTATAGCTATTTATCTAGAGACTACTGTGTGCTGGCCCGTTCTTGATGCTAGAGGTTCAGCCATGAAGCAACAGCTCCTGGTAGAATTTACAGGTTAACGGTGCAGACAGTGGTAAAAAACAATAAACACCTGGGATAGCACGGCTAATGGTACTGGGGCTGTGGGTTTCATTGTAAAAACAGAAAATGTAGAGAGGTCCTTAAAGAGAAGGCGATGTTTGAGCAAAGATCACCTGCTTCCTGTGTTTACTGTTTCCTGAGCTTCCTTCATGGCATCTCCCATGACCCTCCCCATTCCTTCCCCAGTCCTGTTATACCCATTTTAGATCTGCGCTGTTTGCACGGTCTGAGGCTCAGTCTGACGGGTATCTTCACCACTCCTCGCTCTTCCCACTGACCCATCTCATGCTATTTAGCCTGTTTAATCTCCCTAAACATTGCACTCTCTGTCTAAAAACCTCAGTGACTCCTCATTGACTACAGAATTAGGTCTGTCTTCCAGGTGTCCTCCATGTCCCCTTCCTTACCTTCCCAGACTTCTTTCCCTTCACACATCCCAAGCTCCAGGAACCCAGCCAAGGCATCTCCCATGACCCTCCTCATTCCTTCCCCATTTTAGATCTGTTATACCCATTTTAGATCTGCGCTGTTTGCACGGTCTGACTGGTATCTTCACCACTCCTCGCTCTTCCCACTGACCCATCTCATGCTATTTAGCCGGTTTAATCTCCCTAAACCATTGCACTCTCTGCAGAATTCTTTCCCTTCACACATCCCAAGCTCCAGGAACCCAGAGTCCTCCCGACTGTCAGACACATCAGCCTTGATGTCTTTCCCTGGCCCCCGCTTCTGGGAGGGTCTGTTTCCCCCATCACTGCAGGTCCAAATCCTGCTTCTCTCTAGTCTAGAGCCAGCTCAGATGGTGCCACGTCCACTGATAAAGAGTTATGTGTGGAAAGTGAAGAGTGAAGACCCCCTCCCCAGCTGTTCTGAGCCTTCCCCATCACTGCAGGTCCAAATCCTGCTTCTCTCTCTAGAGCCAGCTCAGATGGCGCCAGGTCCACTGATAAAGAGTGATGTGTGGAGAGTGAAGAGTGAAGACCCCCTCCCCAGCTGTTCTGAGCGGTTTAATCTCCCTAAACCATTGCACTCTCTGCAGAATTCTTTCCCTTCACACATCCCAAGCTCCAGGAACCCAGAGTCCTCCCGACTGTCAGACACATCAGCCTTGATGTCTTTCCCTGGCCCCCGCTTCTGGGAGGGTCTGTCTTCCCCATCACTGCAGGTCCAAATCCTGCTTCTCTCTCTAGAGCCAGCTCAGATGGCGCCAGGTCCACTGATAAAGAGTGATGTGTGGAGAGTGAAGAGTGAAGACCCCCTCCCCAGCTGTTCTGAGCTCGATTCATCTTTGTGAACCCCAACGTGCCAGGTGCTGGGCACAGAGTAAACAAATAATCACACATATCATTGAAAGGGATCTTGGTTATTGCTTGGTTATTGGGGCATAGGTTTGTAGCCCCAACTTCTTTCTTGAAATAATTCCCTTCAGCATCCATTCATGTGCTTGATATTTTACTCCCTACAGGTAGCAAGAGGGACACATTCTGGTTCAGGAATCTGAGTCCTTCTCTTCTCCCTCCCCCCACTTCATGGGAGGTTTTGGGTCAGACTTCAACTGCAACTGATGTCTCAGACCCCTTCCATCTCCTCACCAGGTTATCCTTCATCTCAGCCCCTCATGAAACGGGGACAGTGACCTTGACGTGACTGAGCTTCGACAGTTCGAGCAGCAAAGTCATAGAGGGTCATTATCATCACTTAAATGACAGAATCCAAATCCAGTGACTATGTGTTCACATAGAACCTTGTCCTGAGAAGCCTTCTGCCTTCAACAGTTCTCAAACCAAAGGCAATAAAACCACACTCAAGGCTCTGAACGAAAACCCCAACCCTCTTTAAGGAACCGGTATCACTGACGCCCTAAATTGGCAATTAATTTTTGATGTCCACTCAACAAACAGGAAGACAAATGCTTGCTCCTCTCCTTTTTTATCTCATGATCCCGCTCTCCACCCCATCCTTGGAAAATGTTTTCCTCCCAAAGACAGGGTGACATGTACTCACTTTTGTTGAGGCCAGAATTCATGTTATTGCTCCACCCTCCTCTCCTGACGGAGTCGTAAGAAGGATCTAATGAAAAATAACAAATAATCGTACATCAGCATCTCCTGCTTTGCAGAAAGATTGAGTGAAGATGCTCTTTTAGCAATCAGGAGAAATTACATTTAATTCAGCAATCACTTTTCAGACACCACTAAATTCCAGCAGTGTGATCTCGCCCTGGGGGAAAGGTGGGGTGAGTGGAAGGAGCATGAACATTCTGATTGGGAGCCAAAGTAACAGAAGAACCCTGAATTTGAAGTCAGCAGATTGGTTCAAGTTCTGTCCCCAACATTACTTGTCCTGAGGCCTTGGATGAATCACAACACATTCCTGCATTCAACCTTCTTTAATATGAAACTTAAAATTTACCTGACTTATCTACCTTGTAGGGTAGGGCTAATGTTATGAACTGAATGTGTGTGTTCTCCCCCAAATTCATAGGTTAATACCCAATCCCCAATGTGATGGTATCAAGAGGTGGGGTTGTTGGGAGGTGAATCAGTTCATGAGGGTGGAGCCCTGAGGAAAAGGATTAGTGGCCTGGTAAGAAGAGGTTATAGAGCTAGCTTGCCCACTTCCTGATGCGTGAGGATGCAATAGGAAGTCGGCAACCTACAACCCAGAAGAGGCCCTGGCCAGAAACTGATCACGTTGGCACTCTGATCTCAGATTCCCAGCCCCCAGCCACGTGGGAAAGAAATTTCTGTTGTTTATACATCACTCACTCTATGGTACTTTGTTAGAGCAGTCCCCACGGACTACGACAGGTGATGATCAAATGCTAAACATATGTGAGACCTCTTACAAAGCTTTCTGCAAATATAAATAGAAAGAAAACATGTCTATAGCGGCTCTGTAAAGCTGGGCAGCGTCCAGATTCAAGACTCCATGGGAAGAGTGTCTCAAAGCTCAGGCCCACGGCCTCTCAGGTGGCCGGCTCCAGCCCTTCCCCAGCACACCCATGCTGTGATGATGTCTCAGAGGTGTGAGCACACCCCAGGCTCACCTAGGCCCTCATGTTTGTCTTTTCTTTTTTTTGTTTTTGTTTTTGTTAATCCTTACCCGTGGCTATTTTTCCATTGAATTTTGAGAGAGTGGAAGGGATGGGGAGAGACAGAGAGAAACATTGAGGTGAGAGACACATTGATTGGTTGCCTCCTGCCTGTGCCCCGACCAGGGCTAGGGATCGAGCCTGCAACTGAGGTACATGCCCTTGACGGGAATTGAACCTGGGACCCTTCAGTTCGCAGGCCAACGCTCTATCCACTGAGCCAAACCTGCCAGGGCTCTCATGTTTTTCTCCTGAGAGTGGAGAGGGCTAGGCCTGATGACCACAGAGGAAGAAAAAAGGCCAGAGGTGTGGCTGGAATAGGGGTGGGAACAAGAAATGAGGGGATGGAGCGATGCCTCGCCTGGAAATGACTAGGGCCTTGCTTCCAAATCGCCATGGGAACTACTCCATTGAACCCGACATCTGTGATCCCACCCTCTCCCACACGCCTCCAGAGCTGTGCTCAAGGAGGGAAAGGAGAGTGTCATTGGCATCATCTGAACTGAGCGAGACCTCCTTGGAGAGAAGAGAGTGAGCAATGCAGACAGACATAGGGCAGAATCGGGTGATGGGGTGTACAAGTGATGTCTGGGGACAACCATAGATAGAGGCAGCTGCAGGACTGAAGTAGAGGAACGGGTAGGAAGAGAGGGCTAGAAGAGGGGGCCAAGGGCATGTTCAAGGTCATGTTCAAGGCAGTAGGCAAGTTCCACACGCCTCCAGAGCTGTGCTCAGAAGCGGCTCCACTAACTGGCTGGAAACATCCCTTTTCCTTCCTCCTGGTGTGCGTCCCGTGGCAACACGGAGCAGGCATGGCAGAAGAGCTTGAGGACACAGAATGATGACTTTCAAAGTCTTTCCATGAACAACAAAGAAACCATGAAAATCATCCAAACAAATGGAGTGCAAACCTCATCAAACAACAGCCTGACAGAGTGAAACACAAACCATCCCCTCCGCCCCTTCTGAGCCTCTAACGAATTAGAATAAGAACTGCAAAGACGGATGGGCGCATCTGATCGCCTGTTCTAGTTGTTTCTGGCGAAGAAGAGCCGAAAGACAGGGAGAATGTTCTTGTGGAAAAATCCACGTGTGAGTGCACATTCCTCCCGGTTCTGGAAAAGCCAGTGCAGTTTTGAAATTACAGTATTTAGCAACTGGCATGAAAAGCAAAACAGAAAGTGAGGGGGTGGGGGTGGGGAGAGAGCGAGCAGGGAAGGGGACAAAAGGGAGACAAAGCTCAACTCATTTACGTGGTCTGCTTTTATTTTCACTTGACTTTTTTTTTCACAATTCCTCCTGCAAGCAGATGCCTCTGCTTGCTTAAAAACAAAATAGAACAAAAGCAAACGAAAAACCTAACTTGTTTACAGGCTTGGAATGCGGTTGGCGGGCCTTGTGGGCATTTTTTTGGGCTGTCCTGCGGGGGTCTGCTGAGTGTGTGCAAAGCTGGTATAAGCCAAAGGAAAGGTGGGGTTCAAAGATTTTTCTGTGGTGGGGGATGCTGGGTAGGCCTCCAGTGATTTACTTTGGAGTGACTTCTGCCATGTATTGAGTGGTTGGCCACAGAGTGGATATTAAGTAATATGAAACATGTTCTCTGTCCTTGCATTTGACTATGAGAAGATAACTATGATTGTGAGGAATGATGGGTAATGGACCAAAGGAGTGGTGGGGACATTGAGGCTACTGGAGGCTACGGAGGGAAAGGAGAGTGTCATTGGTGTCATCTGAACTGAGCAAGACCTTCTTGGAGAGAAGAGAGCGAGCAATGCAGACAGACGTAGGGCAGAATCGGGTGATGGGGTGTACAAGTGATGTCTGGGGACAACCATAGATAGAGGCAGCTGCAGGACTGAAGTAGAGGAACGGGTAGGAAGAGAGGGCTAGAAGAGGGGGCCAAGGGCATGTTCAAGGTCATGTTCAAGGCAGTAGGCAAGTTTAATGACCTTGGGGTGCAGGCAGTGAAAGCCCAGAGATGTTGTGGGCAGGTGGCAATGCCATGAAAACAGCGGGTGGTGGAGGACGAAGCTTGTGGTGGTGTGTAGGATGGGAGGGCGCCTGGGGGAAGGAAGTGAATTGAGTAGGAACAGAACAGAAAGTGGAATAGAAAGTGACAGATTCATGCAAAAAGAAAAAAAACAAATCATTAAGTTCCAGGAATCGGTGTGTGTTATCTGAAGTCCTGACTTGCCTCCTGACTTACTGCACTGATAAGATCTGTCTCAAAGTTTTCTAATCGGTTTTTCTGCTCATTCATTCATTTACTGAAGGCATCCTCTATGACAGCCATGTTATATTCGGAACCATTTTTTTAAGCCCAAATTATGGCTATGGCTATCATTACCATTGACTCCTTTTTTTTTTTTAAATATACTTTATTGATTTTTTTACAGAGAGGAAGGGAGAGGGATAGAGAGATAGAAACATTGATGAGAGAGAAACATTGATCAGCTGCCTCCTGCACACCTCCTACTGGGGATGTGCCCGCAACCAAGGTACATGCCCTTGACCGGAATCAAACCTGGGACCCTTCAGTCCGCAGGCTGATGCTCTATCCACTGAGCCAAACTGGTTAGGACATGACTCCTTTTTTTTAAAAATTTATCTTTATTGTTGAAAGTATTACCCATGTCCCCCTTTTCCCTGCCAGTGACCTCCTCCAACCATTCCCTACCCCCAGGCCTTCACCTCACTATTGTCTGTGACCATGGGCTATGCACATATGCACATAAGTTCTTTGGTTACTCCCTTTTCACTCTCTTACCAAATTTTCCTCCTAGTTTTTTTTTTATTCTAACTCCAGGGACAGAGCAGACATGCAACAGCTACAGAATGGGTGGACGAATTCCCCATAACGGACAGCGGGAGGTGATGGCTGGGCTCTTCTGTAACTCTAAGTACTCGGTCAAGGTTGAAGTTGGTGCCTTATCAGGAAGTGTCTGGCAGCCCATCTTGGCTGCGGTGCCTCAGGGCCTTGGGGCTGTAGGTCATGATTCTCCCACAGGCCCACCTGGGACTGGGGGTGGTGGTGGGACGGGGGATGGGGAAAGCCTGGCTGAGGCGACGATGGAGGTCCCAACCAACACAAAGTCCTCTAGTGAGTAAAAATGAATCAACCGAATCAGAGGCCACCAGCAATCAGCCTGGACTGTGTTCTCACAGCAAAGCTAACAGGGCAGTCAATAGCAATGGGCATTCAGAGGCTGGTGTCTCTAGCTAAGGGTCTGGGAGTCGTCTGTGCATCTGAGCAACAAACACCACAAGTCTCCCTCCCATTGCTTTTTCGCCCCCAACTATTTGATGGAAAGTCCTGCTCCTGGCGCCTGAATCTACAAAGGACCCCCAGCTTCTTCACTGAGGAGTTTAACCAATGCCCCTGTGGCACAGGGCTATGTGGGGACATCCACTACATGTTAGATGGAAATGAAAGCCAGTATTTCTGGAGGAAGTCCTAGTGCAGAGACAGAGCATGAGGACGAAGGAGGCCAACGCCAAGAGCCAAGGGCTGGCATTCTGCCTGGGAGGTCTAAGGACCCAGGCTGCCTTGCAGATTGAATGAGATATCCAAGCAAACACCTGGCACGGGGCCTAGCACCAAGTCAGACGTGGAAAATGTCAGCAATTAATGTTATTATTTGCATCATTATTATAAACTTAAAGGACGTTCAGACCCACAAACATGTTCGCCAGCTCTACCAAACACACATAACTTCCCCCTCCCCTTCCTCCCCTCTACTCCCTTCCTATGCGCTGCTTCTTAGTTTTCCATTGATCACTGAACTTAATCAATAATTAATTCATGTTCGTTGTTTATTGTCTTGCATCTCCCACCTGAATACCTTTCTTCTGTTCTCTGACATTATCAAGCACCTAGAATAGTGCCCAGCCCAGCGAGTACACAGTAGATATTTGTTGAATGAATAGATGGGCCAATATTTTCTTTCTTGCTAAACATCCACATTTCCTCTTATGTTTACTATTTCACTGGATAAAGAGAATTCAAGGGGCCTACCCTTCCTTCTCCCCACTGAGCCATTTCCAGGGGACTCTGCTAACCCCGTGTGCCCTCTGAGAGTAATGGACAACAGCCCGTCTGCTACAGGCACCGGCTAAAATCTGTCCCCACAGGGAAGTCAGGGACTAGATGCCACTTATTGAAGTGGCCAGCTTTTTACTTTATACATTGTCAATGTCATTGTTGAAAGGAGAGTTTGTTTTTCTTCTACTAACTGTCATGCAAGTGAACACTGAGCAGCGAGGTCAGCTCTGGTCCCGGATGCACAAGCAGAACTATGTCTAGAACCAACATGAGAAGGCCTGGCCCAGGGCGCCAAGCCAGCGCCTGGCGTTCCTGCGCAAACACTACCTGTGGCTGTGTCAGGCCTCCCTGACCCCGGCTGGCTGCCATCGGGCATGGCGGGTCCCCAGGTGGGTGTGCTGGTCCACGGAGCCACCTGAGTGAGCGCCAGCCCCCACCCTTGCATACAATGCCTGCTGTCTGCTTCCTGGGAACTGGCTTCTGGAAACAGAGCGTAGGGAGCAGCCGAGGGCACAGTGTGACCGACGGCGACCAGCAGATGGTTGACGGTCCGGGCTGGTGTGTGTGGTGGCAGCCTGCTCTGTCAGCACAAAAGCACGCCCACCTCTGACAAACCCACTTTTGACTTGGGTGAAGGCTGCTGCCACCTGGCTGCATAGATGACAAATATTGTGATGATTGTCCAGACGAGTCACCAAAAGGGCTTTGCCTAGCGTGTGTGGTTTCAGGCGGTCCTGAGGTCAATGTCGGCCACAGCAGGCGGAGACCAGAGCGCTGTTGTGGAGAATGTGGGCACCGCCAGGCACCGTGGGGAACTCCGCCTCCCGCACACAATGGCCCGAACAGTATCTCCATCATGTGACGCTCGACGTGGCTCCGTTGACACTAGATGGCCTCTGAGATTCCAGGGGAGCCTCCCGGGGAGAGAAACCTGAGCGTGGAGACTTGTTTCTGAAGCCCCAGCTGGAAGGGGAGGCCCTGTCTGGGCACGGCCATCTCATAGACAATCCAGTGTTAGCTCAGTTTCTGTGTGAAGCTTTCAAACGGGCCTCAGAAGTCTGGCCAAACGTCTCAGGAAAGACATTTTTCTGCCCTGCTGCCCACAGTTCACCGTCTGAAAGCCCCGTGTCCCGGCGACACGCGGCTCTCCACTTTGTCATGACCTCACCGGGAGGCCCTGGATGCAGGGGCGCCCGCACACAAGGGCCTCTCTCTTCACTCCTGACGACAGAAGGCCACCCTCTCAATTACTTGATGGAAAAAGATGAATGTTCCCTGAACCTTCTCGGCGAATTTCTGGTTGTGCCGAGAAGGCCGGCAGCGCCTCGCCCTGTTTATCCTTGGAGAGCCGGGCTCTGAATCAGACCTTTCAGCCCAGGAGGGGGCACGGCTGCTGCAACTCAGAGCAGGGGCTCCTCTTGGTCAGATCCTGACCTCCCTTCTCGAGAGAGCCAGGATGACCACGGATAAGGGCGCTAGGACAGAGGACGCTGACCCACAACCTTGACCTTCCTAAGAAAGAGCCAAGTCGAGCAGGCGGAAATGCCTTCCCCAGGCTCTCAGAGGAATGCGCATGGGAGCACCACCATCCATGGTGTTGGTGGAGGACTGGGCTGGATGGTCCGCCCAAACCCTTCTCTCTCTCTCTGAGGTCCTGGCTTCTAAGGGCTGCGTCTGGCCACCAACCCAATTCAGGCTGCTTGCCTCCGGGCTCTCCTCCATGATGCCTTTGAGAATGCACCCCAGCCTGTGAACACCTGCTCTGCTTCTGGAATCTTCTCAACCCACAACTCGGGACCAGCTTCTTGTTAGCCACAGTCTCTGCTATAACCCCTGCGGGTGATCCCTTCAGATGCCTGACCTACGGGCCTGGCCTCCCCCTGCAGACACAGTGCACAGGCCACCAGTGCATAAGCAGTGAGCATCCCTGTGAGGTGCAGGGTGCCCTCGCCGAGGCGTCCTTTCTCTCTAGGGGGCTTTACCCCTGTGGTGGCGACATGGCTTTCAGAACCAGGCCGCCCTGGGTTCAGGTCCCAGCGCTACCATTTGCTCTGTTGGGTGACCTGGGGCAAAAGGTTCCTCACCCCTTTGGAAACCTCAGGTTCTGCTTCTCTAAAATGGACGACTAACAACTACTTTTTAGGGTCGCCAGGAAGACGAAACAAGCATTTGCTACATGGCGATTTGAAAATAGACACACTGTACATGTAGGTCACATGACCTCGCCTGCACCTCTCCGAGGTTTATCTTGGCGAAATGAGGTTACAAAGCTCAGCAAGGAAGGCCTGGGGAAGGATAAGGAGGAGGAAGGACAGTCCCATTCCTGGGATCCCGACCACTGACTCCCAAACTGGAATAAAGGGTGGCTCTCTTTCAAAAGAAGAAATGGCCTGGCAGCTGTGGCTCAGTTGGTTGAGCATCGTCCTGTGCACCACGAGGTCTCTGGTTCGATTCCCGGTCAGGGCACATGCCTGGGTTGCGGGTTTGATCCCCAGTACGGGTCGGCAGCCAATCCATGTTTCTTCTTCATCTCATTGATTTTTCTCTCTCTCCCTCTCCCCCTCCTCTCTCTCTAAAATCAGTAAACACACACACACACACACACATATATATGTATATGTATATATATGTATATATATATTAAAGGAGGAAATGGATTATTCTGGACCCCAGTTTGAAGAATATCGCCCTGGAAGGTAGTGAGGGGTGCTGGTGTATTAGGCTTAGGTTTTGACTGGCAGCCTCCTTGTACCCCTGTCAGCTCACAGTCCCTGTGCAGCTGGCTCTGAAGCAGGGTCCTCACCTCATTTCAACCCGTCCTATAGGGGCAGCCCAGCCTCCGCCTCAGTGGCATCTTATTTTACAAAGAGCAACAGAGGATCTTGGCTTCCACTGAGACCCCAGGAGGAGGGAAATATCTAGGGAGGACTGTCTTCAAACTTGGAACTCAGGGAAAAAAAAACATCCTGGATCAGGTTTCCTTTGCTCAAGGACCTCGTCCTGGAATCCAAACAGCGCCTCGGCTCAGGACGGACCCGCTGCGTGGAGAAGAATGGAGGCACTGTTTCGGATATTATATGTGCAAAGGACAAAAAGACATATGAGCAAAATGCTTGGGGGGGGAAATGGATGGATTTGAAAGAGGAAAAGTTTGGAGAGTCAAGTGGCGCACCGGCCGGGCCCGGCCCCGCCACAGTCACGCAGGCTGCCTACTGAGCCGGGCCTCTCTCTCACTTTGCTTCTCTTGTGGGCTCCGTGTCTAAGTGACACCGAAGTCTAAATGACCTCTTTATTTTGATAAAGCCTCAAAGTGGGGTTTCTGAGCCAGCCTTATGCAGAAAGGCGATTCATACTGACTAGGTTAGTTGGATGTTTGCCCGCCTGCCCCTTCCTCCCACCCCCGGCCACCATCGGGCCATGTAGACACAACTAAATTGCCCACTTCTTCGGTCAGATCTGCCTCAGGTTTAAGAGGATTCCAGGCAGGAAAAAAGAAAACCTAACCATTCGCTTAGGAACTAGGGCTTGGGGTTCAAGGAGAGGTGGTCTGTCTGGGTCCAGCCCCCTCCACTCTGCTCAGGGCCTTGATCGAAACCTCTTAGGCTGGCATTTCATAGTGAGGTTGTTCTCACGCTCTCTGGCGGCGAAGGATGCAATTCTGTGCCTGCGCCACAAGTAACTTGTGCATCTTTTTCTTCCGAAATTCTACAGGTTAAGGGTCACCTGGAAGAGTCCCGTGTTTATTGCCCTGTCTGGTCTTCTAGTGCAGTGGTCGGCAAACTCATTAGTCAACAGAGCCAAATATCAACAGTACAACAATTGAAATTTCTTTTGAGAGCCAAATTTTTTAAACTTAAACTATATAGGCAGGTACATTGTTATTAACTTAATTAGGGAACTCCTAAGGCTTAGGAAGAGCCACACTCAAGGGGCCAAAGAGCCACATGTGGCTCGCGAGCCACAGTTTGCCGACCACGGTTCTAGTGGAATTCTTTTTTAAAATATATATTTTATTGATTTCAGGGAGGAAGGGAGAGGGTGAGAGATAGAACTGGGAGGTCAAGGTTCGATTTCCGGACAGGGCACATGCCCGGGTTGCTGGCTCAGTCTCCAGTAGGGGGCATGTAGGAGGCAGCCAATCAATGATTCTCTCTCATCATTGATGTTTCTCTCTCTCTCCCTCTCCCTTTCTCTCTGAAATCAATCATATATATATATATTTAAGTGGACAGGGAAGTCATTCTAAACATGCCATCTTCGTGACCTGGTGGTGAGCATGACACGCTTCTGTCCCTGAATCCTGCATCCACACAGCAAGAGCCCAGGAGTTGAAGAAAAAGAGCCATCAATTCTGGAAGTTAGAACATGGTCTTACATAATAGAATCAGAGGCTTCTTTTCAGACTGGAAGGTACCTCAGACATTATCTAAACCAGACATGCAAATCAGCACTGGCCTGGAGGCCTGAAGCATGAGAGATATCATATGTGGCCATATAAGAATTTTAATAGAAATTGAAAGTATGACTCATGGCATGAAAACTTCCTTTCTCTAAACTCCTCTAGGATATTGGGCAGGACTGATGATTCTTCTACAGGCAGGCCAAAAACCGTTTAAGCTCAAAGATTTTTCCAAATGATACCAAGAACAATTTTCATCTCTTTGGAAGAGTCGTACCTAAATGTTATCAAGCATAAGGCTGTTTGTGGTTTTATTAAAGGCTCCAAAGATTTTCATGGGAAAGGATTCCATAACTTCTCTTTCATCCATTCCAAACAGGGAAACAGTTCGTTGCAATAGAGAGAATGCTGGATTGGGGTTCAGCACTCCTTGGTTTGCCTCACATCTCTGTCAGCTGTGTGAACTTAAGCAAGTGGCTAATGCCTCCAAGTCTCAGTTAACCTATGTGTAAAAGGGAGATACTCGGGGGAAAATAACTCCTCTAAAATTTAAGAGCCTGGAAAAGCAAATGGCCTATTTAATCCTCACAGGGTTACGTTGAGAATAAATGAGCTCACGCGTGAGCAAATGCTTCAAATACTCCAAAGTGTCCTATAGAATTATAGCTGCTATTCTTTTCCAGAGTTTAATTCATGGGAGATGAGAAGGTAATCTTTCTTGTGTCAACCAAAGCTAATTTCCTATGGTTCTTTCTTTAGGAAAGCAGAAGGATTGAGTAAATGTTAAATTAAATTGTCAAAGACTACATTTTCCTTCCCCAATGAATCCATTACTGTCAGTAGTACTTACTGAATAGCTACAGGGCTGGAAAAAGGGCATAGGAAAAAAGTTACAATTAGAGACTAGAAAGTACTGGTGTAGTAATTAGGTTCATGGATATCTTGTGTGTGTGGGAGGGTTCTGAGAAGTGATTGTAGTGTCTGGAAGTAAGGAAAATATATCTTGAAGAGGCTGGAACTTGAACTGGGCCCTGAAGCATGTGTTGGATTTTGATAAAGTAATAACCTCACTTAATGAACCACTTTCTCCTTAGAGTATGCCTGACACAAGAACTTGAACTTCTTCACAGAGGCATGTTAAACTTTTTGTTGACCTTCAGCTTAAAGATCTCTGAGACTCGAGAGCAGTGGTTCTCAACCTTCTGGCCCTTTAAATACAGTTCCTCATGTTGTGACCCAACCATAAAATTATTTTCGTTGCTACTTCATAACTGTAATGTTGCTACTGTTATGAATCGTAATGTAAATATCTGATATGCAGGATGGTCTTAGGCGACCCCTGTGAAAGGGTCGTTCGACCGCCAAAGGGGTCGTGACCCACAGGTTGAGAACCGCTGCTTGAGAGGAAAAGCTGATATATGTCCTGGTTAGTGTTTCTAGCCATAGTATTTCTTCCTCGAAGACTACCTTCTCCCAAAAGAAATAAGTTCTTTTTTATGTCAGCTAGGGGTTTCTCTAAGAGGAAGTTGTGCTCTAGCTGGTTTGGCTAAGTGGATTGAGCATTGGCCTGTGGACTGAGGAGTCCCAGGTTTGATTTCAGTCTAGGTTGTGGGCTCGATCCCCAGTAGGAGGTGTGCAGGAGGCAGCCGATCAATGATTCTCTCTTATCATTGATGTTTCTATCTCTCTCTCCCTCTCCCTTCGAGAGGAAATTGTTACATCTATAAAAAGAACTTGGGGAAAGGTTTTATATTAAAAATAGAGGCCTGATGCACGAAATTCCTGCAAGAGTAGGCCTTCCTTCTCCTGGCTGCTGGCACCCAGGACCCGGGATTTCCTCGCAGCCCCGGTTTCACCCGGAAGGTTGTCCGGTCTAATTAGCATATTACGCTTTTATTATTATAGATAGCTGATGATGCTACCAGAACATGCCCCAAACTCCCACACTGCTGTCTGGCAGGAGAGAAGCTCCCTTCTCTTTCTCTGGGAGAGAGATAGACAGATGGTGGATGGATAGAATTTGCTTTATGAGCATGAGACTAAGTAGCTCCCTTCTCTTTCTCTGGGTGAGAGATAGACGGATGGATGGATAGAATTTGCTTTATGAGCATGAGACTAAGCAATCTTTAAATACTCTCCAGGTGCTGCTGCCCTCAAAGAACCTCCCTGTAGAATTTCTAAATCAGTGCTTGTAGCAGAACACATGCCTTTGGAATACTCTGTGTTGAGGTGGGCCATCGGGAGCACTTGTAGACCTAGCCTTTGATTTCCAAAGTACTTTGGGGCCCCACTCCTCAAAAAAGCCAACAGGGGTCACTTCTAGTTTCTATTACAAACCAAGACCACATGGCAGTGGAAATGGAGTTACAGCAACTGAAGCAATTTCATTTTGAGTCTTAGTCTTGTTATCTGGAATGGGATGAAAAATGTGAGTCAACGTGAAAGTTGGTAGAGATGGGAGGCCTAAAATAGTAGCAGTTAAGAATTTGGAGATGAACTGGAAATGCAAAAACCCCAGTGGCCCACTTAGTAAGTGCGAAATGCCACTGAGAGGTGATGGAGCTCCAGCCCACGGAGCACTCAAGGTCACAGTCAGGGAGGCCCCTCCCTGGCAGTGCTGGGAGAGGCTGTAGTCTGGCTGAGTCTAATTGGAAGGGTGCTCTGGGGGTCAAGTTGCTCCCAAGTACCTTTCCCACAGCCTATCACATCCCTGATTTCTCCAGGAAGCATCTAAGAACAGCTTTGATAAACATAAAGACAAAAGACATGCCCAAGGAGGGCAGGACAGTCAACGTGGGAACCTCTACGCATCCAGGACCAGAACCAGGGCCCCGGGTACCTTTTAGCAGAGGGAGGAGAAAGCCCCACACCATAGTGGCAGAAAGGGATTGCTTTTCTGTTCAGTATTCCAATAAAGCCCTCGATGGTGGGGGTGGTGTCGGGGGGAAGGTTTCAGAAGCAATGGAAGGCACTTATTTTAAGAACAAAGATGCTCAGCTCCATCTTCCTCCTGGGCTCCTCCGCCTGCCAAAGGTGCATACGAATGAGAAGGCGGAGTGGGATGGGGTGGCTGGAGCATCCTGGCAGGTGTCTTTAACATGGTCCCAGGTGTTCGGATACCTTTCTTTCTCTTCCTTGAGAGCCACGGGCCAATGAAGCTTATAGAGGCCAGGGATTGTCTACCTGTTGTAATTGGAGGGACATTTCACAACTAGATTTACTGGACTAACACCCATCTCCCCCTCATTTAAAAAAAATTAAGTTTATTGAATCTTATTACTCGATATATCAATTCCTTTTCTTTACTCTCATTTTTTCTTTATTCTTTTAAATGTGATATTAAACACGTAAGAAAGAATAATATCATGTGAATTAGAAGGCGTCATAGTAAAAGTAACATCTGTGAAACCACCTAATATGCTTTGTGAGATGCAAGACCAGAGTAGACGGAGTCAGGTCCCTGATTTTTTGGGGACCATAACAGGGATCTATTAATCTAATCATGTCTAGTAACAATTAGATGACATCAGCTTCCTGCAAGAAACGGCCTTTCCTTGGGGTGGTGGAGGGAACAGGAAGAGGCAACGGCGGAGCCCTGTCCCTGCCTGGCTGGGGAGGGGCTGCAGTAATAGAATCCGTTCTGCTTCCCATTTGCTTTGTGACTCGGGCTTAACCTATTTGTGCCTCAGTTTTCACATGTGTAAAGTAGGGATGTGAATAGTAAGTAACAACTAAATGAGGTTGTTATGAAGTATAAATGTGGAGCGAAGAGAAAACTTCTTGTCACCTAGTAAGCATTTCATAAATGTTAGCTCTATTGTGATGGGGAGGGTGAGAAGAAGGGTAAGGAAAGAAGGGTGAAACGAGCAGAAGTTAAATTTCCCCACAAGATCACTTTTTTCTTGGCTTAGTTCTGTCCCTGGCCTCTTTCATATTGGCACACCGAGCAGGGAGATCCCCCAGATCTGAAGGGCCTCCAAGGGGAGTTTATGCTGATAAAAAAAGGCCCACAAGCCCTGGCCAGTGTGATTCAGTTGGTGGGAGCACCATCCCATGTACCAAAGCGTCTTGGGTTCAATTCCAGGTCAGGGCACATGCCCAGGTTTCAGGTTCTATCCCCAGTCAGGGCACCTGTGGGAGGCAACCCATTGATGTTTCTCCCCCTCTCTCTCTCCCTCTCCCTTCCTCGCTCTCTACAATCAATAAACATATCCCTCGGGGAAGGATTAAAAAAAGGGCCAAAGGGTGAAGTGGAACGCCCATCTTATAACTGAAGTCTGCTCTTGGCGAGCTCCTCCCCTGCTCATGGATGGGACTGATCAGAGGAATCCCCTGGGAGTCCAATGAAGGGGGAATTCAGGGCAAGGCAGAGGAAAAGGCAAGCACCATCTGCAGTGGACAAAACCAAAACATCATTCCCATGTTTAGAAACGTCACTCTTGGGAAGCGGTTCCAAGCATTTTGCCTATAATTTTCACCCATCCGTCCCATGGCCTTGCTTGAGTTCCCATCTCCAAGAGGCTTGAAGTCTTGGAAGACAAAAGACCATTATGATGGGATCTGTTGAATGCTCAACTGCAAAACAGGAAGTCCAAGCAAAGTACATGGGGAAGGGGTGGCCGAGCCCCTGCTGAGGTAGGTCATCTGGGCCTTCATGGGGAGTGTGGCTGCCTAACTTACAGATGGGGTGGGAGAGAGACCGGGGAGGAGGGATACACGAGGCAGAGAGAGGCCGGGAGACAGTCAATGTCGAAGACAGAGAAGACAGGAATCGTTCACAATTGAAGTGTGAATTTTTTTTTTTATCAGATCCTACATGGGCAAAACTGCCCCATTGGGCACAGTGATCAGGTCTCTGACCCGGAAGTGATCGGGACTGTTCTGTGCCTCTGGGGGTCCCGCATAGCTGAAGCTGGGCGGCCTCCACATGAACACGCCAGAAAGCCTGGCTTTGCCTCACCATCCCTCACTCCCTGGTGGCAAAGTCACCCGGTCTGAGTAACTGGATGGAGGAGGCAGGAGGGAGAAGGGCCCCACTTTGAATGGTGGGGGGTCACCTCTGAATTCTCTCTCGCAGGGACATGTCTGAGATATACGCTGTAAAAGAATGAATTAAATCCGGGAGCTGAGGGCAATGATCATTAGAAGACTTTTGTGTGCACATTTTGTAAACGATCCTCAAAGGCAAAAAACCTGCCCAACGTGAGTTATTCTTAAGACGGAATGCCCTTATTTCCAATCAGGGAATCCACGCCGTCACTGGCCCCGAAGTAAAGAAGACACGCCCCGGCCACATGCCTCTGTACCTGTGACAGCAGCACACCGGGAGTTGTTGGCCTCCTTATCCCGGAACAAGGTTACACTTGACCCAGGAAACGGGCGAAGCGTCGGCCATAATGGAGAGAAAGCGTGTCCTGGTTGCCGTGCAACCCACACACGTGCGATCACAGCACACACAGCACACCCAGCACACCCACCGAAAAAAATAGCGGTTCTGTTCCTCAGAGAAAGGAAGGAGAATGGTTACTTAGAAAGTGTCCCAGACAAGCTGTCAGATTGAATTCGGAGGCTGGAGTCTGACTCCGGGACAGGCCTGGCTGGCGGAGCTCCCTGGGGACTGGGGTTTCCTGCCTGCTTCGCTTACAGACAAGGATTCTTTGTTTCCAGCTCTCTCTCTCTCTCTCTCTCTCTCTCTCCCTCCCTCTCTCTCTCTCTCTCTCTCTGGCAAAAAAGAAAAAAAAAAAAAAGCACACACAAAAGCATGCTGCTCTCCAAAAAGGGTCAGATCGAAAGCAGACAAAACATTAACTCTGGAATTTCAAAGGAAAACAATTTTTTTAAAAAACCAAGAGAGCAAGCTACTGTCTATTCTGTAATAATAAATCTTGCCTTTGGACTGCGTGCACACACACACACACACACACACACACAGCCAGCAATCATCCCCACTTTTGCTAAAAATGGATTAGAGGTATTTCATCATAAAGGAAAAACATAGAATGACACAGTTCTTAACAGGCCCTCCCGTGAGTCCTCATAGCCTTGGATTTAAGTGCTACATAGTGGACCTAAGCCGGGCTGCGGAGCCATATGACCTGCTTCATGGGAGGTGTTATTTACTCCCTAAAATAACAGGGCATTACCTCACAGCGTTACAGGCCTTTTCCGAAGGCACACGTGTTCCAGACCACCCCCCCACACACACACACACTACCCCGGCCAGGGTGACAGCGCGCTGCCCCATGCCCACGCGGAACACCCGAACACACGCTCCCGCGCCCTCCACTCAGGGTGCCATGTCCCCGATGCTGGACCTGGAAACATGGAGTCCTCTTTCACTGCATGATACATATGGGGAGTGGGGGAGGGGGGGCGCCAGTTTTAGGCATAAATATTCTGCACTCATCCATGTTCTCCCATTAAAACAAAAGTTCTGGGGGCATCTTTTCAATTATTGGAAATTTCAAAGATGTAGAAAAGCAGAGAGGAGCCCAGCTGGCATGGCTCTGTGGTTGAGCCTTGACCTCTGAACCCAGTGGGGCACATGCAGGAGGTGGCCGATCAATGATTCTCTCTCATCCTTGATGTTTCTATCTCTTCTTCTCCCTTCCTCTCTGAATAATCAATAAAAATGTGTTTTCAAAAAGGGGGGAAAAAAAGAAAAGCAGAGAGGAAACTACTGAACCCCATGGCCCCTTCATCCTGCCAATCATATTTCAGCCCTGCTCTCGCCCCCTCCCCCTCCCCCTCCCCACTGGTCTTTCGGAAGCAGATCCCTGGCTCCGCCCCTTTGCTGAGCTTCCTGTCTCACAGTGACACAGCCCACTTTCAGTTTCCTGTGCTCATGTCACACTGAGGCCTTGGTGCCCCCGCAGGGCACACTCCTACTCACCCCTAGGAACTCCCCTGGTCCCTTCCCCCAAACCCAATGTGAATACACAGGGCTGCCCCATCTGCGTGGCTCAGTGGTTGAGCATCGACCTACGACCCCGGAGGTCAGGGCACATGCCCAGGTTGCAGGTTCGATCCCCAGTTGGGGGTGTGCAGGAGACAGCTGATCAATGACTCTCTTTCATCATTGATGTTTCTCTCTCTCTCTCCCTTCCTCTCTGAAATCAATAAAAATATATTCACACACACACACACACACACACACACATACACACACACACACACACTTCTCGCACCACAACTCCCATACGTGCACAACAGACCCAGGCATATTGGCCGGTGTCTTCCTTGTCTACCATCGTCCCTTTCTTTCAATACTCATTCCCAGCACGACCATGCTGCATATTTCTAGAGGCCTCCCATCAATTCAATCAGAAAGGACAGCCCAGAGAGGGCGTAGCATGGTCTATATCACCCACACTCCAATGCACAGTATCAATAACTTATTGACCCATTTGTGACTCTGACCGTGAGCCCCTCAGGGTAGGTGCTGGCTGTGCACCCTACTTCCTGGGCT